>NW_012102876.1:3601116-3736097 GCF_000951045.1 Mandrillus leucophaeus
TTTTTTGCTTAGGATTGCCTTGCCTATTTGGGCTCTTTTTTGGTTCCATATGAACTTTAAAATTGTTTTTTCTAGTTCTGCGAAGAATGTCATTGGTAGTTTAATAGGAATAGCATTGAATCTATAAATTGCTTTGGGCAGTATGGCCATTTTAATGATATTGATTCTTCCTATCTGTCAGCATGGAATGTTTTTTTTGTTTGTGTCATCTCTGATTTCTTTGACCAGTGTTTTGTAATTCTCCTTGTATAGATCTTTTACCTCCCTTAGCTGTATTTCTAGGTTGTGTGTGTGTGTGTATGTGTGTGTGTGTGTGTCTGTGTGTGTGTGGCAATTGTGAATGGGATTACATTCCTGATTTGGCTCTGAACTTGACTGTTGTTGGTGTATAGGAATGCTACTTATTTTTGCACATTTATTTTATATCCTGAGACTTTTCTGAAGTTGCTTATCAGCTGAAGGAGCTTTTGGACCAAGACTATGTTTGCAGACAACAGTTTAAAATTTTGTATTAGTTATCAGCATTTGCAAGTTGAGAGAAAAAGAAAGCCATAGCAACACTGAGGCTACGTTCTGACAACATAACATCAGCTGGCACTGTGGCTACTCACCCTTGCAAGGGGCATATATGGTTCATTTCACACCTCACACTCCAGCTTACCTTCAGCTTACTTCAAGTCCTTGCTCTGCTGACTTCACTCATGGTAGGCATTTGAGTTTGCCACCCTATCACAGACTAAGGAATAACCCAGTGGTCACATGGCTAGGACTAAAATGACCCCACCTGACCACGAACTCCTGGCATGTCTGAAATAGTTGATGTACCATTGCTCCAGAGCAGAGCTTTGTATTTCTGAATGTTCACAGGTTGAACGTTTTTAAGGAGACATGTAATAAATCATAGCTTACTGGTTAAGTTGTGATCTCCATAATATATGTTTCCTGTTGTTTAAAATCTCCTCTTATTCCTACCTCGCTCTTTTCATTTAGCTCATCCTTCAAAATGTAGCTTGCCAGGAAATCTCTCCTAGCCACCTAACCTGATTTGGTTGCCTTTTTCCTACACTTTAGTAGAACCCTTCTTTTATCTTAGTTTTAATTATGGATTTTTTTCTCTCCTCAACAAGATTGGGAATTTCATGAAAGCAGATTACATGTTGAATTCACTTCATGTCCTATACACCTTGTATAGGTCTCCTCTATGTCTAGAGTCAGGTACATAGAAGGCATTCAACAAATATTCGTTGAGGGAATTAATGACTGAATGTCTCAATCTATAGATTGTATATGATTTGCTTTCTATTACTCTGTCAGTATCAGTTTTGAGTTGTAGTATATAGGTTGATAAGGTCTGACTTATTCCTTTAAATTATCAACTTATTTATAGTTCGTACCAGAAAGTATGTTTTGCTATGTTAAGTGTTGGAGAATAGGAAAAGCAAAGAAAGTTGACATCTGAATTCGTAAGTCTTCTGAAGGGGCCATGGTTGTTAAAATGCATCTACCTCTGCCTCCTTAGAAAAGCTATCAGGAACACAGCGTCAGAATTTTTATTTAGCTACATATTCTCATGGGTGTCTGTACGTCTAATTATCAAATAAATGACTCAGAGTAAGATGGTGTTGGGGCTAGATGAAGTGGGAAGGGGAGGGTTGTAATTACTGAGTGAATGCATGCTGATGTCATTAATATGTCTATTCAAGAAGTTAGTGAGTATTAACAAATTACGATGAAATGCAAGTGCAACCTAATCATTTGTCATTACCTTAAAACCTTGGTTAACAACATTGTTGGCATCATGCTCACAAACTACTTATTAACTGTATATACCCTTAAATGTACAGTCTTAAATTTATTGCCACCCTGTGGCACCATAGAAATATATATGGTCATTGCCCCTGTTCCTGGCACAGAGCTCCTAAAATCCTTGGAATCTCCTGGGTAATAAGGATGATGCGAGGATCTTTTGTTCTAATGAAGCAACTCTTGGCCCCTAGATAGCTGCTTCAGGATGGGGACTGATAGCCAGAATATCTAAGCCTTGATTAGAAGCTTGGAATTTTAGCCCTAACCCTCAGCCTCCAAGGAGGAGAAAGGGGTTGGAGATGGAATTTGTTTACCATTTCCCAATAATTTAATCAGCCATGCCTATGTAATGAAACTTTCACAAAAACCCCTAAACTATGGGGTTTAGGGAGCTTCCAGGTTGGTGAACACCTGTACTGGGAGGGTGGTGCACCCCAACTCCATGGGGACAGATGCTTCTGCAGATACTCTTCTGAACCTCACCTTATATATTTCTCCATCTGGCTGTTCATTCATATCCTTTATAATAAACCAGTAAACATAAGCAAAGTGCCTTTTTAAGTTGTGTGAGCTGTTCTAGCAAATTGTCAAACATGAGGGAGGGGATCAAAGGAACCCTGATTTACAGCTGGTTGGTCAGAAGTACTGGTGGCCCAAAACTTGCAAACAGCATCTGAAGTGGGGGCAGTCTTGTAGGACTGAACCCTTTGAACTATGGGATCTGATGCTAAGTCTAGGTAGATAATGTCAGAAATTAATTGAATTGTTGGACATTCAATTGGTGTCAGAGAGCTGAAGAAGTGATGTTGGAAAAGATAGCATATGTTTGGTGTCAGGAGGAAAAAAACTTTTCATGCCCTTTCACAGAGTTCTCAAACCTGTATGATTCTATCGTTGATGATTAGCAATACTGATAAGTTACTTTAAACAGTTCCTTCAAATCCATGTTTCAATTTGGTTTACCCTACTGCCTTTTATGCAACAACATTAATTTGCTCTACTAATATTGAAATCATACTACGTACCAGGTTTTATCCTAGAGAATAGTGGTAAGCAAAACCAGATATAAGTTTCTATTTTCATGAGTCTGCTAGTGGAAACAGATGTCCATCAAAAAATCACATATACAGATACATTTACAACTATGTTAAATACTGTGGATGAGAGGTTTATGATGTTGTGATTGTTCTCAACAGAAAGATCATGAAACACTTTCCTGAGGAAGCTGAAATCTGAAGAACCATAAAAGGTCAACTAAGTGAGAATATGGGAATGGGTAAACTTAGACCTTGTGTCTTGCAAAAACTTCTAGGACTGGAGTTTCTTATCTTTGCCCTCCTATCTCAGCACCCTCCTCTTGTAGATCCCCTCCACTCCCCCCCACACAATTTCACTTCTATTAAGAGCCTCTCAGAATATACTCAGAACAGCATCAGAGGAAAATATTACATACAGTTTTTTTTTAAACATATAATAGTATTAGATGTTCAATAAAGAAAGGCTCCTAGCTTCTTATAATTGAGTGCTGGTGTCCTAATCAGCTTCCTCCTCAAATCCTACACTGATCCCCAACTGGGTGCACCTGGTGTTCACCCAGTGAGGGTCTCAGTGATTATGAAAATAAGAGAGCTATGAGCCAAGACCGGTGGACCACAGTGGAGCAACTTTGCTAACTGGAGTATAGCATGTCTTCACAGATATTTAAAATAGGTTTTGAAGGGTAGAATAGGAGGGAAGACTTGCAGGAGGAGGAAACAGCACCCACAAAAGCACAGAGGAGTGAAAGAACACCACATTTTTGCAGGAATGGCAGGTAGTTTAGACTTCTCTTAAATAAGTCAGGAAAAGATCTTGATAAAATGGTGAAATTAAATCAGTTTTTAGAAATATAAAGAACTAAAGTTTAGTAAATGCAAAAAGTCCCACAAATAGACCTCCTTATTCCTTTAAAATCATGGATACATAAGTTGTTCCTACACATATTAATCTGAATATCTGCAATTGTCATAGGTTCCAAAAACTTTAGTTTAATTCTCCGGAATCAGCTAATATCCTATTTAAAGTTGTTCGCCTTTTTGATTGGCATCACCTGCTACCTTTCTCCTTTCTCACAGTATTTAGAACAATCTTTGCCAAATGGTTTTTGTGTCTTTCCAGACCATGATGTGGTTGACTAAGAATTTGTTTAAGCCTAACTATTTTTCAGTTCTTCATTTGACTCAAAAAGTAGTTTGTTGTAGAATAGAAGCTTCCCCTTGAAATAGCATATGGCAAGACCTGGAGGAAAAAAACGACTTAACCACTGGAAAATTCTTCCATAAAATAAGATTAAACAAGTTGTACAATTCTCTTTTACCATGTTATCAGACAAATATTCAGTATACCTCCATCCTCAATGGATAAAGGCGAACTTTTCCCTTTATTAAAATTGAGAATGTTGCAGAATATTTCCATTATGTGCGAAGAAAAGAGGAACTAGCATTTATTAGCACACATATTATGCCAGTCTCTGTGACAGGTGCAATCTGAGCGCTATCTTGTTTAATCAACTACCACTATGCCTGAATAGAGAGATGGTCACACAATGCCAACGTGGTAATAAACTTCAGAGGTCATATAACCCACTGCTTTGGTTCTTTAGAGAAAACACTGAGGCCCAGGGAGTAGTTTAGTGATCATTTAGTTCGTTAAAAACCAAACGGGACTTGAGCTCAGTTTTCTGACACTTAGTTCTGTGCTCTTTCTATAACATACTGGTATTCTCATGTATTGACTTATAGTTATATAGTCACTATTCTTTCCTGTGTCTCTGCCTGCCCCATCTATTTTTTCTATTTCTTCCTTTCCTTGTATTTTTTCATCTTTAACAGTAACGTTTTCTCTATTCTTAGAAAATTGGGTGTTTGAAAACATCCTTCAACAACTTAATTCAACTTTTATCTAATGATTATTAACTGCATACTGGATCTTAGACACCGTGCTGGGTAATTGGTTGGATACGGTAAGATAATATATAGAGAGATAACTAAAATACAAGGCAGTGTATGATAAGAACTTTGTAAATAAGTTCCACAGGATTTCAGAGGTAGGTGTGGGGAAAGTGGCCAGTGAACCGGGCTTTTAAAGAATGGAAAAGGGTTTCATAAGGATAAGGGCTGAAGGTAGGACAATAATTTTATACAAACTGAAGAGCAGTAATAAGGATACAGAAGAAGGGAGCAACGCGCGTTAGAGAGATGTCAAGTAGAATTGTAGGAGTAACAGACTGAGAGGAGAAAATGGAGGACAAGGCTGAGAAACAGGCTGTTTTACTTCTGCAGCAGGGCAAGGGATCCTTCCCCTTATCAAGGCTAGAATACAAAGAAGGTGGAAGCCCCAGTCAGCTGTCATAGAAGTTGTAGACAGGTCACCTAGAGGCAGCACTGGAAACGGCGAAAATCAGCAATTCAGGTGTCAAAGGTATCAACCAACTGGCACTAAAGCTGCTATCAACTGGTACGAAAAGAACCACAGTCCAAGGAGACGCTTACTAACATACTCCTACCTCCAGGGGGCGCTCAAGGTTTCCATCCTTCCTTTCAAAGAAAAAGGATCTCTGAAGAGACTCCAGGACAAAAACGGGGATTTCAGATATAGATGGAGATTTCAGAGAGATGATTCGGCAGGGGATTCTGTTGAAGGAATAAAGTGGTTATAAACAGAAGTGGGCTGAGAGAAGACTTTCCCCGTCAGTGACCTCTGGCGACTCAGCTTTGGTTAACTCTTGTAATGCTTTCATCTTTTCATCTCTTCCCTGCCTTGGGATTCGTGTGTGGGACGTTCTCAAGTCAGGAGGGCAAAAGTAACCTCAGGGAGTCCACTTTGTTCAGTCCAGCTGCTGAGGCGAGAGACCTGATAGGGTTTGGAATCCAGCATGAACTGGCAGCAAAGCATGGGCATTTGTCCAGCGTCCTCTTGTGTATGTGTTGGATGAGAAGCTTGTGCAGCCACATGCAGGATTCAGGATCCTGGCAGATTGCTTCCACCTCCTAATTGTACAAGATTGGCATCTGGTGTGGTCAGGCAAGGGACTAAGATTTAGGAGGCAGGAAATTCACAGCAGGATTCTTGCTGCGAGGAAATCTTACCCAAACCTTTAATTAGTGATTACCAACAGGCAGAGATGGAGACCTATTTCTAGCACCAGAAAATGTACTCTTGAGAGGCTTAGACTACAAAGGCACCTAGCTGCACATTTGTGAGGCTCCATCCCCTGTGGTGGGAACTGAATCTGGACTTGCCAGGATTCACTTTTGGGACTCGAACATCCTGCCAGCAGAAGTCTGGAATTTGGAGAAATGCAAACCCAAATGTGAGGTAGATGCCTTCTTCACAAAATAAAGATTGTGTTCTTGGACAGAGCCAGCCCTCATTTAATTTAAGAGTGAGAAGGTGGAAGTGCTAGGAGCAATGGCATGAATCTAGGATCCTGGAGAGGTGTTTAATCTGTAGGAATGAAGCAGACCTGTGAATGACATATGGAAGAAGCATGCCAATATTGTAAATTATTAGTTTTGTTAGTCCACAGTGGTGTTCAGATACAACTGTCTGGGAGGGAAGGCAGCCTGCACAGGTGTTGAACTTACCCTAGCATGTGGGTGTCAGAATGTCACAATTAAATCTTATTTTTTCTTTATACATTCAGAGAGCATTTAAAAAATTCTCTTCTATGGTTCCAGTTATAGGAGTCACATTATTATTCCAGCATGCCATCTGATATTAAAATAATTTAATATGAAGGCCTATGGGTTCTAACACAACAATTTCTTATCCTATCATTTACATACTTCTAATTTCTAATATCTCTTATATAATTCTATTTATTTATTTTGAGTCAAGGTCTTGCTCTGTCACCCAGGCTGGAGTGCAGTAGCTACAATCATGGCTCACTGCAGCCTCCACCTCCCAGGCTCAAGTGATCCTTCCACTTCAGCCTCCCAAGTAGCTGGCACTATGGTCGTATGCCACACATCCAGCTAATTTTTTAAAAATAATTTTTTTGTAGAGATGGAGTTTCACTATGTTGTCTGGGCTGGTCTCAGACTTCTGGGCTCCAGTGATCCTCCTGCCTCGGCCTCCCAAACTGCTAGGAGTACAGGCATAAGCCACTAAGCTTGGCCTGTCTTATTTTTTAAAAATAATACTTATCTTTTTATCTCATTATAAAATTCATGAGTAATTAATGCAGAAAATTTGAAAACACCAGAAATACAATGTAAAACAAAAATTAGTCATAATTCTACCACTCAAAGGGAAGCACTATTAACTTTTTTTTTTTTTTAAGACAAGGTCTGGCTCTGTTGCCCAGGCTGCAGTACCATGGCATAATCATGGCTCGCTGCAGCCTCAACCTCCCAGGATCAAACAATCCTCCCACCTCAGCCTCCTGAGTAACTGAAACAACAGGCACACACCACCATGCCTGGCTAAATTTTTAAATTTTTTGTAGACAAGGTATCCCTCTGTTGCCCTGGCTGGTCTTGAACTCCTGGGCTCAAGCAATCCTCCTGTCTCAGCCTCCCAAAGTGTTAGGATTACAGGCATGAGGCACCAGGCCTAGCCACTATTAACATTTTGATATATGCACCTGTACTATTTTTTACTGTATGTGTGTGTGTATTTTAAAACAAAAATTATCAAAATTTACATTGTTTTGTAGCTTTTTTTCATTTAGTGATTATGAAATTATTTCAATGTTAATAAATGATCTATGTTACAATTTTTTCCCTTATAATACTTTTTATTATACAAGTATTAGCTGTACATTGCTGTGAGCTTAGAAAATGGAGAAAAATTGTACAGAAAGAAATAATTCATCCAGAGATTAATTGCTTTCAATATATTAGGCTATTTCTTGGAAAAAATTTCCCCTATCCCTTCTTATTATTAGTCCACAGATCCTCTAGCTCAGCCAATGACAGCAGCTGTAGTCAGCTGAGTAATGGCCACTCAAAGATATCAACTTGCAAATGTTGCCTTATTTGGAAAAAAGGTCTTTGCAAATGTGATTATGTTTAAGGATCTTTCAAAGGCACCAACCCGGAAGTTGGTTTCATTTCCTGGAAAAACCTTGATAGCTAGAGTTAATATATTGGATCCGGAGATGAAAAGGGCAACTATACCAAGGGAACTGACGTGCAGATTTTGGACTTCCTGTAGGTTAAGAGTTTGAATGTTCTGCATGGAGGCTGTGAGTTTCAAACTTTTTAAGTAGCTGAAAACTCAACTGAGAATGCGTCTGAGATGGCACAAGTAGAAGCAGAACCCACAGCTGAGGTCCAAGTCAAGCACCAGAGGCACAAATGGATCAGAGGGACCTGGTGGAGGCTGTAGACACAAGCCTCAGCAGAAAGACCTCTGACCTCATCATCAGCCATAAGCAAGGTGAAGGGCATTCGAAAGAAAGGGACTTTGGTGGCACAGGGAATTTTCAGTTTTCATGGTTCATCTACTGATTTAATGCATTATTGATTACATGCTACCAATTAACCTCTTTTTTTTTCTTTTTACCCACTCCAGTATGCTAAGGAGGACCAATTAATTTCTTTAATAACCTTGTTTTTATTTGTTTGTTTGTTTGTTTGCTTGTTTCTGAGACAGAGTCTCACTCTGTCACCCAGGCTGGAGTGCAGTGGTGCAATCTCAGCTCATTGCAACCTCCACCTCCCAGGTTCGAGTGATTCTCCTGCCTCAGCCTCCCAAGTAGCTGGGATTACAGGCACCTGCCACCATGCCCGGCTAATTTTTGTATTTTTTAGTAGAGATGGGGTTTCATCATATTGGCCAGGCTGGTCTCAAACTCCTGACCTCAGGTGATCTGCCCACCTCAGCCTCCCAAAGTGCTGGGATTATAGTCATAAGCCACTGTACCCAGTCAAATAACCTTGTTTTAAATAGCCTAGTATGGGGTTGAGCCACAACCACCTCTCTCAGTGATTCTCAGGAGTGTGGAGGGGAAACCAGTAGGGGTGATCATCTTTAATACTGACTAGAGGACCTTACAGAAAAAGTATGCCAATCATAACTGCTCCATGTGTGAGTCTGTCATTCTGCCTAATTTGGGAGATTGTAGGAGTGGTCCTTGAAGAGAACAGAACATTTTGGAGGGTTTGAGTAGATGAGCATGAAACATTGGTTGTGGGTGGGGACAGTCACTTCAGCCTGCTCTACCCACCCAAAGCAACCAGAGTGGAAGATCAACCTCTTAGTTCAGAGATGACTGGGCTGGATTTCCCCAGCCACACCACAAGGGGAGTCCCAAGGAAGAGGAAAGAGGTAACATTGTGGGTGACACTGAGGCTTTCTCCCGGTCCTCCCACTGCTCTGGCATTTCCTCCAGAGAGGCCCTGCTATGACAGTGAGCACTGTGGGCTGTGCACCTGCTGCCGTTGATGGGGTTTAGCTATCTTCTGATTGAGATGGAGAAAAGTTGGATGATGAAGTGAAGGGGAGGGGGTTGTGCTGGAGCAGTGATGAGCCTCATGTCGGGACATTCCAGCCACAGAGTTAAAAGGAGGGGAGAGGAAAGCCAGTGGGAGGGAAAAGGAGAGCGCATGAGATCCAGAGTTTGGGGATGGCTTATACCGTTGATCTTACATTAGATGCCAGAGCAAGGAGGAAGAAAGGACCTCTCATTCACCAGTCTCTTCCCTTATCCATCTACTTTCACACCCCTAACTTGCAATGTATGTCAACACTAAATAATTCCAATGAGAAAATACACATAACAGTGCTTTGTGAACCTTAAAACCCTAATAATAATAACAAAAAATAGCATTCATTGAGAGTTACTATGTGTAGTCACAGAGCTAAGCACTTCACATATATCCATCTTATTTAATCCTGATAATAATTTTGTGACATTTATTATTCTAATTTTAGTGATGGGAAAACTGAGTCTCAGGGAAATTAAGGTTAAGAAATTTGCCCATGGATATATAGATAGAAAATGGCAGAGTCAGAATATGAAGTCTTCTAGCTCCAGAGCCCAAACTATTAACCATTTTTGCTCTACTGCCTTGTTAAATGTCTGTTATTTATTTTCAATCTCACTAAATAAGATAAGTGTGGGTAGAACACAAACACCAACAGAAATTCAGACTCGATAAAACAACAACTGCAATAACAACCCAGTACATAATGAATGAGAATGAACCAATGGCAAGCCACTTTAAAGAAGCAAAATGGTACCCAGGCCATTTTGAGCAGAAACACTAGTCCCTCAAGTGCCTCCTTTCTAGGCAGGTTCCAGGGTGACTGCACATATCCCAGGTGTACATGAAGTGCCCAGAATCTGGGAGTACCTGTCTCTCAATTTCACTGCCTCACAGGCTCTGCTCTGTTTTTTCCTACTGTTGCTCCCAGTGGTAGTCTCTGACTCTGGGGTTCAACACTGCCCCACTGAGTTCTGGCTTCTTTTCTTCGACCGCATTGCCCTGCTTGCTGAGACTGTGTGCCCTAAAGGACTGGGGGGTACTTCGCAGCCAGAGTTCTAACTAATATTCTCCCCAATGCACAAATCATGCTCTTGGGCTTTCACAGCCTACCAACAGTTAAAATTTTTATTAGGCCCATTTCCTCAGTTTCCTGAAGAACTTTGTCAAGGACTTGGAGTACCTTCCCTACAGCCTGATTCAGAGAACATGTGGGTTGTGCTACGCAGTGACTGACTAAAGAAAACTCCTGTCCGCTAAAGGTGAACCACCATCCCAGAACTCAGCTAGAACATCTGATGTCTTTCCTATCTTGAGGAGACTCCTTCTATCTGGGTGGTTACCCGGAGGTTAGAGGCAGAGTCACTGCCCTGGACCTTCTGTTGCTTCCAGCATATCTTGCCATGGACTCCCCAAGAGGGACAGTCAAGATTTCATGCACATAGAACCCTGGCACTAGATAGGAAATAGATCCAAGAGAAAGGATTAAAGAGTAAGGTCTGAGGAACAAGAGTCCGTAAACCTTCCACATAGAGTCCAGAGTTTTGAGTCTGTCTGTGAACCACCTTTCTGGTACTATGGCCCAGCCAGTGCCACAGCATGGAAGTGCTCTTGGGAGAATATCTGCATACCCTGTAGAGAATAGTGTATATCATACAATCCTTTCATTCCTCACAAGGGAACACTAACTAGTTCTCCATCCTATCCTCCTCTTCCGCCCCCATATCTACCTACGATTGTGAACTACTTGGATAAATTTCTCAAGACTTTTGGCCTAGTGATGGTATGACCTAATAATTTTGAAATCTAATTTTGAATTTAACCCTAGTTTACTTTCTGGTTGTCAACTGAGTGTTATTTTTATCTAAGCTGGATGTTCACGCTGGTCAAATTAACCAGATAATTGCTGACATTCTAGGTTATGTTGTTTAGAAGTAACAGGAGTTGGAGGAAATGGCCTAAAAACAAGCAAAACCAGAAAAAAAAAAGCCAATTAAGAGTCATCCAGTTTTATTTAAAAACTGACAAACCTACATTTCATTTCATGCTCATAGATTCAATCATAAGCTGTATTTCCAAGACTGCTGAATTAGTGGTAAGAAGCTGATCAAGTTACAGCAATTATCTTTGGGATAATTTGCTAGTTAAAAGTGGGCATTTTGATGCTGTGTACCGTGTGGGCTCAGTTTGTTGAATAGTGACTTCTTAATCATTCACATCTGGCCTTGCTCACAGATTCAACCCAGGAGATGGTATAGTATGAGGAAAAATGACTTTGAAGGAAGACAAAGCTAGGTCCAAATCTTGGTGCTTCTGTCCATGCGCCATACAATCTTGGACTTTGCACCTTTGGAGTGTCAGTTCCCTTATCTGTAAAAATGGCAGTGGCAGGGGGAAGATTATTTTCAAGACTCATGTGAAGACTAAAAATTAAATGATATTTTACAGATCAGACATGGAGCTATATAAAGTACCAAACACATGGGTGGTAGTCAGAATAAGTACAGAGGCTAAGGCACAAGTCACTTGAACCTGGGAGGCAGAAACTGCAGTGAGCTGAGTATACACCACGCACTCCAGCCTGGGCAAGAGAGCGAGACTCCGTCTCAAAAAAAGAAAAAAGAAAAAAAATTATTCACATCACTCTGAGAACAAATATATAAATAGAGAGGTTGGTATACCAGAGAAACTCAATGAATTCTTGTCAAATAAATGGATACCTTTTGAGTATTTCTTTTCTTTTTTCTTTTTAAGAGATAAGGTCTTGCTCTGTCACTCAGGCTTCAGTGCTGTAGCATGATTATAGCTCACTATAGCCTCAAACTTCTAGGTTCAAGCAATCCACTCGCGTCGGCCTCCCAAAGTGTTGAGATTACAGACATGAGTCAACACGCCCAGCGTTTTTGAATATTTCAAAACAGGGTCACAACACAGACAAAGAAGAGGTGATCACTTACATGCTTTGCAAGTGGAGTTGAAAGCTCACGTCCAAAGATTTCCTCTTTCACTTGACTTGAAATTCTCATTACTAAGATCATGACATAATGACCATCATTCATTCAACACACATGGATTGAAAAACCTACTGTGTATCAATTGTGGGGTTGCAAATACTAAGTTGTATGTCTTTCCTTTGAGAAGGTCTTAATATATAGAATAAACTAAACATGAAAACAAATGGTTACTATAGTATGTGTCAACTGCATTGATGGATAAAAATAAGGACATTTTGCTCAGAAGTTTATAGTTAGTGTGCATAAATGTTATTCAACAGTGGGTCTTCTAACGCTCTTCAACTCTCATATTTGTAAAAATTATACTGATAAATTCAAAGGCCTTAGGTTTTGGCTTTATGCTTTTCCTTTTCCTAGAATGCTCTTCCCTCTCCGGAAAACCACACCTCCTTCAGCATGCAATTTAATGCTCCAAAAAGAAGCTCATCCAACACTCCGTGATCCCTATCTCCTTTCTACTTGCAACACGTCCCGTAGTTCTTAACCCTGGCTGTTCAGTAAAATCTTCGAAAAAGGTTCAGAGATTTTATATATCTGAGTCCGACCTAGATTTACTAAATTAGCTGAAACATAAGCATTTGTAGTTTTAAAAGCTTCACAGGTGGTTCTAATTCAGGAGATGAAATTCACAAATTCCAGCATTAATTGTATTATAGCATAAGCAAAACGTGTTACTGGAGTGTAACAATTGTAGCTCTTCCATTTTATTTCCCCAGTTTGTAGAATGCTGTAAGCACTCAGCAAAAGTTTGTTGAACATATTCAATGAATTAGCGAGCAGATAGGGCTGGAAAGGCAGTCTTTTTTTTTTTTTTTAGATGGAGTCTCACTGTTGTCACCCAGGCTAGAATGCAATGGTGTGATCAAGGCTCACCGCAACCTCCACCTCCCAGGTTCAAGCGATTCTCATGCCTCAGCCTCCCAAGTAGCTGGGACTTCTGGCCTGTGCCGCTATGCTTGGCTAATTTTTGTATTTTTAGTAGAGACAGGGTTTCACCATGTTGGCCAGGCTGGTCTCGAACTCCTGACCTTAAGTGATCTGCACTCCTTGGCCGCCCAAAGTGCTGGGATTACATGCATGAGCCACTGTGCCCAGTCAGAGTCAGTTTTAACAAGGGAATCATTCTAGGTGGACAGGAGAAGAGTGGTGTGGGAGCGTGGCATTGAGTGAGGTATGAGCTCAGAAGGGGAAGCCTAAAGTGATCCTAGTTTAAGGTTTCAGGGTCATGAAAAAGAAAGAAGTGGATGTCAAAGACCACCTTGGCCTAGTCTATCTTCCTTTGACGTAAGGTTGCCCAGAGCTGGAATGGGATGACATTCGAGTAACCTTCTAGTCAGGACTGTATCAGGTCAGCCCTGGATTAAAAGGATTGAATCTAGAATGGAAGCTACTCAGACACTGTATCAGGTACCCTTAGTGGGAAGTAAAAGAGACAGATGCTGACCGGAGGAGTTTAAAATCCAGTTAAGACTCATGAAACAACAAAGAAAACATTCACAGAACAACATAGCAATTAACTTACTAGTTACTATTTGCTGAGTGCTTTCTACCTGCCGGTGTTTACATTAAGCACTTTACAAACATGACTTAACTGAAAATGATTTCTATTGCACTTGATGAAGACATGTAGGCTTGGAGAGAATAAGTACCTTATTCAAGGTTATACAGCCAATAAGTGTTGAAAACCAGATGTGGACCCAGGTTTCGCTGACTCCAAAACTTGTGCTTTTTGTGCACTACACTAGAAAGCCTCTATCCTTACATCTCTGGTATGCAGCCTCTGGTCCAAGTGATTACCTAAAATCACATGGTAAATTTTACCATGTGCTCCAGATGTAAAACCTTTCCACAGCTCTCCACTGCCTTAAAGAATGTGTTAAAAATGGGAGTATTTGGCAGAACCAAGTAGAGGTAACTGAGTTGAATGAGGTTGATGTTGGTTTCCAAAAACAGTGAGTTTACTTTAAGTTTACTTAAAGGAAGTAAGGAATATAGAATATGGAGGAGAAAGAACAAAGCAAGGACTAAACCTAGACCTGGAATATTTCGGGGAAAAAAACCCTTGGCTTACTTCCACACCCACTAAAGCCAAACTTCTGCACATACCAAATCAAACTTCTCATGAACACACATGCAGAACCTGTGAGATTCTACTAATTTTTTTTTTTACCAGATAAATAGAATAGTAAAATTAGTAAGATACATTTTACCAGAATTGAGCTGTTTTTACTCACAACACTTCTGACACCAACTTTTAGGGTTGTTTTCTCACACCAACCAATTCTCCACCTCTCTGGAAATTGGGTGTCCAGCAATCCAATTCAATTAGTACTAACTACTCAGAATTGGCCTCTGACTCTTCAGGTTTAAGGGCTCAGAGCCACAAGGCTGCCCTCATTTCAGATGCTAGGTGCAATATCAGATCACCCATACTTCTCCTCCCTCCCCTAGCTTTATTAAGCTATAGTTGACAAATAAAAATGGTATATATTTACAGTGTACAATGTGAGGTTTTGATATATGTATATGTGGTGAAATAATTTAATGACAGTAATTAATATATCTATCACTGCACATACAACTTTTTTTTGTGGTGAGAACATTTAAAATCTATTGTCTTAGCAATTTTCAAGAATACAATACAGCATTCTTAACTAGCATCACTATGCTGTACAATAGACCTCCAGAATTTATTCATCCTAACAGTTAGAAACCCTGTATCCTTTGACAGTATCTCCCCATTCATTTCTCCTTACCCCCAGGCCCTGTTAACCACCATTTTACTGTCTGCATCTATGAGTTCCGCATATAAGTGAGATTTGTAGTATCTGTAGTCTTTCAGTGACTGGCTTATCTCACTTAGCATAGTATCCTTTAGGTTTACCCAGATTGTCGTAAATGACAGAACTTCCATATTTTAAAAGGCCGAACAATATTACAATGTGTGTTTTTTTGTGTGTGTGTGTGTGTGTGTGTGTGTGTGTGTAAAACATTTTCTTTATCCATTCATTCATTGATGGACACTTAGGTTGATTTTCCATCTTGGCCTTTGTGAATAATGCTGCAGTGATTGTGGGAGTGCAGATCTCTCTTCAATATATTGATTTCCTTTCTTTTGGATATATATCCAGAAGTGGGATTGCTGGGTCATAAGGTAGTCCTATTTTTAATTTCTGAGGAACCTCTACGTGATTTTCCACCATGGCTGCACCAATTTACGTTCTGACCCACACTGTACAAGGTTCCCCTTTCTCCACATCCTCACCAACACGTATTATCATTTGTCTTTTTGATAGATATTCTAACATGTGTGAGGTGATATCTCACTGTGCTTTTAATTTAACTTACATTTTCCTGATAATTAGTGATATTGACCATTTTTTCATATACCTGTTGGCCATTCATACGTCTTCTTTTGAGAAATGTCTATTCAGGTCTTTTGCCTTTTTTTTTTTTTTCCTTTTTCTTTTTGAGACGGAGTTTCCCTCTTGTTGCCCAGGTTAGAGTGTAATGGCACAATCTCAGCTCACCGCAACCTCCACTTCCCGGATTCAAGCAATTCTCCTGCCTCAGCTTCCTGAGTAGCTGGGATTACAGGCATGCACTACCACACCTGGCTAATTTTGTATTTTTAGTAGAGACAGGATTTCTCCATGTTGGTCAGGGTGGTCTTGAACTCCCTCAGGTGGTCTCAGGTGATTTGCCCACCTTGGCCTCCCAAAGTGCTGGGATTACAGATGTGAACCACTGCGCCCGACCCTTTTGCCCACTTTAAAATCTAGTTATGTGTTTTCTTGTTATTGAGTTGTTTGAATTCCTTGTATAGTTTGAATACTAACCTCTTATCAGATATATGGCTTGCAAATACTTTCTTTCATTCCATAGGTTGTTTCTTGTCTCTTTTCTTCTGTACATAGATTGTATTCCATAGATTGTTTCTTTTTCTATAGAGAAGCTTTTTAGTTTGATGCACTCTTATTTGACTATTTTTGCTTTTGCTGCCTGTGCTTTTGGGGTCATAACCAAAAAAGTGATTGCTGAGGACAATGTCAAGAAGCTTTTTTCATATTTTCTTCTAGTAGTTCCACAGTTTCAGGTCTTATATTTAAATCTTCAATCCATTTTGAGTTTTTTTTTTTGTGTGTGTGTGTGTGTAAGGTGTGAGATAAGGGTCCAATTTTAATCTTTTGCATGTGGAAATCCAATTGTCCCAATACCATTTATTGAATAGTCTGCCCTTTTCTCATTGTGTGCTCTCGGCGCCTTTGTTAAAGATCAATTGACCATAAATGTGTGGAATTATTTCTGGACTCTCTATTCTGTTCTATTGGTCTATATGTCTGTTTTTATGCCAGTACCATGCTATTTGAGATCACCTGTACTTCTATGTGACCAGCCATAAATCAGCTATCTCCATAACCCCCTCCTAAGTTTCAATGATTTCCTAGACTGGCCAACAGAACTCAGGAAGGCACTTAACTTACATTTGTATTTTAAGGATACAAATGAACAGCCGATGAGAGGTATAGGGGCGAGGCCCAGAAAAGTCCCAAACATAACACTTCTGTACCATGGAGCTGGAGTGTGCTACCCTCCCAGAATGCAGATGTGTTAACCAACTGGGAAGCTCTCTGACCTCCACTGTTTATGGGTTTTTATGGAAGTTTCATTAAGTAGACATGATTCATTAAATCATTGACCATTGGTGATTGAACTCAATCTCTACCCACTCTCCCCTCCCCAGCAGCAGAATGGGGATGAAAGTTCCAAGTTTCTAATCAAGGCTTGGCCTTTTTGGCTTCCAGCCCCTATCCTGAAGCTACCTAGGGGCCCTCAGCCACCAGACATCTAATTAACATGCAAAATATACTCTTACCCTTATCATTCCCAGGATTCCAAAATGTTTCAGAAGCTGCATGCCAGGAATCTGGGACAAAGATAAAATATTTACTTTTTATAATACCATAAAGGACATCTTTGCATGCTGCTTCTTGTTATCTGGTGATGTTGCTAAGCATGAAGAAATCATTCTAAAATCTGGGATGGAAAGTTCATATCAATAACTAAAACTGTACAGGTTTAAATGTGTGGTGACTTTAACTTAGAATGCACATCCATTCAGATGTTACATATGCACATTCACAAGGCACATTTGAAGCCTGTGCTATGAATGAAGAGCAGTCTGGGAGGCCCTGCAGCCCTTAGCAATTTGGTCTTTACTTGGAGTTTGTATTTCCTTCCTCACTTTTTATATTACGTGGCCTTGTCTCATGATGGCACCATTGTGACATGTGTACAGGCTGGCCACACTCTGTTCAACTGTTGTTTGCTTAATGCATTCTCTCATGATAAACTGGACCCAAAGCTTACCTATTCTGCCCCCCACCTCAACTTTAGAATGGCAGACAAATGATGAAGCTTCCCACAGGAGATTCCTTTTATTTCTTTTTAATATTTTATGTATGTATTTATTATTTAGAAAACACTGTCTCATTCTCTGTCGCCCAGGCTGGAATGCAGTGGCGCAATCATAGCTCACCGCAGCCTAGAATTCCTGGGATCAAACAATCCTCCTGCTTCAGGCTCCCAAAGCGCTGGGATTACAGGTGTGAGCCACCACGCCTGACATCTGCAGGAAATTCTAACTTTATTTTCACCACCATTAGTTCAATTATGGTCAACAATTACAAGTCTTGTAAGCAGCTTTGTATTACTTAACTCCATCTTTTACAATCTTCTTAGCCACTGTTTCTGTATTGTTGTTATGCAAACGTATACCACTTTATTGGTAAACTGTTATTTTGTTTTTATATTTTAGTTGGTTCTGCTGCTTTGGTTATCTTTTCTATTGTCTTATTCCTTAATGTGTATGCTTTAAATGTGTATGTCTGCGACACTGTTGGAAAAAAGATTAATTTTACATTTGAATGGCTGGTAGATAACATAATTTTTGTGGACATTTATTAAAATAAATAGAAGAGTACATTCTTGTGGGTTTCTATTAAATCAGTTTTCTTGTAGCATTATACTCACATAATATATGAATAGACTAAACAAAACATTCCTGTGCTTAACAATTAGCAGCAAGTCCATGCCATTCACTAATTATTTATTGAGGATTTACTCTGGGCCAGACACAAATGGGGTCAAGCTCACAGGACATGACAAGATGCTGTGTGTCTAGAATTAAGAGAGCAACAACAGGTCCTATCACTCTTCTGCTTAAAATACTTGGATAGCCTTAGGTCCAAATCGGTTCAAAATATTCCTCTCCCATACAGATACTGGCTCAAGGAGCCCAAAAAGAGAAAAGGTGGCTTTAAGATACTGAGCTGTGGCTGGGCATGGTGGTTCATGCCTGTAATCCCAGCACTTTGGGACGCTGAAGCAGGTGGATCACCTGAGGCTAAGAGTTTGAGACCAGCCTGGCCAACATGGTGAAACCCCATCTCTACTAAAAATACAAAAATTTAGCTGGGTGTGGTGGTGCACACCTGTTGTTCCAGCTACTTGGGAGGCTGAGGTATGAGAATTTCTTGAACCTAAGAGGTGAAGGTTGCAGTGAGCTGAGATTGCGCCACTGCACTTCAGCCTGGGCAACAGACCAAAGATTCTGTCTGAAAACAGCAACAACAGAAAGACACTATGCTGTGCCTCTCATCCTGCATTTTTTCCTCTTTGCTCTTAGTACTTTCTGATCATGTTTCATATTAATTATTTCTGGTTTCCTATCAGCTTTGAATTAATCCTAGCTTTGTACCCTGGCCCTCACTTTCAGATCCTCTCAGTTCTATTCCATGCATATTATGGAGAAAGTCTTATCCTACCCATAACCAGACCCAGCTTCTGGAAGTATAATCCCAGAATGGCATCTGAGACCTCACTTGGCCTGGCAGAGGGGTTTCGACGTGTTCCATAGCTTTGATGTTACTATTCCTTACTTTAAGACACTTGTAGATCTGACACATGTTCATTTCACCAGCTTGTCTTCTGCCATTCCTCAACTAGGATGTTATGGATCTGTCCTATTGAATTTCTTGAGCAGTTTCTGGAGCAAGTAATTTTATTTCCCATCTCATTTTTGCACATGGCACATTTCCTCCTCATAAAAACCCCTGTTCCACCATCCCCAATTCTCCAGCTATCTCCTCCTCTTAATCTCAAAGCTAGTTTCAGGGGTCTCATCTCCCAAAAAGTTCCAGTCTGACTTAGATGCTTCTCCTCTAAGCCACAGTGTTTATGGCACTATAGCAATTGCTTTACTTATGTGTCTCCCACCTGCTCCCAGATTTTGAAAGAGGTTACCACATTTTATTTGACTTTTTTTTTTTTTTGAAACGGAGTCTCACTCTGTCACCCAGGCTGGACTGCAGTGGTGCCAGCTTGGCTCACTGCAACCTCTGCCTCCTGGGTTCAAGTGATTCTTGTGCCTCAGCCTCCCAAGTAGCTGGGATTATAGGCGGGTGCCATCACACTCAGCTAATTTTTGTAGTTTCAGTAGAGACAGGATTTTGCCATGTTGCCCAGGCTGGTCTAGCATTCCTGAACTCAGGCAATCTGCCAGCCTCAGCCTCCCAAAGTGCTGGTACTGCAGTCATAAGCCACCATGCCCAACCTTTTATTAGACTTTCTATCCTATCCCTAGCCTATGATAGGGACTCATTAAGTGACTATTGAGTAAATCAGTGAATGAATGAATTAATGAATAAGTGAATATATTGCCTAATACATCTACTTAAAGCCTCTTAGAAAGCAGGTATGGTATGAATTGTAAATGAACAATAGTACTACAATCTTAATATGGAGGGTGAGAAATAGAAAGGTCTCCAACAGACAATATTTTTTTCTATTTACATATGTCCTTTTTTTCTAGATATGAGCAAAAGCCTAAGTGCCAACTGCTGAATCAAGATTTACCCAAATGTCACCAAAACCAGTGTCAAGTTAGTCAAATATAGGACTCATCATTGAATTAACAATTATTGAGCATCTATTATGTGCACATCACTGTTTAATCTATAAGGATGTCGTGATTTAGTGAGGAAGCATATACAAAAATAACCCTGAGGAAGGGCAGACTGTGATAATCAAATTAGAGACTCAAACCACATTCTGTGGGATTCAAATGGAAAAAAAAAGATTAATTCTTATTAGAAGTAATCAAGTCAACAATGTATGGGGTGGGCACAGGCTGTGAAAATCAGGACAACCAGCTAATTAATGTTGCACAGAATAAATGGTGGATTGAATCAGATCTATTGCTTGTCAGCTGGTTGTTTTGCTCCACAACTGCCTTAACCTCTGAATGACATGGAAGTGAGAAAGAAGAAGGAAGTGCAGCAGGACTCAAAGAGGAAGAAATGACTCTTGCTAAAGAAGGAAGAGAAGTGGAACCAACCACAGGGAGGAGAGATGGGGTAAAAATTGTTTTGATTCCGTTGTAGCATTTCCTTGAGTCTCTTCAGTTCTAAGAATAGGGAAAGGAAGAAAAGAAGAGAGCCTGTCATGGAACCAAAAGAAGACAGCATCAAAATAAGGAGAAAAGAGCAAAGAAGCAGAAATGACTTGGAATCATGCCATAGAATTATGCCACCATACTGCTGCTTATAAAACATTCATACTGAAAATGTTTTAGTGACGATACAAATAAAAAGGTAGAGGAGACATGGTTGTAGATAGTGATCTAAGGAAAAAAGTGTGTTACTATGGTTATCATTAGAACTTTTCACAAATAGTCCCACTCTTCCCATTCATGTACACCAGGGGATCAAACTGCCACCTCCTTTGAGGGTTGATATGGCTGTGTGGCTTGCATTGGCCAACAAAATGTGAGGAGAAGTGATAGACACATAGAGTGTATGAGAAATACCTTTCAGCCACTAAGATTTGGAGTGTTAGTATAAGGTAACCTGTCCTTACTAATATAGTTACCCAGAAAGAAAAGGAAAAGATTGCTAATATTTATGCAAAAAAAAAGATTGAGAGAGATAAATTTGTGGGACAGGTCAAAGGAGTACTATAAGAGTTGGGTTCAAGTAAGAAATAAAATGTAAAGCTAAATAGTTAAGCATTATAAAATGTGTAATGATTTCTTTCTTCTAATAGTTTGTTTGTATGTCTTTCTCTTTGTAATATTCTTCTTCATACAGAGCATCTGTTTTTACAGTTTCAACTACTGCCTCAATATGAATAATTAGAAACTCATCTATCTGATTTTGACAACAACATTCACATTTCTAACTGCCTACAAAAATATACCCATTTTAAAAGACTCCCAGTACAACTGTTCACACATGTTCATGTCTAAGAATGAAACAATGAAACTCCTTAGAAGATCAAACCTCCCCCCAAAAAATTCCTTTCCCTTTTCTGTTAACAAAATCTCCCCTCAAGCCTTGCTAGTTAACTTAGATCACTTCCTCTTCTTATTCCTCTTTATTCAATCTCTGCTTCAAAATGCCTCTTAGATTTGCCACTTTCTCTACTCACATCTCAGCTACCCTAGTCCAAATGTATTTAACTCATACCTGGACCATGGTCATAAACTCCTCTCTTCTTCTCCAGTGCATTCGCCCACCCCTCCATCCTGCCCACTCTTTCCAGACTAATCTTCCCTCCACAAAGGTCCTCTGCGACCCCTCAGCCTCATGTCCAACAGCATTCACCATAGCCTGCCCCTCCAGGGCTCTCCCACTGCTTACCAGCTGCTGTGCTCAGGCTGGCATGTTTGGTGTTTGCTGTGCTGTGAGCCATTCTGCTCATTCCTCCATCCTTGTTTTACCAAAATTTTTACCTCCAACTCTGCAAGTGCTCTCACTTTCATCTTCCCAATAAAAAATCCCACACATCTTTAAGGCTCACCTTATATCCCTTTTTCTCTTTTCCCAGAAGACTTAACAAATCCCACCCAAAGAGATTTCTCCCTTTCTCTACCCACATAGCACTTAGTCACAGAGTTTAAAGTTCTCTGAGAAGTCATATAGAACAATTCTTCAATTTTATAGTTGAGATTAAGAGACTTGGTTAGTCCTGCAACCAGTTAGTGACAACTAAAACTAGAATCCACATGTCTTGAATGCATCTTCTTTCCCACTACATTTTACTACTTTTTGTTAACTGCAAGATGTTTTACAGTTTAATTCTATTCAACCTTATATTTTGTTTAGTGTTTAAAAATCATGTATCCCTGATAAGAGCATATGCAGCTTAGGAGCAATGATGTGATACAGGGTCTATATTAGGTAGAAAGCTCTTATTTTGGGGGCATTTAAGGCTGACATTCACAGTAAGGTTCAATGTAGAGCCAAACCATTAAACTAATATGTTTTGGAATAATTGGGAATCAGAGCCAGGAACACAAATCAAACCACGGAGAAAAAATAAGAGAGCAATTTAATGTCAGGAGCTTACAAAACCAGAATCAAGAGAAATGAGGAACATGCCATAGTACAAACTCCTTGGTTGAACTATAGATGGTTCAACAGGGGTAGGTCAATAGGGACATGTTCCTACCCAACTCCTATAACAGCGAGTATAGGAAGAAGAAAACGGATCCTTACCAGTATCCTCAAGGCTCCTCTGTCTAGCTAGAGAAGACAACCCTAAAAGGGGACACCAAGCATGAGAAAGCATGATTTCTAATTACAGAAGGTCTTACTAGCCAGAGAGGGGCTGAGCAGGGAGGCCAGAGCTGCTCAGATCCAAAAGGTGTTAAGATGCCCTTAATTGGCTGTTGGCGCAACCCCATAATCCTCCTGAGGCAGAAGGATTGCTTGAGCCAGGAGTTCAAGCATTTGGTGCTCCCGCTGCAGGCTTCCGAGTGTGGGCTCATCAGAACCTATCCCTCTTGAACCCTGGCCCAGGCCCCTGGACAGAGGCCTATGCCTCTTAACTCCTATCCTAGCTGCAGGACAACAGATCTAGCCTACCAGTGATTGACTTGGCCTACCTGTGCTAACTCCCTGTATTTTGTTAACATAAAGAGCTTAGCATGGAGTATACAAGATATTGCATGCTTTTACCCCACTTTTCTTTTCCAGTTTTATTTCCCAAGGTATCCCTTTTCTTATCTTAAGTGATAGCCATCCAGGCAGCCACCATTCCTCACATATAATACATATTTTCAGGCCTCCTTGTGCTGTTCCCTCTGCCTAGAGTGCTCTTCCTGTTCCCTTCCCACTCTATCTGACTGACAAGAATGTATTTATATTTTGAGATCCAACTCATATGCTTCTGCCGTAGTGAAGTATTCTCATATTCTCCCTAATCAGAAGAGAGAAACTCATTCCTTTCTCTAGACTCTCATAATCGGTTACTTGTGTTTTTCTTACAGCACGTTTTAAAAAATATGCTTTATAGTATGGTATAGTTTTAAAACTTCACTGTATTATATTCAAGCACTTAGAGAACAAGAACTATGTCTACATTTTCAGTGTACCCTCACAGGACCTAGTCCATCCTGTTGAATAAACATGTTGGGCTAGGCCAGGCATGGTGGCTCACATCTGTAATCCCAGTGCTTTGGGAGGCTGAGGCAGGGGTATCACTTGAGGCCAGGAGTTTGAGATCAGCCTGGGCAACATAGCAAGAGCTGTCTCCACAAAAAAATAAAATGAAAATAAAAAGCTAGCTGGGAGTGGTGGCATGCGCCTGTAATCCCAGATATTTGGGAGGCTGAGGCAGAAGGATTGCTTGAGCCCAAAATCAACATTCTGCCCTAGAGTGGCACATTTATTACAATGAATGAACCTACGTTGACACATTGTTACCACCTGAAGTCCATAGTTTACATTAGGCTTCACTCTTGGTGCTACACGTACATGGTTGGGTTATGACAAATGTATAATGACAAGTATCCACCACTGTATCATACAAAGTAGTTTCACTACTCTAAAGATTCTCTATGTTCTGCCTATTCATCCCTCCATTCCTGCGAACCCCTGACAACCAGTGATCTTTTTTACTGTCTCTGTAGTTTTGTCTTTTCCAGAATGTCATATAGCTGGAATCATCAAGTATGGAGCCATTTCAAGTTGTCTTCTTTCACTTAGTATAATTATATGGATTTAAGTTTCCTTTATGTCTTTTCACGGAGAATAGAGAGAATGCCACTCTTTGCATGCTTGATAGCTCATTTCTTTTTAGTGCTAAAAAACTTTCCGTCCTCTGAATGTACCATGGTTTATTTCCTGGTTCACCTACTGAAGAACACCTTGGTTACTTCCAAGTTTTGTCAATTATGAATAAAGCTGCTATAAACATTTGTGTGTGGGTTTTTATATAGACATGAGTTTTCAACTTACCTGATTAAATACCATGAAGCATAATTGCTGGATCATATAAAAAGATGTTTGGTTTTATGAGGAACTGCCAAGCTATCTTTCAAGATGGCTTTGCCGTTCTGCATTTCTACCAGCAATGAATGAGCTTTCTTGTTTCTCCATATCCTCATCAGCATTTGGTACTGTCAGTGTCTCGGATTTTTGCCATTCTAATTAGTGGTAGTAGCTCACTGTTTTTTAAATTTGCAATACCCAGATGACATATAATGTTGAGTATCTTTTTAGGTGCTTATTTATCATCAGTTTATCTCCTTTGGAAAGGTACTACTCTCTATTTTTCACCTAAGAAAAATAAATACATGCCAATTTTTCAAACAATATACTGGTTTACAAAGTAAAAAGTTGAAGTTCTCTCTCTCTCAATCTCACTACCCAAAAGTAATCACTATTAACATTGTTTTCATTCAAGACATGTTTCTATGCATTTACATACCTACAAATGTATATTTTATTTACTCATATGATTTTTATTTTAATAGTATTTTATGAGTTACTTTTTAAATACATGTTAAAGGTATATTACTTTAATATATCCTGGAGACCTTTCAATATCAGTAATGGGTGCAGAATATGCCAGAGGACGAATGTGTTATAAAGTAACTAATCAGTTCCTTATTGGACATTTACATTGTTTTTTAAATTTTTCTTTTTTTTTAACCTTTAGGCAATTCTATAATGAACCACCTTCGATATATATACACACACACATCTCTGTACAACAATGCCAGTATTTCTGTGAACAGAGTCTTAGAAATGGAATTGCTGAGTCAAAGATTACATAATTTAACAACATGATAGGAATTGTTCTCAAACTGCCAAACTGTGCACAAAAGAGACTGTTCAAATTTACACTCCCATCTAGTATTAGAGAGCGGTTCAGTATTCAGAGAAGCCATAAGAGTTTTAAATAGGTGCCTCAGGAGCTACCGGGGAAAAGAAGGGGGTAAGAAAAGGGCTGGTAGTCCACACAGCAATCTCCTGTCCTCTTCAACGAGAACACCTCTCCTTTGATCAACATTATTTATTGGGGTTAGTTTAAAATTCCTCTTGAGGAGAAGTTTCTGGTAGTAGACATTTGAAAACCTTTGAAATAAAAAAATTACCTGTTTTTAAGTGACAAAAATTATTAATTTATAGGTTACTTAGGAATGTTCTCAGGTGCAAGTAACAGATGACCCAACCACAGCAGATTGAATCAGCGAGGGTACAATTTTCTCATGTAACAGAAATGCAGCAGCTGCATTCGTTCGGTGGCTCAGCGGCCTTTTAGGCTTTTCCTTATGGTTGCAAGATGGCACCACTCCAACTCGAGCATCATGTTTGTATTCAAGACAAAGGAAAGGGAGATAGTTTGTATCAGTCACTCTGGCCTTTTTATCAGAATTGCAAAAGTGCTCCTAGAAGCAGTCTGCTTCTCCCTAAGATCTTTGCTCATATGTTATTGGGCAGAGCTTTTTTTGTGTGTAGCATCTAATGGTCGCAAGTGAGGTTGGGAAAAGTGATTCATTTTTTCTGGCTTTACAAAGGAAGTAGGCAAAAGATATGTTGGGTGTAGTTGTTGGGTTAGCCGGTCGTGATGTTCTGCCCCCAAGTGCTCAGAATACTGAAGACTAAAGATGCAATGACAAACAAGATTGTCCTTATTCTTTTTGCTTGTTTTTTTGCTTTTAGATACAGCTATAACTTTATTACAAAATCATTCTTTTGGCATTAGTCGGTTACAGTGATAGCAAGATAATGTGACTGTGCAGACCAACTCTGATGGAACCACTGTATTCCCTGCTTACTGAACCAAACTTCGGCTACCTCATATCCATTACATACAAGTGACCCGCAGTTATTACCGCTACAAATCTTGACGTGTGTACCACTGAGGGAGGAGTTGATGCTAAGGGAATAGATTACATGTTGATAAGACTACAAAAAGTCCTTTATGGGACTTTTTCTTCCTCTTCCCATCCAGTGACTTTGCTTTAGAATAATCACATTACTTAGAGCTAGTCTGAGTAGCAGCAGCACCCAAGGAGCATCAGTTCTTATTAAAAAGCAATGCCTGTGTGATGCACTTTTACACCACAGGCAAAGGGAAAGATCCTTCTCATTTTAAACTCCTGCAGAGTCCCTTAATAAAAAATAAAAGCATTCCATCAAGTTCTTCTGGGTGGTGTTATTGCTGTACATTTGTTGGTGAGTCATTTTCTTTGCTGTGTTTGCTTTGAAAGGATCTTCCAATATATCTCCAATATGCCTTTCTTATCATGTCCTTTTCTTTAGCTAGGATTTCACATAACCCTAATGCTTTATTAAGAATGTCTTCCTTATTGTCACACTGGTTTTCTAGCATGTCTTCATAGATATCCACAAGAAAGGCAATTAGGTAGGGGGAACTATGACTTGGTTGAAATCAAGTAATTGATTTAACAGATTAGGATATTTGGAAAGACCATGATCCTGTAAAATCCCTTTCAAATAGTTCCATGCACTTTCATTATGTGGCACTAGTTGAATCATTTCCAGAGTGTATTGGACTTCTCTCTCCAATACAGCATGATCATTGTAGCCAGTAGTGTTAGAAATAACGAAGTATCTTTGGTTCCAGACAGAGCTATTTCTCACATCCTCTTTGAGAAGTTGATCCACATACTGCAGCTCATTATCCCAAAGTTTAAATTCCTGAATAACCCATTGTCGATGCCGCCAGGCATGATAATTCTTTGCATCCTGATTAAGAATATTAGCAAAAATTCAGGCTCCTGAGATGGATCTCTTAGCCATTCCACTAATAGTCGCCTATGATGCCCAGCTTGATAGTTTTGGGGCTGCCCCTCAATTATTGCAGTGATGTAGTTCATTTCCTCATGTAGATCCTTCTGAAGTGACTTTAAGAGGACTCTCCAGAAATGCCACACTGTATAATTGGCTGCATTTAACTCAGTAGCATCCCAGGTTAGCTTAAAAGTTCGTTTGCTTCTTTCATCATGCTGCAGGACAGCTCGGAAGTAATCATAAACATCTCTAAATTTGTCACTATAAATGATCTGGACCACGGGATTGGGGCCATCATTCTGCAGCACTGGATCTATATCAGCCCATTCTGCTCTGTCCCTGCACAGGAGGTAGGAGGGCGAGTCTAGGCTCAGAAACCCGTCGTCCATGGGGGAAGTCACGGCTTCCCCAGCCTCGGCTGCCATCTCTTCCTCGTGCTGCTGCTGGGGCAGGGTGGATGCTGCTAGGGCGGAGGCTGCTCCAGCTGCCCAGGCTCGCCGCCTTGCGCAGCCTCCCGACCCCCTCGGTGGCCACCATCTGAAGATAGTCCTTATTCTGACGGTGTTAACAAACAGAAGTGCAAACAAACCAGTTTGCACCAATACGCAATAAAAACATTATATGTCCCAATGCAAAATATGTAGAGGAGATATTAGAGGCCGAAAGGAGAGAATGGTTAATTCTATCTCAAGTGGGGAGGGGTGGTAGGAGATCAAATAAGACTGTATCCAAAAAGTGACGTTTAAACAGAGTCTTGGAAAATGAGTAGATGCTCAGTGAGTGGAATGTATTCTAGATAAAGGAATGGAGGTTCTGAGGCACAAATCCATGTGGTACATTCCAGGAGCTGCAAGCAGTTCATTATGACTGAGGAGGAGGTTTGGAGCTAGATGATGACCCAGGAGACCTAGGGAGAGATGAAGCTGGAAATTGATGCTGGGACCAAGTCACGCAGAGGGCCTCCTGTGTTTCACAACAAGGACTCAGGAAACCCTTGTGACCTGGACAGTGTCATTGAGATTGTGTCACCTAAGCTGTCCAGTGCAACCATAAAGTGGAAAGCATGTGAAAAAAAAGTCCGAAGTACCTAAAACCTTTGTTGGATTTCCCTTTCACCTGGGTGCAGCTACACTTTAACACCCAAGTAGCCTGCACACCTGCTAGCCCTATTGGGTAAATACTATTGAGTCCTCAATCAACTATTGAGTTGTATTTGCCATCGACTCCTAGGGAAAGTTACTGCACTTCTCTGGGCCTCAATTTCGTCATCTAGAAAATAAAAAATTAAACTTTGTAGTATAGAATTTTACTTCCCCCCCCGAAGTGTTTTCAGATGCATAATTCAGGAACATCAGCCTGGTGTAATTAAAGGGAAAACAACATCAAGAAAGGCTTTTGAGTCAGAAAGACCTGGGTGTGAATCCTGGTTCTCCATGTGTTAACAGAGTTACTATGTGACAACTCCTTGACCTGTGGTTTTCTCATATGCAAAACAGGGATAAAGCACCTATCAGTGCCTGAAGCATAGCTATTACCCAATAAGTAGCACTGTTTTTATATTGTTTTTAAAATTTACATCTACCCTATAAGGTAGGTGAAATAGGTCTAAAGTTACCCTAAAGTTGAAGATCCAGAGGCATACAGATATTAGTAATTTGCCAAAAGAGCAGCCAGCTAGATAACTGGTAGAACTCCAAGTTCTTGGAGTTCTTGGCACAAATCCAAGTTCTTATTCTTTTCATAAATGGTGCAGCTTCTTTCCTCCAAGTGGTATGATGGGATTCAGATCTCTGTGATGCCTGTCAAGTGAATGATTTTATAAACAAATTAGATAGCCCCACACCTTCCTTAAATCTGAGCTCACGGAACAGGCAGGCTTGGGTTATCTCATGCTTTATAATCATTTATGGATGTGTGACTGGGATACTCTAGCCCTGTGTCTAGCTTTAGCATGACTATAACCTGCCAGGAGAGGGAGCTCATACTGACTCCTTGCTAAGGTTACAGATACCCTGGAGACTTCAAGGGCTGCAGCACGGCGAGGAAAGGAAGGGTGGGGTTTTCCTTGTTACGGGTAATGACTACGCAGCTTTCTGGGAATGCATATTTTGGGAAGAACACTGACATTATTTAAAAAAAAAAAAAAAAAGGTGAGATTATGACACAGAAAGAAATGACCCTTACCAGGAGGAAGTAGAAAGAAAAAAAGAGGAAGTGACTAGAGCAAAGGAAGACAAAAGGAAATTTGGCACAACAGGGTAAGTTTTGTTAATGCTGCACTTTTATTTAAATAGAAGGTAGACAAATGAAATATTTTTAGACTTGTACTGCAGGAACATAAGAATGGAATGAATGTTTTAAAAAAATATTCTGAGAACAGAATTAGCATGTGTCCTCCTAAGAATTCTTTCCCTATTTTGCTTCAGTAAATATTAACTTGCCATATGTCCAAACCCTGTGCTAGGCACTAAAGATATGGAAATGAACAATTGAGCTCTTGATCTCAAAGAATGGTCATTACAGCAGAACAGACTTACACATGAGCAGTAAATTACCGGAAAGCCTGCCACCTTCTATGCAGTTGTTGCTAGTAGAGGACAGAAGGGAAAGCTCTTATATCACCATAGGGGAAGGTCAAGTAATATTTATGATAATTATAGATAATTTTTTTGTGGGCACTCACCACCTGGCAGGCAGTCTGCCAAGTGCTTTATGTGGATTATGTCATTTGAGCCTCATAATAATGCAGGTGTTATTCTGTGATTTTCATTCTTTAGATGTGAAAATAGAGAAGCAACTTTTCCAAAATTGTAAGTGGTGGAGAGAAGTTTTTCCAAGGAGAAAACCTGGGCTAAGTATTAAAAACAACAACAACAAAATCAGACAGAAATGAAAGAGAAGAAGGATGGTGAAAAGGGGAAATGGGGGAGAATATTCTGTGCAGAAATAACAGTACGAAAGAGGCTGGTCAGCAAGTGACAGCGGATTGCAGTGGAAAAATCACAAGTTGTTCAATGTTACTGGAGCTTTCAAGGCACGTTGGGGGGTAGAAAGAATTGAAATTAGAATGATGGGCATAGGTCAGATCACAATGGGCTAGCCATGTCCTGAAAAAGAGTTTGAACTTTATTCTGAAACCACTGAAGCATGAAATAAGGAAAACAAAATAATAAGAATAAGAATGTTGTTACTGTGTGGGCTGAATAATGGTCCCCCGAAGATGGTTTCATATCCTGATATGGTTTGGGTGTTTGGTGCCTCGCAAAAACAGAGCCCCACACTTAGTTTAATGCCCTGCTGTTGCTCTCTTGAAATTTTTAATAATTACTTTACAAGGGGCTATTCTGCATTTTCATTTTGCACCGGGCCTCACAAATTATGTAGCCAGTATTGCCTAATTCTAACATTAATCCTGAAAAACAAAAAATTATACTCACTTTATAAACCAAGACACTGAAAATCTCAGAGAGGGAGTATAATCCAGTAATAAATGCCTGTAGTCAGGTAAATTCTGCTACTTGCCAGTCAGGGACCCTAGGACAAGCTTCCTAATTCCTTCCAAACCTCACTTTCTTCTTTTGCACAGTAATTACAATATCTGCCTTGCAGAGTGGTCATGAGCAGTAGAAATAACATATGTAAAGTACTGACACAGTGCTGGCAGATCAAAAGAACTCGGATGGTAGTTGCTATTGCTCAAAGTCCCAGACTTAGTAAGAGTTGAAGAAGGATTTCATGCCTATAGTTTCTTTTTTTTCTCTCAGACTTGTATTTTGGAAGATCATTCTGGCACAATGTGGATGGTGAAATGTAAGACTAGAGGCAAGAAGACCAGTTCAGAAACTGTGGCAATGTCATAGACAATTTCTGGAAAGACTGTCCATCTCATGCCGTCTCTTTTTTCTTTGATATTTGCCTCTAATATGTAGAAGTCATCCTCCAGAGCTGTGTCCTCATCACATGACTCAACCTTCCTAACCTTCTTAATCTTTGCTGGTGCCCAGATTTCCCCAGAAATTTGGAATTTTGATCCAAGAGATGCAGAGGCTGAGCATTGTTGGAACCAAGTCATATTCATAGCAGACTTTCCAGAGAAGGCCCAGAACAACCTGCTTGCTGCTGAGGTCCCTAGAGCCCCTCTGAAGCCTGCCTCTCCGCAATGATTTCTCAGTTTCTCCTTTCATTCCACACATGTATACATTCAATAAATCTTTTTCCATTCCCTTCTGAAACGACAAGTTGCAACCAATAGAACCATGTAACAATGCTAGAGTTATTGGGAGATATAGTTGAAACATTAATCAAATTTGTGTAATAGGTTTAGGGAGAAGAAGGTGCACATTTAGGAATATGTAGGTGCAGAAGAAAGAGTTTGGAGTGACTTCCACATTTCTGGCTTCAGTGACTGTGTTGCTGTTGCTACAATCATAAAGGTAGTGCATATGGGGAAAAAAAGGAGTGATCGGAGAGGGAGATACTGGACTTGAGGTGCCTAGAGGACATTCCAATGGAGATATACAGTTGGAAATTAGATATCTACTTCTGGAATTCAAGAGAGTAGTCTAGGCTGGCAATACATTTTTGGGAATTTTCAGCATTTAAATGGTCATTACCGCCATGAGGGTGAATGAGATTGCCCAGAGTATTAAGTTAAAAAAGAAGGATCCAAGAATGAAATCCTATATTTTTTAATACCAATGTATAAGAATCAGGTACAAGAAAAGAAACTCTGAAAGGAGGCTTAGAAGGAATGGCCAGGGAGGGAGAAGCAGAACCAGGAGAAGTGCCAAATGAAAGGAGAATGTGGAAAAGGATATGACGTCTAAATCAGTCCAGCATCATTACCAGTGTCCTCTTCATCTACAGCTGAGGCTGCAGTCACCCTATCAAACATACCTCCTGAGCCTGCTCCCAGACCCGGGGATTTTTTTTTCTTTTCTTTTCTTTTCTTTTTCTTTTTTTTTTTTAAGATGGAGTCTCACTCTGTCACCCAGGCTGGAGTGCAGTGGCGCGATCTTAGCTCACTGCAGCGTTCGCCTCCTGGGTTCAAGCGATTCTTGTGACTTAGCCTCCTGAGTAGCTGGGATTATAGGTGACTGCCACCACGCCCAGGATAATTTTTGTATTTTTAGTAGAGATGAGGTTTCATCATGTTGGGCTGGTCTCGAACTCCTGACCTCGGGTGATCTGCCCTCCTTGGCTTCCCAAAGTATTGGGACTACAGGCGTGAGTCACTACACCCTGCCCAAACCCAGGAAATTTCTTTAAGCCCCATCTTCTGCCCTTTGCTATGGCCCTAGATTCTCCTGCACTGCTTGGCTTTTTTGGATGGATGGTTTAGAGTAACAGCTGATGGCTGTTAAAATATCATCAGTTCATCAACAATGAAAGAAATGCAAATTGAACAGCCTAAGGTTGTTAAGATTCAGGCCAGGTGTGGTGGCTCATGCCTGTAATCCCAGCACTTTGGGAGGCCGCGGCAGGCAGATCACCTGAGGCCAGGAGTTTGTGACCAACCTGGCCAACATGCTGAAACCTCATTTCTACTAAAAAATACAAAAATTAGCTGGATGTGGTTGTGCACACCTGTAATTCCCAGCTACTGGGGAGGCTGAGGCAGGATAATCACTTGAACTCGGGAGGAAGAGGTTGCAGTGAGCCAAGATTGTGCCACTGTACTTCAGCCTGGGTGACAGAGTTCTGTCTCAAAATAAAAATAAAAATAAAAAGTAAGGTTCTATCATGTACCTGTACCTGATATGGTTTGGCTCTGTCCCCACCCAAATCTCACCTTGAATTGTAATAATCCCCATGTGTCAAGGGCTAGGCCAGATGGAGATAATTGAATCATGGGACAGTTTCCCCCATACTGTTCTCATGGGAGTGAATAAATCTCATAAGATCTAATGGTTTTATAAAAGGGAGTTCCCTGCACAAGCTCTCTTGCCTGCCACCATGTAAGACATGACTTTGCTTCTCCTTTGCATTCTGCCCTGATTGTGAGGCCTCCCCAGCCATGTGGAACTGTGAGTCATTTAAACCTCTTTTCTTTATAAATTATCCAGCTTCAAGTATGTCTTTATTAGCAGTGTGAGAACAGACTAATACAGTAACTATATCATTAATATATACGAATGAAGCAACAAAGCCTTATGTTGGCAGAGGCTGTGGAGAGGAAGGCAAGTGCAAACTTTGCTGATAGCATTTTAGGTACAGTCAATTTTTCTGCAGGGTAACCAGGGAAGCAGTACATGAGCTGTATGTGTCCTCTATTCCACGTTGGAACATACCTCAAAGACATAAGCTAAAGGAAAAATGTAGTAAGCAGTGAAGATTCTAGTCCCACTATTTATAATGGCCCAAAATGAAAACAATCCAAGTCCTCAGCTTTAAAGTAATTTTTAAATAATGTCCGACTGATTTGGAATGCTGTGTAACCACTGAAACTGATAACCATGTGAACATAGAAATATATCTATGAAATAATGTTAAGTGAAAAAAGCAAACCACAGTAAGTGTCAGTGAGGGCATAGAAAAGTGGGAACCCTCAATATATTGTTGGTGGGAATATAAAATGGTACAGCCACTTTGGAAAACACAATCTGGAAGTTCCTCAAAAAGTTAAACATAGAGTTATCATTTCACAATGTCACTCCTAAGTATATACCCAAGAGAAATGAAAACATATGTCCACATAAAAACTTGTACACAAATATTCATAACAGCACTACTCATAATAGTCAAAAGGTAGAAACAACTCAGATGTCCATTGGCCGATAAAATGATAAAGAAAAGGTGCTATACTCACACAATGGAGTATTATTTGGCCGTAAAAAGGATAAAGTAGGTACATGCTTCAGCATGGATGAATCTTGAAAACATTATGATAAGTGAAAGAAGGCAGTCACAAAAGACCGCATGTTATATGAAACCATTTCTATGAAATGTCCAGAATAGGCAAATATATAGAGATAGAAAGTAGACTAGGGGTTGCTTAGGCTTGGGAAGGGTGGGGAGGATGGGAGGATTCAGATGTGATAGTAAAAGGTACAGGGTTTCTTTTTGAGATGCTAAAAATGTCCTCAAATTGATTGTGGTCATGGTTATACAACTCTGTGAATATACCCAAAACCACTGGATGTACACTTTAAGTGGGTGGATTGTATGGTATGTGAATTATTTCCCAATAAAGCTATTACAAATTTTTTTAAAATCATTAAATAGTATGTTTACAGTGGGTAAACTTTATGAAGAAATATATAATATACATACAAAAATTTCAATAAAGCATTTTTTTTTTCTTTTTTTTGAGATGGAGTCTCGCTCTGTCACCTGGGCTGGAGTGCGGTGGCACCATCTAGGCTCACTGCAAGCTCTGCCTCCTGGGTTCACACCATTCTCCTGCCTCAGCCTCCTGAGTAGCTGGGACTACAGGCGCCTGCCACCACGCCCGGCTAATTTTTTGTATTTTTAGTAGCGATGGCGTTTCATTGTGTTAGCCAGGATGGTCGCAATCTCCTGACCTTGTGATCCACTCGCCTTGGTCTCCCAAAGTGTTGGGATTACAGGTGTGAGCCACCGTGCCCGGCCAAGCCTTTTTTTTTTAAAAAAAAAAAAAAAAGAAAGAAAGAAAAACACACTTGGGCACGGTGGCTCACGCCTGTAATCCCAGCACTTAGTGGGAGGTCAAAGCGGGTGGATCACCTGAGGTCAGGAGTTAGAGACCAGCCTGACCAACATGGAGAAACCCCATCTCTAATAAAAATACAAAAAAATTTAGCCAGATGTGGTGGTGCATGCCTGTAATCCCAGCTACTTGGGAGGCTGAGGCAGGAGTATTGCTTGAACCCAGGAGGCAGAGATTACAGTGAGCCGAGATCGTGCCATTGCACTCACTCCAGTGTGAGCAACAAGAGAGAGACTCCGTCTCAAAAAAAAAAAAAAAAAAAGAAAAGAAAAGAAAGAAAGAAAAGAAAAGCACAAACTAGTCCCTGCCTTGTAAGCATCTATATTCTTATAAAGTAACAAAGGCTGGAAGATACTGGGAGTCAGTGAAGGTATAACAGAAAGACACCAGATCTGCAATCTATAGGCCTGGTTCCATTCCTCCTCCTCTTGTTATTTTCTAAGTATGTGACCTTGTTTGAGCCTTAGTTCTTTCATTTATAAAGTAGAGGTATTAGTTCCTACCTCACATAGTTATTTTGAGGCATAAATGTTTAGTGGGTTCATTTTCTTGCCCTTCAGGATTGCTTAAACGGGAGGTTAAAACAAGGTGGCAATAAAAGTACAATAACATATGTGAAAGGGATTTGAAAGTGAAACCTCCTATGAAAGAATAAGATAGTCTAGATCCTGATTACACTTCTGGCCTAGAAAATAGCATCAACATAGCCTCAGCTTCAAAAAGAAATGACCATACTTTTGCCTGAGTGCTTCGAAAAATGCCTTTATAACTGGCCATGTGAAAATTAAGAAAAGCTTTCCAAATTCTGAAAATGTACACTTGTTTTAAAGGTAATTTGGGGGCGACACAAAGGAGCTAAGGTGTGTTAATGCCAAGTTACCATAGCAACATTCTTGGCTGCTCTATCCTTCCCAGTCCTGGGCCTACCCCCAGATGGGATGATGAGCCCAGTAAACACCAGAACTACGCCATTCTACATGAATTTATTTTCTCCATATGCAGACAGGGGAGACATTCATGCTTTCCCACAAATAATATTTGAAGGGAGAAGCCCTGAATGTTTACAAAACAATCTCCTCTCTTTTTTCCAGAATCAGAATCAAGATCCTATACACCCATTGCAATGCCTGGCATGTAGTAAGTATTCAACATATAGCTGTTTAATGAATGAATGGTCAGAATTTACCTAGAAGTCCAAGGTTGGAATAGAACACCATTGTTTATTAGGCAGAAGAGACTATTAAATTATAGGCCAGGAATTTCAGAAAAGAGATTTAAATTCATACTCCACATAATTTGGTGTCTGTTCCAAGCCACACAGCATTTTCACATCTGTATCTGCCCTGTTTATTAAATTTCTTCAGCCCATAGCTAATTCCTCTCAAATATCATACTTGTTATTCGGAACGGACACAATGCGATTCTACCAGTGTTATTCAACCTGTTACAAGGCACACATTTTCAAAGGCTGTGCGGGAACAGTATGTGAAAATGGCTTCATGAATGTGCTGTCCTCCACCCTTCCGAGTTCTTGGCTTGATCTTGCTAGAGAAGGGAGCCTAAGCAGGCCTGCATCTGGGTAAATTGTTTCCTCCTTGAAATGGGCAGAGGCAAACATCACTAGTGCCAAGAGGGCTGTTTCTGAAGTCATTCTTGTGGGATTGGAAAGCCTCTCTTGACTCAGGAGCCAGGCTCTCAGTCCCACCACCAAGTCAGGCTTTGAAAGTAGCTCGTATCTGCTTCCCCCATATAGTCTCATATTTTTGGCAGAACCTCCGGGTTCTTTCTCTCTTAGAAGACATTTCTTTCTTGTAATCTCCCTCTTTGTATGAAACCCTTGAGGTCAAAGGGGAAGAACAGTAAAGTCTCCCCTTCATCACCAGATTTTCAGAGAACTGTTTCAAACCAACAGCAATAACAGCACCTGCCAACTGCCGATCATTGGCACTTTGCAGACATTATCTCAGTTAATCTTCAAAAGTCCTTGGAATACTTGGAAGGCAAGTATTTTTTATTCCCATTTTATCTTTGAGGAAATCAAGGCTCAGAGAGATTTCAGTCAGTGGCTGAGCCATTATTTAAACTCAGGTTTAGCTGGCCATGGTGGCTCATGCCTGTAATTCCAACACTGGGAGGTCAAAACGGGAGGATCGCTTGAGCCTAGGAGTTTGAGACCAGCCTGAGAAGCAGAGCAAGACTATGTCTACAAAAAAATAAAAATAAAAAAAGTGCAGGGCATGGTGGCATGTGCCTGTAGTCTTAGCTTCTCTGGAGGCTGAGGTGGGAGGATTGCTTGAGCCCAGGAGTTTAAGGTTACAGTAAGCTATGATTGCACCACTGTACTCCAGCCTGGGTGACAGAGTGAGACCACCATGTCTAAAAAACAAGCAAACAAACAAACTCAGGTCTGAGTATATGCTTTCATCTAAAATAACTAAAAACAACAAAAGCAGCAATAATTTTTGCCAATATCCCTCTGCACTAGAGAGTCTGGGGAGAGCCAAGGAAGAAAATCCTGGCTTGAACAATACCCTCACATTGCTTAGACCTTAATCATACTAATTTTAGACTTTAATTGTAGTAGCATATGTGTTGTGGTTGGTGGCTGTAGAAAAAGACTGAGCAGGAAATACCGGACCCAGATTCCAGCTGGTTAGAAAGAGTAACAGATACCAGAAGTGGCTCTGCTTCTGATGCTTTTTCATTTCTCTCTTTCCGTCCTTTAAGATCCATCTGTGTGAAAACTTTCCTGACCACCCACATAATCCCCAGCATTAATCCTTTATTTTGTGCTCCCATTGAATTTTGTTACATCTTACCACATTTTATTTTAATATACATTTCCTAACTGGCTAGAGCACCTTGAGGCCAGTACCTGTGTCTTAGTCCTCTTTGTACCCAGCACCTTGAACAGTTCCTGGTTAATAAAGTCTCAAGTCAATGTTACTACTTAATAAATCATGACCTTCTCTTTATCTTGGTTTTTCAATTTTCAACCAGTATCCTCACTTTCCCTACATTCTGACTTGGATGGAACTTACATTCTTCTTGGCTGCCCCGCGTCTGAGCCCCCTTCCTGTGTCTGGGGAAACTGCCATTGCATAAGACATGCTGGGAGGTAGAATGTGTCTTCCCCTGATGGAAGCTGGAAAAAAGGCCAGACAGTTACCCTCCTGGGTCCCTGGCACCTGGTGCAAAAGCATATGACCTAATCTTGGCCCCCCTGATATTACTGCCTGAGACTTAAGTTTGAAGCAAATGACCCAAGAAACTGGGACAGTTTAGAATTTGTGCTGGTGGCAGCACTGGTGTCCACTGCTCAGTGAGAGAGGAAGCAGCATTTTAACCAGGATGTTTCTGGGGTGTGGTCTTCCCTGTGGTTCTCTTTCAGTTCCTGTCCATTTTCCAAGCTTGATTCTCTAGACTGCTTGTCAATCCTGTGATCTTCCTGCTCTCTCTCTAATAAACTCTTTTTTTGACTAAGATAGTCAGAGTTAGCACCTGTTACAACCAAGAGCCCTGACTGATGGACTTGGTGGCCTCACAGTACATGGTCCTGGGTCCTGGAAAACCACAGGCCAACTTCCACCTGATTCAAACTCAAGGCAGAGACACAGGATTACTCCTTAGTTTGCCATACTTTTAACCCTTCACATTCATTATTACATTTCATCCTCACATCAACTCTAACAGTAGGCAAGTGGGGTGGTAATAAAATGAGGTTTTAAAATGAGAAAAGTGAAGCTCAATTAGTCTGGATGGCTTCCCTGAGGTCCCCAAACTGATGGCAGAACTCAAACTACAATCCAAATCTTCTGATTCCCAGCCAAAGGCTCTTTATAGTTAAATAACACTGAATTATTTATGTTTTGACTTTTTAAAACATTCATCCAAAAATATTCATTAAGTAACCATTATGTGTCAATCATTGATGAGGACAACAGACTCCCTCTATTCTAGGCTCAATACTATGTTTTCTGAAAGTACTGTAAGTATCAGTATAAATATGTTTATTAATAATACTCTACGTTTGGGAAAGAGTATAACACTGTTGCTAAAACCTAAGCCAGCCTGCTTGGGACAAAACCCTTGCTCCCCTCCTTACTGTCTGTGCATAGCACATGCGGTCAGTGTTCCGCCCATAACCTCTCAGCCCTCCCCTGTGCAGCTTGAAGTCTGCTTACTGAGAACACTTATGACTCACTGCCTGAAGAGCACGCTGGGCCCCTGTGCGAGGGGAAGCTGGGAATTTCAGAGTTAACATCTGAGAAACAGTCCTCAAATAGTGACAGATGAAGATTTGGAGAGAAACACCTCGGCTTCCTTGCCTCTTGGTGGAAATACTTCGGAGGCATATTCCTCACGGTCTTCCCAAATTTCCCGGTGGGATTGAGCTCCAGGTACCCTCAGTGGTAACGTTTCTGATAGCACACACCTTATCGGCTCCTTCTCTTCTGTACCTCGCTTCCCCACTTTCTGACTGGGGTTTCCTAGGATCACCCCCCAAATAAACTACCTTTGCTTGAATCCTTTTCTCAAGGTCTACTTCTGAGAGAACCCAAACCAAGACACCATGTGACCTTGGGACTATGATTCAATAAGGCCCTGTAAAATGAAGATTATATTACCTGCCTCATAGAGACACATTCACGACACAAAGTAGCCTGCCTCCTGCTTTCACATAATCAACACTCCCTGTTCACCATTGTTGTCTGTAGCACCGTCTGTTTTCAGAGCACTTGCCCACATGTCTTCCTTCTCAATCAGAGGAGCTTCATCTCTTGCCACCCCATCACACCTGCCTGGCTCCATGCCAGATGCTGTTCTTTACTTCGGCCCTGCCCTCCCATTTACATGTGTCTGAGATGAGCAACTTCCTTCACATGTTTGTGACTCAGCATATGGTGCTCTCCTTGCCTGGGTATACTTTCCCCTCCCCACATTTATCTCCTGCCTGTCTATCAAGCTCCCACCCCAGGTTGACCTCCTCTAGGAAGCTTTCCCCCATTCTCCTCCCTTCCTCTTCTGTTCTATCCACACCATACACACCCATACACCCATACACTGGGGCATGCAAGGAGGGTACCTCACCCAGGCGTGCTCTCTCCATCACTGCATATCACCTAGAACTGTAGTTATTGGTTTTCCTACCTGCCTGCTTTGCTAGACTGTGAGCATCTGTCTACAGCAGGGACTGTATCTTTTTTTCTGTATTTCTGGTGCATAGCCTAGTGCCCATCTCAAAAAATGTAAAATTTTTCAGTTGAGGAAACAGTGGCTTAAAAGTTTAATTGATCCCATTTGAGTTCATACAATTAATACATGGCAGAACAAGAACTCAAAACTGATCATGTGGCTTCAAAGTTGAACATTTTTTCTACAATATCATAGCTGTGAGGATTTTCGTGCTACAGATGCACTGCATATCCTTCCTAACATCACATCTCTTCTTAGAAAATAAACTCCATCCACAGCCTTGGAAGAAGGGCAGTTTTCCATTCAAAATGACCCAGTCTCCAGCTATAATTGACTGGCTAGGAGAGGACGTCTGACCAAAGAGAGAGCCCAGTCAGACTATCTCTCCTGGGAATCTAGAGACATAGGATCAGTTGGCTACAGGCACTGGACCTATATGGTGGCAGAGAATAAGGGCAACAGAGGGTGACGTTTTGGGACTTCTGTTTTGGGTCATGTCATCTGATGAGCTGTGAGAGTTGATCTACCATGAGACAGAATATGATGATGATGATGATGATGATGATGATGATGATGATGATGAGAGACACAGAAACAGGGAGACCATCTTCTTCCATTTCCAGTCCTTTATGAGGTTGGGTTCTGTGAGATATATTTAATCCTTCATAAATACATTTCCTGTCTCTTAAGCTAACTTAGTTGTTTCTCTGTCTTAGAACCAGGTACAAGATAGCCTGTTCTCTGCAGCTGAGACAAACCTTGAAGGAGCTGAAGGCTGTCTGCTGACCATATTTCCCCTGACTGAATATCAAGTCCTTCCTAGAAGGGGAATCTAGCCAATAGGTCTCCTTGTCTATGACACCAGGTGAGGGGTATGCCATGACTATGGTCAGAGCAAACCAGATAGTCACTAATGTGTTCACCTGAGGTCAGCAAATTCATGCTTTGCCACCTAATAGTCTGTTTTTGAAAATAAAAATTTTAATTTCATCTTTTAAAAATTAGTTACACCTTAACATTACAGATTAAAATATACCTAAAGAGCAAATGAAAGATTTAATTATAAGCACAGTGATTTTAGTATTTACGCAATTTGATACCTACCTCTTATGATTATCTAGTGTACGTAATATAGTCTGGGTTCTTCTATACATCTCCCTTCAGCCATGAATGTAACACACAGTTATAACTGTATGTGAGCCTGTTAAAGGGTAAGTCAGATCATGTCACATCTCTGACCATAAGGTGCCACATGATCTCGCCATCTGTTGTGTAACTTCTCTGATCTAATCTCCTATGACTCCCTCCCATGTGACATTGGCCTCCACCTTCCTTCAACATACCAGGCACATTCCGGTTTCATGGCTGGATTAGTTTTCTAGGGCTGCCGTTGCAAAGTACCACAAACTGGGTGGCTCAAAACAACAGAAATTTATTGTCTCACAGTTCCGGAGGTGAGAAGTCCAAAATCAAGGTGTTAACCAGGGCCATGTTCCCACTAAAACCTGTAGGAGAGAACTCTTGCCTGCCTGTTCTGAGATTCTGGCTGTGGCTGTCAACTCTAGGCATTCCTTGGCTTGCAGTTATGTCACTTAAATCTCTCTTTTGTCATCCCACAGCACTTTCCCCGTGTCTCTCTGTCTCTGTGTCCTTTCATAAAACACCAGTCATATTGGATTAGGGCCCACCCTAGTGACCTCATCTTAACTTGATCTGCAAAGATCCTGTCTTCAAATAAGGTCACATTTCACAGGTACCAGGGCTTAGGACTTCAACATATCTTTTGGCGACGGGAAATAATTCAACCTACAACAACGGCCTTTACAGTTATTTTTCTGCTTAGAATGCTTTTGCTCCGGATGTCTACACTGTTTACCTTCTCTTGTGCTTCTGGTCTTTACTCAAATGTTACTTCCTTGGCAAGGCCTTCCTTAGCCACCTTATCTGAAATCACAACATCTGTTCCCCAGCATTTGCTAGTCCCCTTCCCTGCTTTATTTTTCTCTTTACCACTTGTAATTAGCATATTGTATGTTGTATTTCACGTACTCATATTGTCTATTGTCTGTCTCCCCTGGTGGCATGAAAACTCCAAGAAAGCAGGGATTTCTGTGACTTTTGTTCAAGGCTATGTTGCCAGCATGTAGAACAGAGCCTTATTGAACGTATGTAAGAATCTCCATGTCCAAAGCCCTATGTTTAGAGCTCTAAGACTTCTGCAGCTTCACCAAGAGTCAGGCCTTCTTCTACAGCCACAAGCTTTAACTTCCTAACAGGAAGCCAAATGTCTCAGTTCCCCACACAGAGGCGTTAGGAGGAAAAACTTACCCAGTCCCAAAGGTCTGGTTGTTGGAACTCCAGTCCACCAAGTATATCTGAAGGTAAAACAAGGCAGTGTCTCCCCTATCTGGCCTTTGGTTTAATTTATAAAACAAAACAGAAGGACCTGGTGCGGTGGCTCACGCCTATAATCCCAGCATGTTGAGAGGTCGAGGCAGGCGGATCACCTGAGGCCAGGAGTTTGAGACCAGCCTGCTCAACATGGTGAAACCATGTCTCTACTAAAAATATAAAAATTAGCCAGGCATGGTGGCGGGCGCCTATAATCCCAGCAACTCTAGAGGGTGAGGCATGAGAATCCCTTGAACCTGGGAGGCAGAGGTTGCAGTGAGCTGAGATCATGCCATTGCACTCCAGCCTGGGCAATGGAGGGAGACTCTGTCTTAAAAAAACAAAACAAAATAAAAACAAACAAACAAAACAGAAGTAAAGGGATTAGGGCTAGGGAATCTCTGTTTGCCAAAATATTCTTTTCCAGTCATAACCTTTCTGTCTACCTGATGATTTTTCCATCTTTGCCAGGTTTCCTTCTCTCTCCTCTGATGTAGATCCCTGGTTTTGCGAGGTACAGTATTATGAAGACCTTTATGTGCAGTGACTCCCCCAGTAACTGGCACTCATCCATAATTCTAACAGGACTCTTGGGTTGTAAAACTTTCACCTTATGGTCTTGTGATGGTTAATTTTGTGTCAACCTGGCTGAGCTGCAATGCCCAGATACTGGTCAAACATTATTCTGGATGTTTCTGTGAAGGTGTTGTAGATGAAATTAACATTTAATTTAGTGGACTTTGAGGAAACCAGATTGCCCTTCATAATGTGGGTGTGCCTTATCCCATCAGTTGAAGGCCTAACTAGAACAAAAGACTGACCTCCTCTGAGCAAGAGGAAATTCTTTCAGCAGATGGCCTTCGGCCTTGAACTGCAACATTGACTCTTTCTATGTTCTCCAGCCTGCTAGTCTGCCCTGCAGATTTTGGACTTGCCATCTGCTATGGTTTGGATATGGTTGTTTGTCTCCACCAAAGCTCATATTGAAATTTGATCCTCAGTGTGCTGGTGTTGGGAGGTGGGGACTAGTGGAAGGTATTTGGGTTATGGGGACAGGCCTCATGAATGGCTTCGTGGTGTTCTCAAGTTAGTCTGTTCTCGCTCTCAAGAAACTGCATTGGTTCTCATAGGAATGATTAGTTCCTGCGAAAGTGGGTTGTTATAAAGCCAGGATGCTCCCCTGGCTTCCCGTCTTTGCATGTGTCTGCTTCCGGCTTGACCTTCTCCACCATGTTGTGATGCCGCATGAAAGCCCTCGCCAGAAGCCAGGGCCATGCCTTTGAATTTCTCATCCTGCAGAAGTGTGAGCCAAATAAAGCTCTTTTCTTTATAAATTACCCAGTCTCAGGTTTTCTTTTTTTTTCTTTTTTTTTTTAAAGTACAGAATATACACTGGATCAAATATTCTTTTGAAGCAACAGACAACAGACTAAAACATCCTTTATAATTGCATGAGTCAATTCTTTAACATCTCTTTAGCGCTCTTTTTACACACACATACACACACGCACAACTTACATACATGCATCCTGTTGGTTCCATTTTTCTGGAGAATCCTGACTAATACAAATTTTGTCAGCATTTCTTACAGAAATATTTATTTTAAACAACAGTGAAGCAGAAGTTCATGATGTTTTCTGACAGAAGTTGATATAATCTGCTTCCACTGAAAAAGTAAAACCCAGGCAGCATGTTTCCCCTGGTTCTGGGGCTCCAGTCATAAAACTGAGAGCCTTTTAGAGAGTGGGGTTTACAAAGGATATAGAGGATAGAGTTCCAGAGAATGAAGAAACTCTTGTTTATTACTTACAGACCATGCTTAGTCCCAGAAAAGACAGCATAGAAAAATGTTTACTTTCTCCAATAATCAAGAAGCCAAGATTTACTGAGTTGGGACAGAAGGGAAAGAAGAGAATGACTTCCTTGGCCTCCTGAATAACTTCAGATCAGGATTTTTTTTTTTTTTTTTTTTTTTTGAGACGGAGTTTCACTCTTGTTGCCCAGGCTGGAGTGCAATGGTGCAATCTTGGCTCGTGCGCCACCACACCTGGTTAATTTTTGTATTTTTAGTAGAGATAGGGTTTCTCCATGTTGGTCAGGCTGGCCTCGAAATCCTGACCTCAGGTTATCCACTGCTCTTGGCCTCCCAAAGTGCTGGGATTATAGGCATGAGCCATCATGCCCAACCAGATCAGGATCTTAATTGAAAAGTAGAACTATTTTCTTTATCTGGTTTTGCCATGGACTGGTTGTGTGATCTAGTAAGGTCCTTTCTCTGGGCCTTCATTTTCTCACTGCTAAAATGAGGTATTTGAATTGAACAGTGTCTTTAGTCTCTTAGTCTCTTTCAACCACACCAGCCTATGTTGCCCTAATCTTTTTCATTTTCCTTTTTTTTTTGAGATGGAGTCTTGCTCTGTCACCCAGGCTGGAGTGAAGTGGCACAATCTCGGCTCATTGCAACCTCTGCCTCCCAGGTTCAAGTGATTCTCCTGCCTCAGCCTCCCGAGTAGCTGGGACTATAGGCACGCATCACCATGCCCAGTTAATTTTTGTATTTTTAGTAGAGATGGGATTTCATCATGTTAGCCAGGCTGGTCTCGAACTCCTGACCTCAGGTGATCTGCCTGTCTCGGCCTCCTAAAGTGCTGAGATTACAGGTGTGAGCCACTGCGCTGCCCTAACCTTTAATCTCCATGAAAGTATGAGGAATCTCCTAGCACCTAGCATAGCCTACCACATCGTACCACCCAGCACATACTGGGAACTCAAAAATATTAGCATTGAATAAATGAATGAGGATTTTTTAAAAAAAAACTATCTGGTTAACTTTTGAGGGAGAAGAATGAGAAATCAAGGAATCTCATCATGTGAAAATGTATAAAAGATTTTTTTATTAGAGCATGTGTCTTTATTGGGTCATATACCACTGGTTTATATATGCACCTGCAAAAGGCAAATGTAAGAGTACTTTCTTAAAGATTCATCATAAGCTGTTTTCTTTCAGTGAATAGAAGAGTTTGACAGAGAAACACTTCTGTAAGCACGAATCGAGAGTATGCTATTAGGGCATGATCACTGGGCCCTATGAGGTCAAGAGTAGAAATCCAGCAGTAAAAGACAAATGTAAGCATGCTTTCTTTAAGATGCATCAAAATCTGTCTTTTTTGTGAATGGAAGAGTTTGACAGAGAAACAAAAAGAAGTTTTTAACAAACTTGAAATCTTAATTGTAATCAAAAGCCATTTCCTGAGACTTGTGTTTTTATAACCATAGCGCTATATAGTGGGGTAGAAAGTTATTTAAACCAACTCTGTGCCCCTGAGGGTTTGACCATTTTGTCAGGGAGACAGGAAATGTTGTATTCTGTTTAAATACAACAGAAAGAATCCTCTGTAGAGCCTGGTCAGTGGTACTTACAGTCTAAGTCTCACAGGTTCCAAGGTTTGTGGGTAGATCTGAGAAGCAGAGTGCCAGTCAAGAGACCTCTTGTCTTCCCAACTCTTTCACTCCATAACCCTGAGACTTTCTCTCTCTGTGTCTAGAGTTGACCAAAAAGTGCGGCATCATCTTTGGTTGTCCTGTGTACCCCTAGAGCCACAGGCAGGTAAAAAATAAACTGCTCTCTGCTCTTCTTTTCTGCCCCAGATTCTCTAGTCAAGTCAGACTTCTCCCAGTTCAAGTGGAGAATTACTCTGTATCAGCTGATTCCCTGAAAGTCAGCTGACTAAATGGTGTTCTATCCTCATTTTAAAGCAGCCTAGAAAAATTTGAGTTTACAGAGAATCCCTGAGTCATTGCTTAGAAAAACCTCTACATGTCAGTCTATTTGATTTTGTTGTTGTTGTTGTTGTAGTTTGTTTTTTTGAGATGGAGTCTCCCTCTGTCACCCAGGCTGGAGTGCAGAGGTACGATCTTGGCTCACTGCAACCTGTGCTTCCCGTGTTCAAGCGATTCTCCCGCCTCAGCCTTCTAAGTAGCTGGGATTACAGGTGCCTGCCACCATGCCCGGCTAATTTTTGTATTTTTAGTAGAGATGGGGTTTCACCATGTTGGCCATGGTTGGCCAGGCTGGTCTTGAACTCCTGACCTCAGGTGATCCACCTGCCTTGGCCTCCCAAAGTGCTGGGATTACAGGCATGAGCCACTGTGCCTAGCAATTCTATTTGATTTCATGAAGGCTTTCAGCTTTTAGATCAGAGGAGCTGCCTCTCCATTCTGAAAAAAAAAAAGGTGAATGTGGCTTTGGACCAGGAGACAGGCTGACTTGTCTCTGGTTCTAGTTGCATCACTTAGGGACGGTGGATGTTTGGCATGTAATTTCTGCTCTCTGAGCTTTGGTCATCTCCTCTGTAAAGAGAGGACTGTAACAACAGCGCAACACTCCCTACCCACCCTCCACACATCCCACCCTCCACCTCAGGGTTGTTCTGAGAATTAAATGAGATCATCTATGTGACAATATTCTACACTACGCAAATGTAAATTCCCTTTATCAGATTTCAGCTTTGATGAGTCATTTCAGACATTAGTTCCTGACATATGTCCTTCACTTAACCCCACTACTATTTTTTTTTCCTTTTCTTATTTCCTGTAGAAATTATGAAATTGGTCCTCTGCATACCTCTTGAGGAAGTCTACCCCTATACCTCATCTAACATCTTTCTGGCTCCAATTCCCATTTCCACTTAGACCTGCCGGGTCTTACTCCCTCATTGTGTCAGTAATTATTCAGAAAGTCTTCTCCCAGCCCACAGTATCACCATGCACAGCTGCATATCTGACAGTGACATACTTAATGTTCGATCTAGTTGTAGTCATGTATAGAAACCCAAATAATGATGGAATAAGAGTTAAGTCATGTGTTCCAGAATTAGTATTATCATTGATTATCCAGTGGGTTTCAGGCCATTCAGTTAAACAAACATCTATTCAGGTCAGGAGGTGGAGCGGATGTTCCCCGCTGTGCAGAAACTCAACATTCTGTAAGTCACACAGATTTGTAAACCTCCAATTATGAATAATGGAATGGCACACACACACAAAAAAATAATACTGGCACATTGGGGAAGGAACAATTTGATGTGCCTTTGAAGGCTGTAGAAAGCACCACTTCAGAGAGGAGGTGACATCTAAGCCTGGTCTTGAAGGATGAATAACTAAAATTTTTAAAGTCCAAGAAGGAGACCAGGTTGAAGCAGGAACATTAACAGATGAACAGAATAGCTAGATGAAGAAATGGCAAGAGTTCGGTATGACCGGAGCATAGAATGCACAGTGAGGAGAATAGGAGATGAGGCTGGAAGGAACACTGGGCTGAAGTCACGTAGATCTAATGTGCCAGACTCATATATCTGGGCTTTGTACTATCCAGCTCTTCTCAACCAGGATTCCACCAGAAAAATTAAGCCCTGATGACTTAAGACATCTATTGTACAAATAAATTTCTCTCCCCTGTACACCTAGAATGATATTAACTATGTACCATCCCAGAAAGACCTGAAATAGTCACTCAAATAATTTTCTGGAGGGCTTGGTTCTCACATAGAAGCCCAGGAGAGAAAGGCTGCTAGGCATTGGCAAGCCATCCAACATTTATAGAAAGCAAGTGACACCTTCACATGTCATAGAAACATCACTTGGGTGGCAATGAGAAGAGTGCATTAGAAATAGTACAGACAGAGGATAAGTGGTTAACTAAACTGCTGTTGCAATAATTCAGGTGGGTGACAACCAAGGCTCAGGGTGGTGACAGTAGAAACGGAGGTAAAGGACACCTTAGAGACATTTGGGAGGCAGAATAGATGGTGTTCTTTAGTGCTGTCTTCCCCAGCTCTCTGGCTATTATATGGAGTCACCAGCTCGGAACCTTCCTAAAGAGGGCAATAAGTGGCTGGGCACAGTGACACACGCCTGTAATCCCAGCACTTTGGGAGACCAAGCCAGGCATATCACTTGAGGTCGAGAGTTCGAGACCAGCCTGGCCAACATGGTGAAATCCTGTCTGTACCAAAAATACAAAAATTGGCCGGGTGTGGTGGCATACATCTACAGTCCTAACTACTTGGGAGGCCGAGGCAGGAGAATCACTTGAACCCAGGAGGTGGAGGTTGCGGTGAATCAAGATCATGCCACTGCACTCCAGTCTGGGTGACAGAGCTAGACTCCATCTCAAAAAAAAAAAAAAAAAAAAAAAATTGAGGGCAAGAAGTGCACCAGCCACACCTCAGCATGGGGGTGGAGTGTGCTGCTACCACTCTGGACTTTATTACATCTAGGGTGAACTCTGCACAGCCTGATAGCCTCAAGTTGTGACTTTTCTTCACATCAACTTCACCCTCCTGGGCATGTTGGCCCAGTCTTCACAACTGACCTTCAGCCTCATTCTCCTCCCCAGCCACATATTTCAAAAGTGCTACCCTGAACTCTACACTGCTTGGCTGGGTTCCTAACGCTTTGCTTCCCTAACCCAGCTCATTCTTCCAAGGGGCTGGATCCACTCCTTGTGCTCCACCCCAGCCCTAGGAGTCCTGCAGCTGAGGCAGCATTGCCAGCTCCAGTCCTGCTCATTCCCAGCTTCCTCCCTATGGGCCATGTGGCTGAAGTCTCATCATGCCTTATATCTAAACTCACCCGAATTTAGGCACGTCATCACCAAGCCTCATCTGGGGCCTGTTTTCTCATTTGTAATGTGAGGGGATTGCACTAGGTGACTTCTAAAGGATCTCTCTTCCAACACTAACATCCTGTGTTTCTAAGTAGGCCAACTATAAAAGAAGTCTGCATTGGCACAGAACAGTTGAGGCTGGGAGCAAGTGAGTCAGACTCAGCAGAAATGTCAAGCTCACTGTGGAGCCAGGAGACCAGAGTGCAGCATGCCACTGGGCAGACAGGAGCCAGGGCCTCAAGCCAGAGATTAGCCTACCCAGACAGCTGTGCGGACAAGATGACGGATGCCACGCCTGGCTTATTAGTCACATTGGTGTTCAAGGAATAAACCACTTCATTTTGTATCCTCCAAAGGACAACATTCATTTATGACATAAAGCTATTTAGCATGGAGTTTGTAATTCTACCCTTCTCAGAGTTATTGCTGGTGATTTAGGACTCAATATTATCCCATTATTATTTTGTCCATTTGCTTGAAATTACCATCCAATGGGCATTCCCTGAGCATCTAGTTTTACTCTCAAGACTTCCTAAGTCCCTCTCAGATACCTCTCAGGGTGTGTGAAAGAAAAGAGCACAGGCCTTTGGAGACCTACATTTGGACCCCACAGCTACTTACTAGTCATATGGTTCTGGAAAAGTTAATCTCTGAATTGTGTGTGTGTGTGTGTGTGTGTGTGTGTGTGTGTGTGACAGAGCAAGACTCTGTCACCCAGGCTGGAGTGCAGTGGTGTGATCTCAGCTCACTGCATCCTTTGCCTCCCTGGTTCAAGCGATTCTCCTGCCTCCGCCTCCCAAGTAGCTGGACTACAAACGCATGCCACCATGCCCAGCTAATTTTTGTATTCTTAGTAGAGACAGGGTTTCACCATGTTGGCCAGGCTGGTCTTGAACTCCTGACCTCAGGTGATCCACCCGCCTTGGCCTCCCAAAGTGCTGGGATTACAGGCATCAGCCACCGCACCCAGCTAATCTCTGAATTGTGGATTCCTCATGTGTGAAATGGGATAATAATAACACCTGCCTTGCATATTTGTAGCCCAGGTTAAAGTGTCCACTATATGGAAGGTTCTCAGTAAAGAAGTTCTCCTTCACAGAAACCCTGTTGTTTTGCATGTCTTGAAATCTCTGCCTTCAGGATTGTTTCTCTGAGGTTTGCCTGGCCCTTTCCTTTCTTTCCTCCTTAAGCCTGCAAGGTCTCTGCAGGTCCACACAAGTTTCTGCTCCAATTCCAGACCTGCAGCATGCTAAGTCAGCACTAGCACTTCCTAGAGTAGGGGCTTTTCTCCACCCCATCATGGCTGAGCAATCACAAGCCAAGAAAATCTTGATCAGAAGATGAGATCATAGCTAAAGGCTCTGAGAGCTCCATTGTCTCAGCTTCAGATGCTATTATATAGAAGATTAAAACCCCAGTACTGTGACTCAGTGAGGGCCCAGTTAGGAGATTACAAGAGACAGTGCTGAAGCATTAAAGGTGATAAAGTAAGGATGCCTTCAAGCTACTGAGTATAGGAATTAGCTGTGGGCATACATCTTTGGCAGGCTAGGAACTAACCTTCCTGGTTCCTTCCTTCAAAGGGGTGGTAGTGTCAGGGGACTAGTATAGACATGGGTTGTAGGGCCTTAGAGATCTTTTATGTTTACCCTCTTTTACACAAATGGAGAAACTGAGGCCCACAAGCGGGAATTAACTTGCTCAGATTTGTATAAAGAGAAAAAGCCATATTTGCATTCAAATGCAGGACTCAACCTTATGTTTCAACTGTTTCTATTATCCTATGATAAAATAGTCATTGTTAAAATTTAATGCATTGTGGACACTCACTAAACTTGACTGTTAAATAAGAAGTGTAGGGAATGTTGTTAACAGGATTTCTAGCAGGAGAGCATTCACTTTTTCATCGAATATTTATTGAGTCCTAGAAGGTAAGTAATGGCCAAATTGTTAAGGGTATCAGAGGCTATGCTTAGGCGTGTGGTTTGTATTTTGAAATCAAAGATTTCAGAGAAGAGGATTAACATGATCAGTTTTAAAGAAAGCACACTAGCAGCAGAGGAGAGGATTAGAAAGCATCAAATTAGATGCCCGAGGACTTACAGGGCTTTTAGAGTAGTCCTGGCAAGAGATGACTGATGGAGGTCTAAAGAAGGGCAGTGGCAGTAAGGACAGAGAGCAAGCAGAGTCAAAGGCCATTTCTTCTTTTTATTTTATTATTCTTAATTGACATATAATAATTGTACATGTTTATGAAGTACAGGGTGATATTTTGATACATGTATACAATGTGTAATGACCAGGTCAGGATAGTTAGCATAGCCATCACCTCAGATGTTTCTCATTTCTTCATGTTGGGAACATTCAAAATTCACTTTTCTGGCTATCTGAAAATACACAATCAATTGTTGTTAATTATAGTCATGCTACAGTGCTGTAGAACACTAGAACTTCCTCTTTTTTAGCTGCACTGTTGTATTTGTTAACCAACCTTTGGCTATTCCCCCTCTTCTCTACCCTTCCCCACCTCTAGTAACCATTATTCTACTCTCTGCTTCCATGAAATCAACCTTTTACACTTCTACATATAAGTGAGAACCCACCAAACACCATTTCTTAAATGCAGTTAATGGGACTTGGTGGTCAGTGGAAGGGCCAAGTAGAGCAGGAGGCTGGGCCCCAGGCCAGACCAAGCATAGCTTTTCAAGACTCCAGATTCCTGCCTAGGGCCCCAGGCTAACCAGGCAGGCTTCACTCATGGCAGGGCAGCTATTTGATGGCCACTGGGCAGGCTGCAGCCTGCAAACCCTCACTGAAATCCTGACTGTGCAATAAACCAAGGGCATCTGTTTCCCAGCAAAGATGGTTGGTCACGAGAGGCAGTTAAGGAATCTTATTAAAAGTTGTTTACCTAGAGACTTTCAATTAAGGGCAGAAATTCTTAAAGATTTAACTTGTTAGTTTCTACAGCTACTCTGACTAAAGTTTTCTGATAAGAAGGTAAGCGGCATCCTCTACTTGCTATGGAGATCATGTATTGTAATACTTAATTACACAAAATTCAGCCACACACGGTGGCTCAAGACGCGGTGGCTCACGCCTGTTAATCCCAACAATTTGGGAGGCTGAGGTGGGTGGATTACTTGAGGCCAGGAGTTTGAGACTAGCCTGGCCAACATGGTGAAACCTTGTCTCTACTAAAAATAGAAAAATTAGCCAGGCATGATGGCACGTGCCTGTAGTCCCAGCTACTCGGGAGAAGGCTGAGGTGGGAGAATAATTTGAACCAAGGAGGTGGAGGTTGCAATGAGCCAAGATTGTGCCACTGCACTCCAGTCTGGGCCACAGACTGGAAAAAAAAAAAAAAAAAAAAAAAAAAAAAAAAAAAAGAAGCCAAAAACTATAAAGCAAACCATAAAATCTGGTATCAGGCAGTCCTAGGTTTGAGTCCCAGATGGGGGCTCACAAGCTGTATAACCCTGAGTAAGTTACTAAATGTCTTTTAAGATTCCTCTACCATAAAAAGGGGATAACAGTAGTACCTCTGCAAGGATTATTTTCTTAATGATAAGAGAAAATGCATTTTAAGTGCTCAGAACCACGCTTGTCACAGAGCAAGTGGGCAATCAGGGTCAGCTATTGTTAATGTTAACATATCTACTGACTTATTTTGTAGCATGGCATACAAATAATCACTTTTCTAAGTATGAAAAATTTTTGTGTTCACCACTGTAAAAACCTCCTGTTTGGATATTGTGTTTTAACCAAATGTCAAAGACTCATGAATGAATGTTGGGACAGAAGAACATTTGATATGTCTACTGTACGTGTAGATTTTATAAACGTGCAACGAAAGCTTTTGTTTTACTTTTCAAAAATTCCATGGTCAAGAGTGATTTTTCTTGATGACTTTGATTTTATTTGCCAGGTGACTTTGAGTAAATCTATTTGACCATTTTAATTTCATTTGCTGTCTCTGCAAAATAAAAAGGGCTGGTCTTCAACTCCTGACCTTGTGATATGCCCTCTTCGGCCTCCCAAAATGCTGGGATTACAGGCATGAGCCACTGCACCTGGCCTGAGCCCACCTTTCATGTCCGGCTCCAGCTTACTCTCCCAACCCTCATTCCCATGATTTTGCTTTCACGCATTCTGTTATAACCAGACTGATCTTGGCTATTTCCTTAGATCCTGTGTGTTTACTGCATTCATGTTTTACTAATGCTGCTCTTCACCTGGAAGCACTTCTCTCCTTTTGTCTGAATTCTTTCTCTAATCTCACCACCAACATTTATATGTCCAAAGATCAAAGCTCAGTGTGCAAAGTAGAGGTAATCTTTCTCTTTGGGGGTGAATGTCTCCCTCAGTGGAGCTCCCAGGATACTTTTTGTATGTACCTCTCAGGTGGTACCTGGTACACCAAGTGGCACAGAGGTTAGGCACATAGGACCTTCAGTCACACCACCTGGCTTCGAATCTCCAGGGTTATTTAGCTAGGCAATATTGGGAAAGTTAAAACAAACAAAAACTCTCCATGTCTCAGTTTCCTCACCTGTAAAAATGGAGTTGATGGTAGTTCCTACCTCTTAAGGTTTCTGTTAGGTTTAAATGAGGCCATAAATATAAAGTATTTATTTATTTATTTTTGAGACAGAGTCTCGCTCTGTCACCCAGGCTGGAGTGCAATGGTACAATCTTGGCTCACTGCAACCTCTGCCTCCCGAGTTCAAATGACTCTTGTGCCTCAGCCTCCTGAGTAGCTGGGATTACAGGCACATGCCAACATGTCCTGCTAATTTATGTATTTTTAGTAGAGACAGGGTTTCACCATGTTGGCCAGGCTGGTCTCGAACTCTGACCTCAAGTGATCCACCCACCTTGACCTCCCAAAGTGCTAGGATTACAGGCGTGAGCCACCATGCCCAGCCCAATATAAAGCATTTAGAATAGTACCTTGTCTATACTGACTGTTTAATAAATGCTAGCTGTCATGATTACTCCTCTCCTTCTACCTCAATTTACAGATATAACATCTCTGGGCCAAGCACAGTGGCTCACACATGTAATCCCAGCACTTTGGGAGGCCGAGGCAGGAAGATTTCTTGAGTCCAAAAGTCTGAGACCAGCCTGGCCAACAAGGGAAAACCCTATCTCTACACAAAATACAAAAATTAGCCAGGCATGGTAGCACATGCCTATAGTCCCAGCTGCTTGGGAGGCTGAGGCGGGAGGATCTTTTGAGCCCAGAATGTGGAGGTTGTAGTGAGCCAAGATTGTACCACTGCACTCCAGCCTGGTGACAGAGTAAGACCCTGTCTCAAAAAGTAAAATAAAAATAAAAATAATAACATATCTGTCTTATGTTCCCTCTTAGACTGTACACTTTGAGGGTAGGAGGACATGTGCCTGTTCTTTTTCTTTTTTTTTTTTTTTTTTTTGAGATGAAGTTTCGCGCCTGTTGCCCAGGCTGGAGTGCAATGGCACGATCTCAGCTCACTGCAACCTCCGCCTCCTGGGTTCAAGCAATTCTTCTGCCTCAGGCTACCAAGTAGCTAGGATTACAGGCATGAACCACCACATCCAGCTAAGTTTTTTGTGTGTGTTTAGTACAGATGGGGTTTTACCATGTTGGTCAGGCTGTTCTTGAACTCCTGACCTCAAGTGATCTACCCACCTCAGCCTCCCAACATGTTGGGATTACAGGCATGAGCCACCATGCCTGGCCAAGCCTGCTTATTTTTTTGAAGCTCCTTTTATGCCTAGAATATAGTCAACACACAAAATTAATTATTTGACAGATTTTAGAAAACTTAAGGCCAACTCTTTTCCTCCTTTTCATATCCACAAGGTGCCTTTACATGAAATTAGTGATTCCATGAATTAAACAGACTTACTCTAATTGAATTTCAAATAGGACATTAGATTAAACAGTCTACAGACAGTTTCATATTAGTACATGTGGTAAGGACAGACATTTTTAAAGAATGTTACATGTGGTGTACAGTTATTTAACAGTAGAGCCTGGACTCTGGCCCATGGCTCCCGACTCCCAGCCCAGGGCCCATTCCACTGCTCCAAACTACCCAATTGTATTATCTTTGCTTCCCATGACTGTAGGTTAGTCTGGTTCCGGCTGGCCATGCACAACAGCCAAAGCCACCATGGAGCAGTTCACACTGCAGAGAGCAGCCTCACCCGTGATCCGTGGACAAATTGGTGGACAAACATGTATTAGTGGAAAATATTATGTATTTGTTCAAAGTTCCATTGTAGTCAAGTTTTCAGGTCAAATTCAGATCTATTTCTGAGACATTTTCTACAGCTATGTCTTACATCTTTGCAGAGATACTTTTTTGGCCTGTGTTCATGGATTTATGCCAAATAGCAGTTTACCCAACACTGTGATTCATTTGTTTGTTTTCTATACACTGTTGGGCTTTTCTTATATTTGGCTTCGACTGAGGACTCTCAGCATATGCTCTGTGTGGCTAGTCAGACTTTTTGGGGTGTGTGTATATATATATATATTTTGGAGATGGGGGTCTCACTGGTTTGCCCAGGTTTGTCTCAAACTCCTAGACTCAAGCAATTCTCCTGCCTCAGCTTCTCAAGCGGCTGGGATTATAGGCATTTGCTAGTATGCCCAGTTTATTTTGGGATCTTAACATAAAAATAAAATAAAATTAGAACAAAGGCCAGGATTTTTCTAATAATAAATCAGGGACTGGTCTTTTTTTTAAACTGAGTAATAACTTCAATTTAATTCTTCTCTTCAGTGAATTTCACAGCATTAAAGTTAAAGCATAATTCAGGTCAAGTAGAATATCAACTCCTGGTGTGTCATTAATAGTACCTAGTCCATGAATAAGAGCCACACAAAGTAGCACAGGTCCACAGAAATGGGCCTGGAGAAATTAGGCCAAACAGAGCTTAAATAAAGGTATAAGATGCTGTCTTCTCCCTGCTCTCAAGCTGCATGTCTTTTCTTATAACTAACCTAAGACACAAGTAGGTACAAGCCTATGGCATAGAGGGGTGCCAGAAGTCTCAAAAGTAGATTCTCCAACCTTCTTCCTTTTTGAAAAAGAACTTTTGTTTGTCATATGTAAACTTATGTCATGGGGGTTTGTTGTACAGATTATTTTGTCACCCAGGTATTAAACCTAGTACCCATTAGTTATTTTTCCTGATCCTTTCCCTCCTCCCACCCTCCACCCTCTAATAGGCCCCAGGGTGTGTTGTTTCCTATATGTATCCATGTGTTCTCATCATTTAGCTCCCACTTATAAGTGGGAACATGCCATATTTGGCTTTCTGTTCCTGCATTAGTTTGCTAAGGACAATGGCCTCCAGTTCCATCCATGTCACTGCAAAGGACATTATTTCACTCTTTTTCATGGCTGCATAGTATTCCATGGTATATATGTACCATATTTTCTTTATCCAATCTATCATTGATGAGCATGTAGGTTGATTCCACATCTTTGCTATTGTGAATAATGTTGTAATTAACATATGCATGCATGCGTCTTTATAAGAGGACAATTTATATTCCTTTGGGTATATAGCCAGTAATGGAATTGCTGGATCAAATGGTATTTCTGTCTTTAGGACTTGGAGGAATCGCCACACTGTCTTCCACAGTCGTTGAACTACTTTACACTCCTACTAACAATGTATAAGTGTTCCTTTTTCTCCACAACGCTGCCAATATCTGTTATTTTTTGACTTTTTAATAACAGCCATTCTGACTGATGTGAGATGGTATCTTATTGTGGTTTGATTTGCATTTCTCTAATGATCAGTGATGTTGAGCTTTTATTCATATGACTGTTGGCTGCATGTATGTCTTCTTTTGATAAGTGTCTGTTCATGTCCTTTGCCCACTTTTTTAATGGTTTTTTTTTTCTTCTTGTAAATTTGTTTAAGTTACTTATAGATGCTGGATATTAGACCTTTGTCAAATGCACAGTTTGCAATACTTTTCTCCCCTTCTATAAGTGGTCTGTTTGTTGATAGCTTCTTTTTCTGTGCAGTAGCTCTTTAGTTTAATTAGATCCCATTTGTCAATTTTTGCTTTTGTTGCAATTGCTTTTCGCATCTTTGTCATGAAATCTTTGCCCGTGTCTATGTCCTGAATGGTTATATCGCCTAGGTCCAACCTGCTTCTTATGTTTGGTGTTCCTATTTCTAGAGTAGTGTTCCATTGGCAGGAGTTTATTCCACAAACTTCTGTCCATTCCTTTACTAATTCCTTCATTCTTCAAATGTTTAGTAGTGCCACTATGTGCAGGAACTAGGAAGAGAAAAAGGAGTAGGACACAGAACTTTTTTTCTGGGGGGAAGACTGAAATAAGCAGATAGTTAAAATTCTGTCTTTGATGATTATCATGATAGGGCTGTACCATGGGGCTGCCAGTATAGGAGGTGACCCAGAGAAGGGGTCCATAGAAAATCACAAGGAGAAAGTGTGCATAGGGGAAACATGGTCCTCACAGGGGACAAGCACATGAGCAAAGACAATGTTGAGTGTGGATATCTCTGACAGGGTGAATGTTTTAAGTTGGCTAGTGGTTATTAAGAAAGTAGAATGAACAACAGCCTGCCAGTTTCACAGAGTAAGCTGGGCAGAATTTGACCCACAAGCTAAGACTTGATAGGAAAGTGAGTAAGAACAGACAAAGACTGGAAACCTGGGCCACTGCCCAGCTGGGGCTAAAGTGGGCTCTCGGTTGCTGGAGGACCAACTTAAGGCACTGGAGCCAGAAATGGGGGAGTAAAAAGGCACTAAAAGAAGATGGTCAGAAAATGCCAAGCAGTTACCTATTTGGTAATTTGGAGAAAGTGGCACTGGTTTGCAGCCTTGTATGCCAGAGGGAAGCCATAAATTAAGATGTGAATTAATGTGGTTTATGTAATTAAAACAGGCAAAGCATGTGTTTGGCTTCAGGACTAGGAAGATTGCTGAGTTCCCAAATTATAATCACTCCCACCACTGCACTGTACCCCCAAAGAGCATATGCTCTTCCTCTTACTTAGAATACATCTGTGCCCTCTTATTTGCCCTTCAAGGCTTGGCACAAGTATCCCCTCCTTTCCTCATGGCTCAGACTGTTGGGTATCCCTGCTCCGAGCTCCCATAACAATTAGCACATCCTTCTACTTGGATCAGCACTCATCGCACTGGATTGTCCCTGTCTATTTAGTTTTCTGTCTCCCTCCCCACTAGGCTGCGAGCTGTCTGAGGGCAGAAATTGCCTTTCATCTCTATATTCCCAGGACTTAACCAAAGACTAAGTACATAGTAGCTGCCAATACATGTCTGGGTAGACCAACAGATAGATAGACAGACGGATTGAATGGATGGATGGATGACCCACCCAAATCAGTAATAGTTTGCATTCTCCTTGGGAAGACAGACCTTAGAGGGTGAGTGCCAAGAAAAATGCTGAATATATTTTAAAGCTGTGACAAACCATGGATTAAAAAAACAGGCGCCTTAGTCAAATTCAAACCTACTTGCAATTTGTTGCTTTATGTTCCTGTTCACACAAGCACTGTAATTTTAGATCAGGGTTTGCTTACTAGGCAGGTTTCATAGATGTGGAAGGGGAGCAATCTAATCAAAAAGGCTCAAACTAGGAGCCAAGAGGTCTAGCTTCTCTTCCTGATCTACCCCGCTTCAACTTCCCGATTATGTAACCTAGATGAGCTTCTTATCTCCATAGGTTTCCACTCTCTGGCCTCCTGTCTTTCCCCTTTACACCCATCCTCCACCCAGTTATTTTTCTTGAAAATAAATTAATCATCTTGGTTATTTGCTTTAAAATCTCCTTGCTGCCTCCAGAGCAAAGTCCATCTTCTTTGCAATCAAGCAAGGTCATCCTTTGAGACTGGTCATCCTTTGTCAAGTTCCTTATATCCATTACTCCATGGCCCCATTCCTCTAACCAAGCTCTTTCATGCCTCTGTGTTTTTTCTACACATGGGCTCTGATATCAGAACAACTTTTGGCCCGGTGCAGTAGTTCACACCTGTAATCCCAGCACTTTGGGAGGCTGAGGCAGGCAGATCACTTGAGGTCAGGAGTTTGAGACCAGCCTGGCCAACATGGTGAAACCCCATCTCTATTAAAAATGCAAAAATTGGCCAGGCATGGTGGTGGGCACTTGGAGTCCCAACTACTTGGGAGGCTGAAGCAGGAGAATCGCTTGAGCCCAGGAGGTGGAGGTTGCAATGAGCTGAGATTGCGCCAATGCACTCCAGCCTAGGTGACAGAGCAAGACTCCGTCTAAAAAAAAAAAACCAACAATAACAACAACTTTCTACACTCATTCCATCTGGTGAGCTCCTCTTTGTTCATCTTTTAAGACCCAGCCAGTGGAGCCCTAGAAGTTGCTTTCTCAACAAGGCCTCTTCTAACTCCTTCAGTGAGTGTGAGCACCTCCTCCACTCTGCTCCCATAGCATTTTCTCTTGCTTATGTCAGATCCCTTATAACCCTGATAGAAATTTGCTTACTCATCCATCTATCTCAGTTGCAAAACTCTGAGTTCCTCTAAGCCAGGGGCCATTATTAGTTGCCAGCACTCAGAACGTTCTACAATATATGCTGGTTGAAAAAAATCAACTGAGTTATACTGAATTTTACATGAACTGTCTCCCTAACTGTGACTGTTATTCACTTCTCTCTATATAAAATCTAATACTGAGATTGGGCTTTGTGAGCCTTGATCAGATAGTAGGCATTATTCTGTCCCCTTTATATTTGGTAACAACACTTAATTCTTATCTCAGCCCTGCAAAGCCTACATTACCATTACCATTACTATTACTGCTATTTACTGGCCAGGCACAGTGGCTCATGCCTGTAATCTCAGCAGTTTGGGAGGCCACAGTGAGAGGATCGCTTGACCCCAGGAGTTCGAGATCAGCCTGGGCAACACAGTGAAATCGAGTCTCTACAAAAAAATTTTTTAATTAGCCTGACACGGTGATATACCCCTGTAGCCCCAGCTGCTCAGGAGGCTGATGACGGAGGATTGCTTGAGCCAGGGAGGTGGAGGCTCCGGTGAGCTGTGATCATGCCACTGCACTCCAGCCTGGGTAACAGAGCAAGACCCTATCTCAAAACTAATTAATTAATTAAATACTACTGTTGCCATTACTTTAAAGATAAAGAAACTGAGGTCTAAAGAAGCTAAGTATCTTTCCCAAGTTATACTTAGTAGGTGGAAAAGCTAATATTTAAATTGAAGCCCCTTTCTTTCAAACTTCAAAACCCACGACCTTTCCACAATACCCCTCCTTCCCCAGAGGTCTGCACCTAGTAGGTTCTCGTTTGGTTGTTTAATTGCTCTGAACTGCTTTGACTAGGACTATGAGAGTCAGGCTCACCCCAACTTGCAGCTGAGGCTTGGCCATTGCATGACTCATCCATGAAAGCCCAGACAGCCGTATCTGAACGCTGGCGCACATGGAGATGAGACGCAGATCCTCTTTCTGGCAGGAAGTTGTGTCTTCTAGCACATGGAACCAGCACTCTATTTCCTGGGATCAGATGGAGCTCTCAGCAAAGAGGACCTCTCACAGTTCATGGGTTTGTCCTGATATCTAGCCCAGAAAATGCTTCCTGGCTCCCTGGAGAATGAGAAATTATTGGCTTCTGTGATGTTTTTCTAATCATTGAGCCCTCAAGGTGAAAGGTCTCCCGGATGGAAGTGAACATACCAAGTTTACCCAACCCAGCATGGCCTCAGGCAACCCCCAGCCACTCTCCACTAGGGCCCACATAACAGCTGGGGCTTCTTCTTGATAGATGTTCCTCAGCTCCTTGGCATACTTTCCCCCCAAGCGTAGAAGTCTTCCAGGCCCCTGTGCCGCTGACATAAAGCAGAAATCCCACGGCAGAGCTCCCTTCAGGCTGGAAACTGTGCACAGAGCCCTCAGAAGTTTCCTCTTATTCTATTTTCCATGGTTGCTGCTAACACTTCAGTTTATGTGGAGAACGGAGGCTCACAAAAGGATATATGCTCTTGTCCTGAAAAATGTCCCATAGGCATATAGTAGAGAGCCCAGAGAAGTGTATTTACATGCTTGTGAATACTTATTATGTACCAGCCGTCTTACATACACCTTTTTTCTTGTTTAATCATCATGGCAATTATTTTCCTCTTTTAAAGATGTGTAAACTGAAACTGACTCTAAGCACAACAGCACTTTTTGTTTTTCATTAATAAAAGAGATATTGTGAACCTTTGACCTTAGGCCGGAGAAACAGTGCCTGGAGCTCAGCACAGGAGAAGGTAGGACATAGCCCCAGGTAGAATCCTTACATAAGACAGAGTCTGCTCATTGTCTGAGACTCCATGATATTTTGCAAGTGTTTTCCCGCTGGAATCAGGAATTAGATCTGGAGCTCAAATCCAGCTGTCCAGTACTGTGAAAAGGAGAAGCAGTTTGGGTTTTACAAAAAGATACTTAGACTAGAAGTTTGAATACATTTGCTTGAATTCCAGCTCTGTTATTTAACAGATGCGAAACCATACTTTGGTTTTCTCACCTGTGAAGGGGGAATAAAAGTTACCAATCCATTTTAGGGTTTTTGTGAACATTAAACAAGATATTGAACATATGTGTGGAGGCCTGCAGAGGCCTAGCCTACTCAAAAGTGAATAATATTCTTCTCCATTGCCCTTTCTTTAGAGCTCCATCCATGATTGGACTGCACCTCATTCCTCAGATTAGTTTTTCTCCCACCCCTACCTTCACCAAGCTAAATGAAGAACAGTTTGGTATACAGGAAGGGGCACAGACTAGTAATTTAGTGACTTAAGTTTGAGTCCTGATTTTATGAATTACTAGCTATGAGATATTCAAGTGAGTTGACAAGCCTCAATTTCCTCATCTGTTAAATGGGAATAGGATCTCAGTACTTACTTCTAGGGTTGCCTGAAGACTACGAAAGAGTATGAATATACTAAAGCTTTGTCAGTTCTAACGTGCTATACAAATGCAAGTTATTCATCCAGCAAATATTTTTGACCACCTGGTATGGGTCAGGCATGTGCCATGATGAGGGTACAAAGACAATAAGACATGATCTCCTTTGAGCTTGCAGTCTGATGAGGAGACAGATAAGTACATGGGTAAATACAACACAGTGTGTATGTGCCATATCAGGGGAGGGGCAGAATGCCTGAAGCACAAAGGAAGAGCACAGTGTGAGTTATCTATTGCTGCAAAACAAATTACCCCAAAACTTTGCAGCTTAAAACAACAAACATTTATTATCTCATATCATTTCTGAGAGTCAGGAATCTGGCAATGACTCAGTTGGATAGTCCTGGCTCAGGCCTTTCATGGAACTTTCATGGAATCAAGCTGTTGGCTGCAATCTCTCTCTCTCTCTCTCTCTTTTTTTTTTTTTTTTTTTTAGAGATGGGGTCTCCCTCTCACTTTGTTGCCCAGACTAGTCTTGAACTCCTGGGCTCAACTATCCACCCACCTCGGCTTCAGCCTCCCAAAGTGCTGGGATTACAGGCGTGAGTCACCGCACCTGGCCTTCTGCAATCTTTAGAGACTTGACTATTGACTAGAGATAACAAATCTACTTCCCAGCTCACTGACATGCCTGTTGGCAGGAGGCTACAGTTCCTTGTCATGTGACCTTCTCTGTAGGTCTGCTCAAGATGGCTTTTCCCCAGGGATACGCAAAAGAGAGAGCGCATCTAACAAAGCCCTCAAGAGGAAGCTGCAGTGTCTTTTACAACCTAATCTCATAAGCAGTATATGAGATCTGCCATTTTCACTTCTGCCATTGTGTGTTGGTCACAGAGATCAATCCTGGTACAAAGTAGGAGGGGACTACACAAGGGTGTGAAAACCAGGAGGTGGGGCTCACTGGGAGCCACCTGGAATGCTTGCTATAGAAGGTACCCAACACACTGGGAGAGAAGAGGAGCCAGGAAAAGTTTTTTGAAGCTTAAGTCCAGGTGCATTTTTACTGCTTCTCACAGTCTCTGCTGGATATTGGGCTAGTAAGAGGGAACTTTTTTTTTTTTCTATTTACATTATTCTGCTATTAAACAAAAATGACATTGTAAATAATACAGAGCAGACTTAGAGCTGTCCAGAAGTGGTAATGACTTTGCCGGTGGGTTTCCAGAGCAGCTGCATCCTGGTAAGGTCAGACCCCACTGGCCTCTTGTATGGCCTTTCAAGTCCATAGCCCACTCAGAGATGACCACCAATACCACTACTTACCCCTATTCATAATGCACCTCACACTGTACTGCAATAATGTGCTTATGTGTCTGATATCCCTCTAGACTGCCCTGAGTAGGCAAGGAACATGTCTCTGGCACATGGCTGTGTCTACCATCCAGGATGATGGTACTGTGCCTAACAGTTGGATGGCACTGTGCCTAACAGTTGGATGAAAAAAATTAATGGAATTTAAATAAATCAGAGGACACTGAAAACAGGCTCAATACAGGTAAATAATTATGTTTATGGAATTAGGCTAGGTGATTCCTGAGTCTCAGGCCCTATGATATATGCTTTGCGTATTTTATTTCATTTAATACTCATAATAAGCCTACGATAGGTATAATTATCCCCATTTAACAGATGAGGAAACTAAGGTCATACAACTAGAAAATGGCAGAGCCTGGATTTGACCCCAGGCCTATCAGATTCCAAAGCCTGTGCAACTAATCATATCACATCTGGTGCTAGATCTTCTCAAACACACAATTGCAGATCTGAGGGACTTTTGGTGACTAAAAAAACAGATACAAAAATTAAACAGCCTTAAGGAACAAACTGACGAACACCTAAGAACCAGGTATTTTCCCTACATACACATGCCTGTGTGCAAGTGTGTACACACACACACACACACACACCCCCCTTATTTTTCCAGGAAAGCCTAGTTTAAGTCCCACCGCTTCCAGGAAGCCTTCTTTGACTCACAGTGATGTTTGTCTCCCTCAAACTCCTGCTGCACTTGCGATGGTGCCATTCAGCTGGTATTTACCCTAGGGAGTCTTGATTTGCAGTTTATCCTGTTTGTAACTCAGGTTCATGGGTTTCTTCTAGGAGTCTTGATTTGCAGTTTATCCCGTTTGTAACTCAGGTTCATGGGTTTCTTCTCCATACACTGAGAAAGCTGGACTACTTCCCAAAGGACCTTTCTGTCTTGCACATTGTAGGAGGTACTTCCTGACTCCACCAGCACATCACCTCCTTGCAGGAAGGGCCATGTTTTTGCATGTGGCAGGCCCTCACTGACAGCAGCGCTTTTACCTGATTAGGTTGGAAGAGCCCACTCTCTATTGTCTCCTGACTAGATAGAAAATTCCTAGAGACCCATTATCACATCCTAGCATCTAGCAGAGGGCGTGGAGTGTAGGAGGTTCTCCGTAAGGAAATCCTGGATAAATACATGAGTGAGTGAATAAATGAAATGGTGGCAATGATTTTAACTTTAATGAAAACCTCTAGTATCCTTGGCATTACTACATTAATAGGAATAATGTCTTCTACTTGTTTTGTGCTTTGTCTTTCTCCAGGAAACATCTCCTTCAGGCCCTTTTCCTCCCCCCAGGGATTTTGCCTGCAGAACTAGGACAGAACACTTGAAATCAGAGTAGGCAGAGCTAGAGACACATGAACAAACTTCGACTTGGCTTGTTTCAAACTGCATGCCAACCCATCACCCTTCTGTTTGGACTTATTACCACATTACCTTCCTTTATTGCAAGATGTTTTCATAACATGAAGCAATAACCCAGCCTACAGCTTTATTTGCACAGGTTATACCTGTGATCAGCTTCCTCTCAGATGCCATCCCCCATCTCCCACAGTAGGGGAGGAGGTTACTCCTTCATCTTAGCAGTGGCATTTCTCCCCTGGATCCCACTGTCAAATGGGAGATTTCTAGGAAGCCTCCTTCAACAGCTGCTCCTACACAGGATCAGAGGCCTCCTCTTAATCTCCCTCATTGTCTCTGCTAGGACCTTCCCCTGTTTTACCTATTTTTCTATTTTCTGCCTTACTGTCAGGAAGGCATATGGTACAGTAGTAAAGAGCATGGGTATTGCAATTAGAGCTGGATTTTCATCCTGGATCTGCCTCTTATTAGCTATTCAGCTTGGGCAAGTTACCAAACTTCTTTGAGCTTCAATTTTCTTATTTGTAAACCAGGAATAATAATATTACCTGCTTCACAGGGTTATTGTGAGGATTAATACTGCAAGGGGTTCAGAACAGAGCCTGCAAATAATACACACTTCAGTAAATGTTATCTATCACAACTATTACATGGTGTGTTGACTGCTCACGCTGAGGATGACATGGGTAGCAAGAGGCTGGGGTGAGTTTTCATCATCATCAACATTTTGATGGAAAAAGAGAGAAATTCAGATTTACCAGCAAGGCACGGTGGCTCAGGCCTGTAATCCCAGCACTTTGGGAGGCTAAGGCAGGCAGATCACCTGAGGTCAGGAGTTCAAGACCAGCCTGGCCAACGTGGCAAAACCCCGTCTCTACCAAAACCAAAAATTAGCTGGGAATGGTGGTGCATGCCTATAGTCCCAGCTACTTGGGAGGATGAGGCACGAGAATCATTTGAACCCAGTAGGCGGAGATTGCAGTAAGCCAAGATTATGCCACTGCACTCCAGGCTGGGCGACAGAGCAAGACTCTGTCTCCAAAAAAAGAAAGAAAGAAAGAAAAAAAGAAATTCAGATTTACCAAACACTAGACTGAGAGCCTTAGTTACCCAAACACATTTAATATTTAGAAGGAACACAACTTGCTGGAAAAGCTCAGGGGGTAAAGGTGGTTGCTCCACGTCACACAGCCAGGATGGGAAGCAGGTTTTTCTGACTCATTTCTTTCCCTGTTCCCCAGCAGAACCTTCTGGGGCCCGCTGGAGCTTTTTGTTTTGTCCTTCTCAGGGATGAACCCATGCATTTACCTTGATCATTGATGATCAAGGTCATCAATTGATGAGATGAAAGTCATCCTTTCTCACACTTAGAGCTAACACTGCTGTGTATGTTTTGCTCCTACCTTTTTCTCACTTCCTTTAAGTGGCCTCAAGATGTTCAGTGAGTCCTGCTCCGACTTCTCTTTTCCACTCAGCACCCATGTCTCTGGTTTCCTGGCAAACTCTTTGCTATCTCTGACATTATTGCCCTCCTCCTTTTGTTACCCAGAAATTCATTCCCATGGCCTCAGCTTACCCTGTGTCTCAGACTGTCTGTGCTAACCTCAGCAGGATTGGTATCAGAAGCCCAGGCCAGGCCTGAGCTGGCTCAGCTTCACGCCACGCTGGGGCTGGGGGATGGGGGCTGGTCGTAGGGAATCAGGGAGATGACAGAGACAGGAAAGTAGCTTCCCTAGCAGGTGAGGGCAGACAGTGTGCCTGGAGATGCCACAGAAGCAATTGAGAAGTTAGAAATCCTCTGCCAGGGCTCCTGGGAGATCTCACAGGGAGGAAATCTGCAAGGCCTTGGACCTAGCGGAGTTAGTATAAGGCAGGCTGAATGCCAGGTTCTAAACTGGTTTTGGGTCAGGAGGAATTCAGTTCCAACAGGATCCAAAATTGGAATGTGATTGGGAATTTTTGAACAGGCCCAGTTTCAGTTTATTTGTAATAATAAACCGTTACATTGTTCCAGAAAGTCCATTATTTTGGCATCCAGACTGAACGATCCAGGCTGCCTCTCCAACACAGAAATTATACTAAAAATCCTTTGGTAGACATTGGGTTCTGATTTTTAGTTCTGAAAACCCAGTCTCTGTACCTAACTCATATTCCATCATCTAAAATATCTAGGACATGATATATGCTATCATCATATTCCATTTTTCTAACTTCCTGGGATAAATACTTTTGCCTACCATCTTATTTCTTCTGTCAAATTTAATAAGTTTTAATTACACAAGTGATTATAAATACATGAATACATTCTTTGCTTTTTTTTTTTTTTAAGAGATGAGGGTTTCACTAGGTTTCACTATGTTGGCTAAGCCTGGTCTTGATCTCCTAGGTTCAAGCGATCCTCTTACCTCTGACTCCCAGATTTCTGGGATTATACGCATGAGCCACTGCACCTGGCCTGCAAAATGTTTTAAAATAAACAAGTAGAAGGTAAAAAGTAAAAATCTTACATATTCCCACTCAACCCCACCTTCTTCTGTAAATTGTTGTGCTCTCAGTTTCTGCTGTAAGTTTCTCTACACACTTACATATTTAGGAACATGCAATGGTATACAGGGCCAGGCGTTTGGGAAAGAGATGGGTGGACTACCCTGGCAGAGGGAAGTATTTTATCCCTGACATTAAGTCCTTTGCATGTCTGATCTTGAACTCCTAGGCCCAAGCGATCCTCTTGTCTCTGCCTTCCAGAGTTCTGGGATTATAGGTGTGAGCCACCACACCTGGCATGAAAAATGTTTCTCAGAATATCCCTATGAAATAGGTACTGCATATTGTTATCCCTAGTTGACTGCTGAAGCAGCTAAGGTAATCTCACCTAAAGTCTCAGGACTAGTAAGTAGCCAAACTGGGATTTGAACCACAGCACTTTAACTCCAGTGTTGGCACTGTTTACCGGCTGTGCTATGGGAGTCTCCTGGTGTTCTCTCTAATTTTTGCTAAATTTACTGCGTAAATGGACTCTTCTACAAACTTTTCTCCAGGTTAGATAGCTAGAAATGGAAAATTTTCATACCTACTTCCAAGTTGCTCTCTAGAAACTGTGATAACAACTGATACTCCCACAGAGTTTGAGAGTGTCATTTCCCCTGAAGTTTTGCTAATGTTGGATTTTATTGTTTATTCGTTTTTGACAATCTGAAGATTAAAAATATTTCATACTTATTTTAAGTTACATTTCCTTATGTACCCATAAGACTGAACATTGTTATATGCTTATTGAAAACTTACATTTCTTCCTCCGTTTAATTACCTGTTCAATTCCTTGGTTCATTTTTTAAAATAGTTTAGTTTAATTTGTATTTTATATTCATTGATAAGTACTCCTTATGTATTAAGGATATTAATCTTTTGTTGTATATTTGGCAACTAATCTGTCCTTTTCACTCTTTTTTAACTTTTGCTTATGGTATTTTTGTTGTATGAAAGTCTTCAATTTAAAAAATAGTAAAACTGTATATTTAACATAGTTAATTATTAGTATTTTGGGTATAATAACTATATTTATGAATAAAATGACATCTGATATTTGCTTCAAAATGATCCAGTGAGGGTGGGCAGATAGATGAAACAAGACTGGCTATGAATTTGATGATTGTTATGTTTGGTGATGCACACAGAAGGGATCATTGCACCATTCACTCCACTTCTGTAAAAATAAAAAGTTAAAACCCTCTAGTCAAATCGGTCCCTCTTATCTTTTGTAATGCTCTCTGCTCTGAAATTTGCTTAAGAGGAACTTTTCCATTTTCGTACTATAGAAATAGTATCCTATATTTTGTCTTACTATTAATTTTTTTTTTATTTAGCTCTTTAGTCAAGCTGAAAGTTACCTTGTGTTTGGTAAAAATCTAACTTTTATTTTTTTGATACGGAGTCTCACTCTGTCTCCCAGGCTGGAGTGCAGTGGTATGAGCTCAGCTCACTGCAACCTCTACTTCTTGGGTTCAAGCAATTCTCTTGCCTCAGCCTCCAGAGTAGCAGGGATTACAGGCTTGCACCACCATGCCCAGCTAATTTTTGTATTTTGGGTAGAGATAGGGTTTTACCACGTTGGCCAGGCTGGTCTTGAACTCCTGACCTCAAATGATCCACCCGCCTCAGACTCTCAAAGTGCTAGGATTACAGGAGTGAGCCACCATGCCCGGCCCCAAAAATCTAACTTTTGTTTTCCAAACGGAAAGCTAATTATCCAGTGTGACTTATGGGATAATCCTTTTTTTTAATTTCCAATCTTAAATGTCACCTTTTATCTCTAACAAATTTCCATCTATGCACATGCCTGTTTCTGGGCTCTAGAATGAATTTACTGAGTCTGCTTTATTAACTCATTGTTTTCATTACCATCTGTCTCTTCCAAATGAGCTTTAGAATCAGCTCATCAAGTTCCAGAAAAAAAAAATTTCTGGTTTTTTAATTGAGATTTTATTAGGTTTATAGATCAATTTTTTTTGTTTTTTTTTAAAGACAGGGTCTTACTCTGTTGCCCAGGCTAGAGGGCAGTGGTGCGATCTCGGCTTACTACAACCTCAGCCTCCCAGGTTCAAGCGATTCTCATGCCTCAGCCTTCTGAATAGCTGGGATTACAGGCATGTGTCACCATGCCGGCTAATTTTTGTATTTCTAGTAGAGACAGGGTCTCACCATATTGGCCAGGTTGGTCTCGAACTCCTGACCTCAAGTGATCTGCCCGCCTTGACCTCCCAAAGTGCTGGAATTATAGGCATGAGACCCCGTACCCAGCCTTATAGATCAATTTGAGGAGAACTGACACCTTCACATTACTGATCCTTCATCCAGGAAATGGTACATCTCTCCCGTTATTTTTTGTTGTTTAGTGAAGTCACAAAGAATATTTATTGCTAGATTTAAGTATTTTTATTTTCTAAAACTTCCCGTTCTCTTCATTTGGGAATTAATGCAAGATTTTTATTAACTTTTTTAATATTGGGCATCAAAAACTGCTTAGACAACTGTAGGTTTGCTAGTTTCTCACCTTGTCACTGTTGGCTTGTATATAGCATCTTCTTTTCTTAAATTTAATTTTCCTTCATGGCTCACTGCAGCCTTGACTTCCTGGAATTAAGTGATCTTCCCACCTCAGTCCCCCAAGTAACTAGGACTACAAGCACGTGCTACCACACCTGGCTAATTTTTGTATTTTTGGTAGATACAGGATTTCCCTGTGTTGACCAGGCTGGTCTTGAACTCCTGAGCTCAAGCAATCCACCCTCCTTGGCCTCCCAAAGTACTGGGATTATAGGTGTGAGCCACCACCCCGGCCTAGTTTCCTATTTCTGTTTTGAGGTACCCGACTTAATGTTCTACAAGCAGTAATCAGTTTAAATTTTGTGGACCAACTAGGTAAAGCAGTTAATTATAATTATGCTATCATCATGCATGAATATAAATTAGAGTGGTGCAAATGCTTCAGTTGAGGTCTTTTAAGTTTTTACGTCCACTAAATTAAAGATTAAGTAGCAAATCGAAATTAAAACTAGAGGAAAAGTCAAAGTTCAGCTTCTAGCTAGAGTCATTATAGCAACTCCAGGAAATAAATCTGCATGCACAGAAGGGAGAGCAAGAGGAAATAACTGTTAATCTCTAATATGAGCTCCAGGCAATTGTTTTTCTATTTCTTCAATACTTTCATGTTGAGATGACTAGAATTATGATTCTTTCTTTCATGTATTCCATTATATTCTCTGTCATATTTTTCTCTTGAAACCTGTCTCAGGAAGAGCCAACTTTCTGAAGGAGACAGAATCATCATGCCTTCACATTCCTAAAGATGGGGTAACCTGGGTTTGTTCTTTCTCTCTCCATATATTTTTAATATGGAAACTTCATGAATTTGTGTGTCATTCTTGTGCATGGGCCATGCTAATCTTCTCCATATCATTCCAATTTTAGTATATGTGCTGCCGAAGCCAGCACAGGGTTTGTTCTTTCTAATCTCATTTGGTTCATTCATTCATTCATTCATTCAACAAATACTCATTGAGCATCTATGACACTGGTTTTCAACCTGGTTACATAATGAAACCACCCAGGGAACATTTCCAAAATACCATTACCAGTTTTCACCCATAGATTAATGGAACCTAGGCCAGACCTATACATTTCTAAAGATCCTCAAGCAATTATGATGCATATGAGGGTTGAACACAGCTGCCCCATGATATATTAGGTCCTGCGCAAACAAGAGGGGATGCAAATAAAAATAAATAATTGCTAACATTTATTGAGAGTGCATACTGTATGTCAGGCACTATTCTCAGTTCCTTATGTGTTTTAACACATTTAATCCTCTCAACAACCCTAGAAGGAAAGTATTATTCAGTCTCACAAGAAAACTGAAGCACAGAGAGGCTAAGTAACTTGTCCAAGGTAACACATCTAGGAAGCGGCAAAGTCAGGTCCTGGAGTCCATCCTCACTTTTCTATGGTCCATCCATAGTATCATAGTCGAGCAAATAATGAAAACACAGGAGATATGTATCAAGAACACCTAAAGTGACAGGTGGAGGAAGGAGATAGGGTCAGGAAGGCTTCCTGTAGGAGGTGGCAGTTCAATTAAATAGAGGAAAAATGGAAACCAGAGAGGCAAAGTGGGGAGCAGAGTTCCTCAGATTCCTTCCTCCCTTGTCTTGCTACACAACCTGCCTCCCCTAGTCCCAGGAGCTCCGTCCTCCCTCTTCTCCACACTGAAAACACTGGAATGCCCTCAATCATCCTTAATACGCCTAACATTTCAACTGGGAAGTCTGAAGTCATGCACAATTACTCATGCAATTTTTCCTCCAGACAATAGGTCCTTCTGTGTGCTTCTCATTCAAATATATAAAGCTTCACTCTGTTGTTTTAAAAAAGTCTTTGTTGTAGAAACAATTCACAAATGTGTCAAACAAACATTGGTTCCCCACCCCCTTCTCTGTCCCCTCACCTGATTGGGATGCTAGCCTGCCAGGGACGTGTGCCCGCTTGCCAACTCTGCCCAGAATGGAAGCTAGCCCTGCATTTCACTTCACTTCTAACCAAGTGGGGCTCTAAGTTTAAGTTTGAGGTTAACCTCAGGGGGCATTTAGCCACACCTGCCACCCCCTCTGCCTGGCCTCAGGGGTGGGAACAGACTTCTGTTGGAGAAAGGGAAATGCTTGATGCTGCTAATTAACTGTGGGAGGAAAGGAAACCCTCTCCAGACACCAAAAATACCAAAGAAGAACATTATAAAAAGCAGCCTTTGTACCAGCCAGCCACATCATTCAGCCCAGCCCAGGCTGGGGCTGGAGGGAAAAATAACAACTCTCGCAGCCACTAAGTTCCTGCATCCCAAGTGGGCACCTCAGGAGGTCATGCCCTGAGTGAATGTCTGCTAGAGGAGGGGGTTCCAGGACCATGGCGGGAGTCTGGCTGCCTTCCCAGCTGGCCTTTGGCAAACCACAGGAAGCTGCCTGAAGCAGCATGTTTACAAGGTGACTTGTGAGACTTCCTTAGAATAGCAACAGGCCTGTTTCATAACTTAAAAGCCGAAGAGTGTGTGTCTGTGGAGGTATGAGGTGGAGCTGCAGGACCTTACTTTAGAGTCTGGGTAATCTCACTAAGGCAGGTTGCTTTCCCACCCTGTGCTTATCAATTTAGGGGCTGATCCTCGCTCTGCAGATGGGACTATCTTAAACAGAGAAGTGTCACCTACCAGCCAGCCCAAATCCCTGAGGCTTGAGTGCTACAGGGCTGAAGTGAGTTTGAGTATCTGGGAGATACTCCCAGATACTCCCCTCAGACCAGAGGGGAGTCTGTTGGGGAGGGCTGGAGTTGCTTTGAGAATTGGGATTTGTTCACAAGTAGGAGGGCAGTCAGGCTTTTTGGCTGGGATCTTAAGTTAAAGAGGCTGCAGAATTTGGCTGCTGACCAGTATAGGGGAATGAGGTGAAACCCGAGGGTGGCCTTAGAATGGAGGATTGAGGACCTTAGAATTTGAAAGCTGCCAGAACTACATTGGAGATTCTTGGAGGGCATGTTTACAGGGTCTGCCTTCTTTTATAGGGGCTGGGACTGATTCCCAAGACTCTAAATTGCCAAAACCAGGAAGTTGGGGTACTAGGATTTCATACCAGGCAAGTTTCCCAGTCTCTCACTCCAATAACATTTTTGCATCTGGGCAGACAAGGGGGAGATTCCGCCACAATAATACCACATGTGCAGGATCCTTGGCAGCTGCGCGTGTGGTGGCACATCCCTTTCCCTCCCTTCCTGTTGATATACGATCTCCTTTATAGACTCCTCAAGTGTCAGAGCTGAAAAGATTTTAGAAGCCATGTAGACCAATTATTTTATTGAACAGGAAAGGAAACAGAGAACCAGATAAAAATGAAGGGCACAAGGACATATAGCTAGTTAGTAATCGCTAGGATTGAAGCCAGTTTTGTTGACAACCAGTCCGGGGATTTTTCCACAACACCACGCCCTTTATAACAAATAACATTCATATACCAGGGGCTCCTACCCATTCCATATTGTATTTCCCGTTTTACTCTCTTCCACGGAGAGTGCCTTGAACTGCACCTTGCTCATAGTTAAATGACTTTCTGAAAAGTTTCCACTATTTGATATTTTGACAATAATAATAATAATAATAATAATAATAATAATAATAAAACCCTATTAGGTTAGAAAGAAAGAGGTTATCACAGCCAGAGGCTGCCCATGTGAAATGTGACCAGGGTGGAGGAGCAAATTCCCAGAGTCTAATGCCTTGCTGCTCAAAGTTGTCCATGGACCAGTAAGCATGGGTATCACCAGGGAGTCCCACCCAGATCTGCGGAATCATAATCTGCATGTTAACAAGAGCCTACATGATGTGACTAAGTTTGAGTAGTGGTACCTCTTTGAGGCAAGGCTCTGCAAAAAATCCTTCTCTTCCTCTTCCTCCCCAAATGCTTAACCTTCTACCATCTCACTCTTGCTCCTTTCTTCCACATGCTCTGTCCAGTGTCACTCTGTTAATCTGGTTCTGCCTTTTCTTGAAATTTTAAAGCCACAAAGGGGTGGAGGGGGGGTCGGAGACGGGGGGACTGGGTGTATTTTAATAGGGGACTGAAAATGGAAACTTTTGAGAAAAATAAAATATGGCCAATTGGGAAGATCTTTTGCAGCTCCAATGTCACGTTGTTAATGTCGAAATATAAACATCTACTATGTTTATATTGGCTTACTTGTAAAATCATCAACTTGGGTTATATTTAGGAATCTGATGGCTTGGAAAGCACACTGAAAAACTCTGAGAACAAAAATATTTTTCCCTTTAACTTTATGGAAAATAAGAAAATCTCTTTCAAAAAAACAATTCCAAGAACGTCTTTTCTCTACTTTATTATCCCCATCCACCATGGCACCATCGTACACTTTTTCCTCTTAGCTTTCTTGCTCTCTTTGTTCCTAGTTCAGTTTTCTCATTTCATTTACATGTTTTAAAAATTGGGGTTTTCTTACTATTTTTTTTTATTTAAAAATTAGGAAATAGAGAAGTAAAAGAAAGCACAACAGAATCCCGCTGATGTAGAAACTATGTAAACTTCTTATATGAAAGTATCTTAAACCGTTTTGTGCATATATTTGTTAACAAAAATGGGATAATTCAGAATATAATAATTAATATCTACTTACTTTTAAGTGGAACTATAAATTACTAACTTCTTTATATCTGTGAACATACCTCAACAACATTATTTTTGTTAAATTCTGCCATTGAAATTGTATCATGATTGATTTGGTAATATTTCTATTGCTGAATATTTAGGTACTTCAAACTTTTCACTGTTAAAAGCACTACTGGGCATGGCACAGTGGTTCATGCCTGTAATCTCAACACTTTGCGAGGCTGAGGCAGGAGGATTGCTTAAGGCTAGGAGTTCAAGACCAGTCTGGGCAAAATAGTGAGACCCTCGTATCTATAAAAAAAATTAGCTGGACGTGGTGGCCCAACCCTGTGGTCTCAGCTACTCAAGAGGCTGAGGTGGGAGGATCTCTTAAGCCTGAAAGGTCAAGGCTGCAGCGAGCCATGATTGCATCACTGTGCTCCAGCCTGCAACATAGCAAAATCCCATCTCAAACAAACAAACAAAAAGGAAAAAGAAAAATAGAAAAGCAGTGAAAAGTAATACTGCATATTCTTAATGATTTTATTACCTTAAAAAATTATTTAATTAAGTCATGAACACATAAAGGCATCATTACACTTGTGAAAAAAATTTAAGATAACATGAAATCCTTTTTGACCCTCATTGCCAGCCCTGGTTCCCTTCCTCTCCCTCCTCCCTTGTTCCAGCTCTCCTACTCCCACGCATCTCAAGGAATCCAATCATCAACCCAATTTTGATGGGGATGCATGCGGTGCAGGGCACAGAATTAAGTAATGTAAAGATTTCAGTCAATGACACAGTCTCCACCCTAGTGAGGGAGAACAGGCATGCATTCATGGGGAGATGCAAATAACAATTATAAGCCATACACTGTACCGCCGAGCTCAAGTTAAGGTTAGGCAAACTGAGAACAGTCCCAATTACTGCTGAGTGCACATGAAGTCCTCTTCAATTTTCAGCAGGATCACTGCTCCAGGTTTTTACTTGATCTCCTTGCCTATAATCTCTCCCTTTCAACCCATCCAGTTTACTGCTGATAAAATAATCTCAAAAGCCACTCTTCTGATACGTATGATCCTGTTCATTCCCTACTCCTCTTATTCTGCCTGCTAAGAGTTTAAAGACTCAGCTCAAACTTTAATTTACTCAGTATGCAGCTATTGAGCACACATTAGGTGCTAATCACCTCTTCTAAAGCTTTCCTCACTCTAGGTTCCGTGAGCAACTCCCTCTTGGTTTTTTAACAGATTCTAAAATAACTTTGTTGGGACTGTTATTTTTCTGGCCTACCTCGATCCCAAACCATGAGTTCTTAAAGTACAGGACCTCCATCTTATCAATCTTGTACCCTCAGCACCCAGTACAGTGCTGGGTACATAGTTGATGCTTATATTTGTCTGCTCAATGAAAAGAACAAATAAATGAGCTTCCCAGAAATGTCCCACTGGTTCTTAATGTACTTTTAGGATTTGGAGGTCACTTCTTGCTTAGAGTAAGAAGCAACTGCATTAGGGAACAGAGGCAGCCTTTGAGGTGACATGTCCTAGCTCCTTAAAGGGACGTGTTGGTTCTTGCCCCATTCGAAGTCTTTGGATTCTACATTTGAAACAAACAGCCTATTGCTGTCTTTGCAATGTAAGAGGTACTAAGGAAGTGTTTGTTCAAAAAATAAAGAAAAGGGTTTTTTTGTTGTTGTTGTTTTTATTTTTTGAGATGGAGTCTCGCTTTGTCGCCTAGGCGGGAGTGCAATGGCATGATCTTAGCTCACTGCAACCTCTGCCTCCCAGGTTCAAGTGACTCTCCTGCCTCAGCCTCCTGAGTAGCTGGGATTGCAGGCGCCTGCCACCTCGCCCAGTTAATTTTTGTATTTTTAGTAGAGACGGGGTTTCACCATGTTGACCAGGCTGGTCTTGAACTCCTGACCTCAGGCGATTCATCCGCCTCAGTTTCCCAAAGTGCTAGGATTACAGGTGTAAGCCCCCACACCCGGCCAAAGGAAAAGTTTTAAAAAGATCCCAACTTTCCCTAGTTAGGAATTGAAAGTTTGTAAAGCTCAAATCTGTTCATGTTGCCCCCTTGCCTAAATCCCTTTGGTTGTTTCCCATTGCTGTTAGGATAAAGTTCAAAATTTTAAACTTGACCAATAAGGCCCCACATGGCATGAAGGCTGCCAACCTCACCAACATCCTGTCACATCTTCTTCTTAGGTCTCTTTACACTCCAGCCCCACAAGTAATTCCTTTGTTTCTCATGGGCACCACACTTCTTCAAAAATGCTTCTTTTGCCTGGAACACTCTCTGCTGTAACCGACACCCACACCCATGGCCTCACACTTCCCCATGTCACCTGGCTTATTGTCCTGCATCCTCTTGTCTCAGCTTAGCTGTCACTGCCTAGGGAAGCCTCACTGGACCACACTCTAAGTTATGTCACCCCACTGTACACTTGCATAGCACTCTGCATTTTTCCCTTACAACACTTCTTATTCGTATAACTTGATAGTTAAGTGTGTATTATTGAATGTTTTATTCTTATTCCCCACCTCCTGATTCCAGACTATAAACTTCAGGAGGACAGGATCCATGTCTGTTCTGTTTACTACTTTATTGAAAGGGTTTTACCTACATTATTTCATTCAGTTGAACAATCCTGCAAAGCAGATATCCTCATCCTTATTCGGCAGATGTGATAGTGATGTGTGAAGCTGATAGACTTGTGTGATAACATCAAGATTTGAGCGTGGTTCCATCCATATTTCTAAAGGGCTAGAAGTTTGTTTATTTGGGTTTTGGATTATCAGGACCTGAACTCAAAGTCCTCCTGAACTAGAGTCCCAGTTCCACCACTTTCTAATTTTATTTTATTTATTTATTTTTGAGACAGAGTCTCATTCTATTGCCCAGGCTGGAGTACACTAGCATGATCTCGGCTCATTGTAACCTCTGCCTCCTGGGTTCAAGTGATTCCCCTGCCTCAGCCTCCCAAGTAGCTGGGATTACAGGCGCTTGCTACCATGACCGGCTAATTTTTGTATTTTTAGTAGAGACGGGGTTTCACCATGTTTGCCAGGCTGGTCTGGAACTCCTGACCTCAGGTGATCTGCCCACCTCGGCCTCCCAAAGTGCTGGGATTACAGGTGTGAACCACTGCACCTGGCTCTAATTTTGTAATTCTAAGTGAGCCTCTTCATGTATATAATAGGGATAATATTACTTATTTTATCTATCTCATAATATTCTTTAGAGGACCAAATGAAATAATAGATATGAAGTACATGGTAGACTATAATCCACTCTACCAATATAAGTGAAACAAGCAGCTTTTTAAAAAAAAATTTGCAACTTCCACCTCCTAGGTTCAAGCGATTCTTATGTCTCAGTCTCCTAAGTAGCTAGGATTACAGGAGCACAATACCAGGCCTGGCTAATTTTTGGTAGAGACACGGTTTTACCATGTTGGCCAGGCTGGTCTCAAACTCCTGACCTTAGGTGATCTACCCGCCTTGGATTTGACCTTCCAAAGTGCTGGGATTACAGGCATGAGCTACCATGCCCGGCCTCAAGCAACATTTCTTATCAGGCTCCAGCCCATAACGGCTGCTGCTTATCTGGTCGGCCATTCTGGACACGAGTTTCTTGAATAAAATTGTCAGTGTGGAGACCCTGAGTCCAGGTGTCTCTGTACATTATCTAGTGGAGGTTGTTAGCCCAGGACTGAAATTGGCAACAAAAAGATTAATTTTGAATGACTGCATCCATTTTACAGAATGAGGACTGTACATTTAGTTTTTTCATAATGTAAATAAGGACAATAAAGAATATGCAGTGGAGTTCTTGTATGTAACCTCCAGTCCCTGCTCACCGAGGAAAAGATGAAACAGTTAGTTAAGTGTAGTTAATGATTAGCATTAATGGTTAAGCTCTTAGGTTTTGGAGTCAGACAATTGAGTTCAATTCTCTCAGCTCTACATTTACCAACAAGGAAAACTTGGGCAGGTTACTTCTCTACAGCTTCATTTCTACATCTGCAAAATAGATCTACCCCTCAAATTGTTACAAATACTAAAACTAATAAAGTAAGTGCCTGCACATAGGAAGCCCTCCATAAATTTGAAGAGTTATTGCCATCCCAGTCCACTTTCTTTCTTGGCTTGCTGATCCCTGTGCACCTATTTCTTGCATGTTTCTTCCATTCTAATTGGAATGAGGATTTTCAGGTGTCAGGATCTTAAATACTAATGGCTGAGAACACTGCCTCTCAGTCTGCATCTGGTCCCAGCAAAGCCAACTTTGTATATAGAGAGGAGATCTCTCCTCTTATGCTCTTTGCACAATGACTCCCACCAGTTTCTTGTGCTTCTGGGGAAGCTTCTCCTATTCATGTAGAGCGGAAAGTTTTTCTATTCACATTTGAGAAACTGCATGTCTTGACTCAGCTACTTTTGAGTGGCACACCCTGGGTGGGAGGATTTTTATTCTCTTTGGCTTTGGACACCAAGAGGATGTGCAATTTGGAGCCACAGTGAAAAAGGGGTTTTACTGTTCAGTCACTGCAAGGCTACTATTAATATCACATAGGCTACATAAGATTTGATTCATTATTAAACTTAAGAAGGAAGTCTTTCTTCAATTTTGAACTAGGAGCCGGAAATTCCAGCTATAGCATTATATTCTGGTTTGTGTGTGTGCTTTCACTTGGCATTTTTTGAGACACTATCGTATTCTATTCTCTGGGAAGACTACAAAGATGAATGGCATCTTCCCCTCATTGGAACTTGCAAGCCTGTGTAGGAGATAAAAACACAAATAATGGGAGGAAGTGAACAAGTATGGAAGGAAGGGCATTCTGAGAGGGGCCTCCTCTTTTCTGGATTGGGATTCATGTGTACAGGGTGGTAAAGTAAGAGAGTGAAAAGATGTCAGGCTCTGTGCATCACCACACTGGGCCTGAATCTTACTAAAGTTACCCTGAGCAACCCACTTGCCCTTTCTGAACAAGTTTTCTCATGTGAAAACAGAATAACCATGCTTACCACATAAGATTTATTGTGCAGATTGAGTGAGATAGAGTACAAAAAGTGCCAAGCGCAATGCCAGGCTAATTGTAGATAATATTAGCCACATGGATAAAATTATGATTAATAGGCCAGGCGTGGTGGCTCAGTCCTGTAATCCCAGCACTTTGGGAGGCCAAGGTGGGCAGATCACCTGAGGTTGGGAGTTCGAGACCAGCCTGACCAACATGAAAAAACCCCGTCTCTACTAAAAATAAAAAACTAACTGGGCATGGTGGCACGTGTCTGTAATCCCAGCTACTCGGGAGGCTGAGGCAGAAGAATCACTTGAACCCAGGAGGCGGAGGTTGTGGTGAGCCGAGATCTCGCCATTGCACTCCAGCCTGGCCAACAAGAGTGAAACTCTATCTCAAAACAAAAATTATGATTAATATCCAAAGGCATAGATAGTATTAATAAATCTTGTCAGCATATAGGGGCAGTGGATGAGGCTTAATGAAAGAGACCTTAACTCTCATCCTAGTAACATGGTGGCCATGGACCATCTTCCCAGATATACAACTCTGCTTTACCAGTAAATGTGAAGTGCTTCCTGCTAAATATTTATTTGCCACTCTTCTGACACAGATAGTGATATCCTGTGGTCACTTCCCTCCCCTACTCATATGTTGGGTAGTGGTTTCATGCACACCCCACCCAAAATGGTGGATTATCTGACAGTACCAGAGAAACAGGAAGAACAGTGGTTTCAACTGAAGTAAGAGACTACGTATTTTACAGTAAATAACTTCCATTCCCATCAGTTCCCTGACCAAACAATGTGCAAGCCGTAATGTGAAATGATAAGGAAGCCAAGGCACAGCTTTTGGAAAAGCTGAAAGCCTCCTTAATATTTGATGCAAATTCTGTCAACTGTAGCATGCTGAATAAGACGATGGCCGAAGAGAACTGTGGTCAGGATAATGACTCTAGCAGACAGTGGAAGGAGGAAAGGCGCCTGGCACCATACCTGTAAGTGCAAGTGCACTTCCCTCTATAAAACTGCTGCTTTGCACTAGAATCTCACATTTGGTTTGACCAAGGTGGGAAAAGTGATTCAGATTAGAACAGTCACTCAGTAGAAGCTAACCCAGATCATTTATTATAAAACTCCTAGATTTATGGGAAATACGGAGTTTCTAGTAAGAAAAAAATGAGGCAATAGGTGATATCATGGTTGTTATTCATAAGAAATACCACTATGGACTTTCCTAGGTTTCCAAAAGTATTATTGTTGCAGGGAAATTGTAACATCTAAAGGCATTATTGGCATTAATATGGTTGTATCTATGTTCATCATGATGACAATAATAATGGTACCATTTTTGAGCTTTCAGATTAGGTCGTGGAGATTTGCTTCTGAGGACCCCTGGCTTTGGTTAAAACTGTACAAGCCTTGGAGAGGGGCTTATGTTCAGGATGTAGGCTAAAAGTTCCATAAGGTTAGAGGCCTTTTCTATCTTCCTCAGGATGGTGTCACACACAGAGCTCAGCACAGTGTCCGTGCAGGATGAGTGTTCAATCAATACTTGTTGCAGTGTTTGATTCAACATTCATTACCTCTTTTAATCAAAGCCACCCTGAAAGCTCAATATTATTAGCTCTAGTTTGCCTGCTTGTTTCAATGCTACACACAGAGTTACACAAGTGATGGGGTATTGTAGAGGTGAGAGAAGGATGCTCTATAGGGGCATGATACCTGAACTTAATGTGGGAGAATCGAGGAAAATATTGTTTACGTGAAGGCCCTTCCACAGAGTTGGGCAGGGGAGGGTGGCTCTGTTGGCCATTTGACTAGAGGATGAGCTCAAAACCGTGTTCATGGGGAGAGGGAGCATCAAGGGGAGATGTCTGTAGAATGCTTGGGCACCATAACAACCATCCTCACATAGCTAGGGCCCATTCAGAATGGAAGAGACTGTCTTGTCCTGTATAGGCCCAAAGGGCAGAATGCAATACAAGTTTTAGGGAAAGTGACTTTGGCTTCACACAGGGAAGAACATTTAACCCCTACTGCTGTTTAGAAGTAAAATAGATCACCTTGGAGGCAGGAAATCCTCTGTCATTGGAGGTGTCCAAGGAGGAATCACATGATCACTTGAGAGGGATATTGGGAAAGGGATTTAAACATTGACTAAGTGGAGAGAGGCATGGGGTTAAATGAATATCTCCTTCGTGTCTCCTGTATTCTGTGATTCTACAATCCTTTATTTGAAATTTGTGAATACGGCATTCAAAAATGAATGTATTTAAAAGGAAACTAAGTAGTAGGTTAGGTCCAATTGTGTGAGTCTACAAAATCCCCTAGGACAGAATCTCCATCTGTGTGACAGAGCACTGTGTTCCCAGAACCCATACTGATGCCTGGCACGTGACACACCTTTATTAACGTGTTAAATGAATCACTGAATTCTGGATATGCTAAGGACTTATGCTGTGAGCTCCTCCTTCCCAAGATGTCATGGAGTGTGATGGGAATGAAAACTGAACCCAGATCAACCTTCCTGTTTCCCTTTCCTATGTAGAGAAGTTTGGTCTAGAGGGAAATATTTGCACTTACTTGTGGCTTAAATGTTTGACTCACATAGTTTCTTCCTCTGGAGAAATGCCTCAATGTGTGTATTTTCTGTTGGCCCCATAGCTCAGAAGTTGTTTGTGAGTAAGGCCACACAGAAGCCAACTTGTGGAATGCTAGGATGAGAGGTCCAGCAGGGGTCTGAGGGATGCCTTACTCTGTGATATGCCAGAGCAAAGGGACATAAAATAACAGGCAGAAAACCATAATCCAATATGGGAAGTCACCCCAGAGGTGACCCTGGAGAAACCCCAGAGGTAAGTGTGTCTGGCATCTCTTAAGGGCTCAATACAGCATATTGAACAAATGAACAAATGCAGAAGGAGTGTTGGACTAGGAATCAGAAGCCTGCACTCCCCCCCTGGATCTATGTGTCACTATCTGTGTGACCTTATGCTCTCTTGCTGTTATTTAGGACTAGCAGGCATTTAAACAATTGTCCTATTTGGGAGATACCAGTTATAGAGACAGAAGAGCATATTTGTCTCCACTAGTTGGAAATGGGAAGTGGGCGGCTTCAAGGGCCACTTTTACAAAGTAGAGTAAGCGGGATTGCGTGTATACTTGGATGTGACTTGTGAAGAAAGGTAGGTGGTCCAAAGCAACTCCTAGATTTCTGACTTGGGCAGCTGGTGGATGGCAGCAACGTTTACTGAGATGGGAACAAGCGAGCAGCAACGGGTTTGAGAGGACTCTGATCATGGGCACCTTGCACTCCCAAAGCCCACATATTCAGAAAGACTTTGGCCCTTTGGCTCCTTCCCTACCTCTGTGACTCTGAAAATAGGCCCTCTGCACGAGAAGGGTGGGCCACTGCAAAGCAGGCAGCTCCAAACGTGATGGAGCCTCAGGTTATGCTTCCTGGTGCTGGGGTGCTTCATGGGGCTGGAGTAACTTGGCCCTAATTTCCTCATTCATCTTTTTTCTTATTGCTAAAGCAGCTCCAGAAGGCAAATATGGAGATCTGGGACCCACAAACCTAAAATTATAAAGAAAAGAAGAGAACCAGGGGTGGCGTCAAGATTAGAAGCTGGTTTCCTTCCAGAGCTTTGCTTCCTTTAATGCACTCGCCCACACTCTCCCTGTTTTCCAAAGACCAACTGCAGGCTTGACTCCTGCAGCCATGTCAGTGCCACTAGGCCTTGGTGCTGAATAAATGAAACTAGAAGGCAAAAATACAGTTCTCTGAGGACTGGGGATGGCTGGGAGCATCCAGCTTAGTGTCAAACTGAGGAAATGGTGGGATAGGAATCGATATGTAATCGAGAGAACAGATCTCCCATGGACACAGCTACCACCCTGATCTGAGCCTCATTTCAGTACTGCAGGCCTGGATAGAGTCAGCTGACCCCAAAAGCACTGTGCTGGAGAATAGAGAATGACTGTCATTCTATGGTACCTTCTGAATATCGCTGTATAGACAGGATGCACTCTTTATAACAGCAGAAAGAGACATAAAAGAGACAAGGGTGGGGAGAGCGAATGTAAAAATATGAGAAATTATGCCCCTCATCTTTAATTTTTTTTTTTTTTTTGAGATAGGGTCTTGCTCTGTTGCCCAGGCTGTAGTGCAGTGGCATGATTATGGCTCACGGCAGCCTCCAACTCCTGGGCTCAAAAGATCCTCCTGCTTCAGCTTCCTACATAGCTAGGACTACAAGTGTGTGTCACCACACCCAGTTAAATTTTTTTTTTTTTTCCATTTTTTGTAGAGATGAGGTCTACATTTCCCTGGCTGGTTTTGAACTTCTGGCCTCAAGCAATCCTCCTTGGCCTTTTAAAGCACTGGGATTACAGGCATGAGTGACCTCACCAGGCCTTTTTTTTTTTTTTTTTTTTTGAGACAGGGTGTGGCTCTGTTGCCCAGGCTGGAGTGCAGTAGTGCGATCTCGGCTCACTGCAACCTCCACCTCCTGGGTTCAAACCATCCTCCTACCTCAGCCTCCCAAGTAGCTGGGATTTATAGGCGTACACCACCATGCCTCACTAATTTTTGTATTTTTGATAGAAATAGGGTTTTGCCATGTTGCCCAGGCTGCTCTCCAACTCCTGGGCTCAAGTGATCCTCCTGCCTTGGCCTCCCCAAGTGCTGGGATTAAATGCATGAGCAACCATGCCCAGCCCTCTGGCCTTCATTTTTAAAAAGAATATGTTTTATTTTTCTTTCTAATTACAAAAACAACATATATTCATGGTACACAATCTAAGAAATACAGAGACATAAAATAAAGAATCGACTATAATCCCACTAACAACTCTTGCTATTTGATGAATATTTGAATATTTACTGAATGCTGACTAGCTGAGGCACCCTAACAATCGTAAGGCTCAGGTTGTAAAATCATTCTCCTTTAATTAATGAAAGAACTGCGATTCAGTGAGGTTAAGATTTGCCTGAAAACACACAGCTGACATGTGGTAGAGCCTGGATTTGAACCTGGTTCTGTATCCCAATTTTCTCACAATATTTTATTTGTCTTGACCCACCAAGATTTGTCTTGGTATTTGTCTTGATACCAGAGATGATGCTACCTCATCAAATAATCCCAATTTTCAAATGGGGAATACTTCAAAGCAAAAAGATACTGCATGAAGATGTTTCAAAAATTCGTTTTGTCTTTCAGGTCTTGTCACAGTTATTGCAATTTTGTAAAATCATTCATTGCAAAAGTGGTGTTTTGATTCTTTGCCCTTTCCAGCAACCAGAACAGAAAGCAACTTCCCTTCTATCATTTGGCCTGAGGCTTCTTTCTGCTTCGCCCAAGGCAGACTGTGGTTAGCACTCAGTGCTTAACCTCTTCCTCTTGCATGTCCCTCTGAAGTAATAATTTTTTGTCTTGACTCTTTAGATATACTGGACCCTAAAAATCAAGCCAATAAGGAGCAGCCCAGAAAGGAAGAGAGTGCCATAGTCTCACCTGTGTTTCACGGAGGTTAGTTTTGTAGCAGTGCAAAGGTTGGCTGGATTAGGAGATCTTAGAGTCAGAGAAATTGGTTTCACTTTTAAAAAATGAACAAATGACATGGGTAACAACCTTACCCCATTCATAAGCTTCAACATCTCTCACCACATCTCTGTGTCCAGCCCCATTCCTGAATTCCTTATCTGACCCTCACTTCATCTTGACATAAAGGAGATTATTTACACAGATTATTTGATGATTTTGTAAAAGCTGAAAATTTAATAATTTATTCTTTACAGTAATGAATTAAGTGTGAACATTGAAATATCACTGGCACTAAAACTACCTCAGTAAAACATCATGTACCCAATACCCAATCCTGACTACCCAGTTTTATTCCCCAGTCAGTCTAGCCCTGACAGTTTTAGACACTTCCTGCACATTCTCCACCATTAAACAGCTCTAGCTCTTCCTGGTAACTCTACAGTGGCTTTCAAGATAGAATTGTCATTAAATGTGGAAACTTTGGTTGTTTATCTTTATTTTTATTTTCACTTATTTGTTTATTTTTTGAGGCAGAGTCTCACTTTTGTCGCCCAGGCTAGAGTGCAGTGGTGCAATCTTGGCTCACTGCAACTTCTGTCTCTGGGTTCAAGCAATTCTCGTGCCTCAGCCTCCCCAGTAGCTGGGTTTACAGGCGTGTGCCACCATGCCTGGCTAATTTTGTACTTTTAGTAGAGACGGGGTTTCACCATGTTGGTCAGGCTGGTCTCGAACTTCTGACTTCAGGAGATCCTCCTGCCTTGGCTTCCCAAAGTGCTAGGATTACAGGCCTGAGTCACTGCACCCAGCCATAGGTCAATTTTTTTAAATTCTGCATATGAGTAAGAACATGTGCTGTTTGTCTTTCTACATCTGGTTTATTTCACTTAACATAATGTTTTCCAGATTCATCCATGTTGTTGCAAATGGCAGGATTTCGTTATTTATGGCTGAATAGTATTCCATTGTGGTGTATATATATGTATATATACATATATACCACATTTTCTTCATCCATATTCATCCATTGTTGAACACTTAAGTTGATTCCATATCTTGACAATTGTGAATAATGCTGTAGTAAACATGGGAGTGTAGATATCTCTTTAATTTATTGATTTCATTTCCTTTGGATATATACCCAGTAGTGAGATTGTTGGATCATATGGTAGTTCTATGCTTAATTTTTTGAGGAACTTTAATACTGTTTTCCATAATGGCTATACTTATTTAAGCAGTGGGAACTTTGGAACCAAGCTGTCTGAATTCAAATCCCACCTTCACCACTTTGCATGTGACTTTGGGCAAGTTAATTACCCCATGCCTCAGTTTCCTTGTTTACAAAACAGAGAAATGTGTCTATTTTGTAAGGTTGTTGTGAGATCTAATACTTGTAAAGCTAATGCTTGTAAAGCTCTTAGAATATGGCCTGGCATATTGTAAGCACATTGTAAAAGTTAGCTATAAAGACAAATGGAGTTGTCTGTCCATCTTGTCATCTCAAGGGTCAGTGGTCAAGATATATTCTTAAAAATTATTTTAAATTTTAATGGTTTTTCTATTTTATTTATTGGCATTGCAGAGTAATTTTTGTTGCCCATGCACAGTAGTTTGATTCCAAATTATACGTTAAATAGATTTGTATGGGCTTGTCTAGAAATCTTAATCATTTATAACATTGTGTGTAGTATACATATCTCTATCTATCTATGTGTATATTTGTATGCACACACACAAACACTTTTTGCAGTAGATTTTTGGACACAGATTTTATGTACTATATCCAGCTTATTTTATAAATTTATTTTTCTTCTGTTTATTTTTCATTTTCCAGAAGTTAGGCTCATAAAGCATTGTCAAGACTTGAGGTGGCCTTGAATAGCATGCTAGAATTTTGCATTTTATTCCCTGTGTTATAAGGATTAGCCCAGAAAGGAAGAGTGGGCCATAATGTAACTTGTGTTTTAGGGAGGTTAGTTTTGTAGCAGTGCAAAGGCTGGCTTGATAAGGAGATCTTGGAGTCAGAGAGATTGGTTAAAAGGCAGTTAGAATAACTCAGTCTGAGAACCTCAATTAAGGTGCTGGACAAGAGGGAATACATGTAAGAATAATCTGGGGATAGAATCAAGAGGACTCAAGAATGTAGTGGTGAAATGGTGGAGAGAATTCCAAAGGCTTTCAGTTTCGGTTGATGAGAGGCTGGTGAAACCATTAGGAAAGACAGCCTTCTCTATTACTTCCTAAATACAGAAGGGATTCAAAATTTTTAAGGAGAGGTAGAGGTAGAGACTGTAAAAGGTAAGAATATAAGGCAAGCCTATTCCTCAGCTCAAGAAAACTTGGCATATGAACCTAAAACTAAACAAAGTTGGAATCTTTTGTTAAAAAAAAAAAAAAGAAAGAACATATTTAGTTGATAATGATTTTCACTAATAATTCATTTGACCATGATAATCAAACACATTAAATGTTACATTCCAGGGAGTATCAGGTAGGTGCTAAGTTTGTGAAGCAACACACTTTTTCATCCCTGCAAATCTGAAAGTTTACCTTTTCCAATAGAGCAGCCAGAGCTCTGGAAAGAAACAAACAAGGACACAAGTGCCCCAACTACATCCTTTTCAAGATGCGAATGCTTTCCACTTTCACCCAGGACTCTCAAAGCCTATGTGTTCAGTGGGCAAAGAACAAGACGACAAGATGACTTGGTCCAAGACTGCATGGGCAACCAACTGTGCAGCAGGGAGTGGGCTGAGGCCTCCAGCTTGGAAATGGTGTGCTCTTACTAAACCATACCTCTCTCCCACCTCCCTCCCGAAAATTCCAGCTCGCATAGGGGGAGTTTCTGAGAATGAGAATGAAGCTTTTCTATATTGTAGCTGTGGGTTCTATTACCGTATTTTCTAAGTCAGAAATCCAGATGCATGACAAATACAGTGGTACTAATGGCAACTAAGGGACAGATTTTTTTTTTTTCTTGGTTTACTGCAACCTCCGCCTCCCAGGTTCAAGAGATTCTCTTGCCTCAGCCTCCTAAGCAGCTGGGATTACAGGCACATGCCACCACGCCCAGCTAATTTTTGCGTTTTCAGTAGAGACAGGGTTTCACCATGTTGGTCAGGCTGGTCTTGAACTCCTGACCTCATGATCCACCCACCTCGGCCTCCCAAGGGAGACAGATTTTTTAAGACACTGGGAAAAATCTAGAGTGTGTAGTTGCCATAATAAAAATATATCATTTAAAAGACGGATTCCACAAATATTTATTCAGCACCTGCTAGGCATCAGGCACTGTTGTAGGCACTGGGTAACAGAGTGGTGAAGAAAACACACAATATGTTATGTAATGGGAATGGGCACCCCACTGGGCAGTGTGTTGGGACTTAGGATCAGGTCTATCAAGTTAAAGGTATGACCCAATGAGAACACGATTGGGCAAGTAATTGTATTGCAGATTTTTAACTTCTACTTGAAAAGAGGATCAATTTGAACCCTGATTGACTTATCAGTAATATATCCCTAACTCCCAGTGAAAAGTCATCTCTCCCTTCTCTGAGCTCTCCTCTACTTCCTTTGATCCTCTGAAAAACACTGGATCATTCTACTATGCGTTATAAATGATTTACGCATGTCTTATCAGACTTTGTAGACTCCTTCAAAGCAGGTGTTGCTTCTCTCTCTAGATCCCTCTCCTGACATTGGACATTGCCCTCATTCCCTTCTCTTCTCCGCCCCCATTCATCACACACTTGGAACTCCTTGCACATAGAACTCTTTGCTGTTGTCAGTATATGACAGTCTCTATCCCAGCCCTTTGCCATTGCACACACAGTTCTCTGTGATGGAACACTCTTTCCTTCTTAATTTCCTGGGAAAACTGTGACTTCTCTTCAAATAATCAACTCAGATGCTACTTCCTCAGTTAAGCTCCCTATGACTTCTCTGGGCAATGTGTGGTCATGTCCTTTTGCCCTTGCAAGGGTCTAGGCATATCTCTGTTAGTTCACATCATTCTGTTTTTCTTTTTTTTCAGTGTTTATTTATTGGTCTATAAGCCCCGGGGCAGAGTCCTCTTTTTATCTATCTATCTATGCCTCTAAGGCCTTGCATCTGTGCCTGGAAGAGGCCTTCAGTGAAAGTGTGCTGAGCAATTGACTTGCCTTCTGAAATACCAAGAAGGTATCCACATGACTCTAAGGCTCTCCTGTCTGCCAAGCACCCCACCACTCCCACCAAAAAGCTCATTTGTCCTTGCTAGAAATTCTCCCCAGTACTCACTCCTTGCCTTGAAGGCACTGAGACTTCTGTTAGAATCCAAATGTTAAGCTGTGGATAGAGCATTGGAAGGACAGCATGGAGACCTATACAGTCCCTAGGTTTGCACAGGGCTTGCGGGGAAAGTTTGACTCCAGGAGTCCTCATGAATACCAAAATCCTCAGATGTTCAATTTCCTTATATAAACCTATGCACATCCTCCTGTGTACTTTAAATCATCTCTAGATTACTAATAATACCTAATACAAATACATGCTTTGTAAACAGTTGTTATACTATATTTAATTTTTTTTTTTTTTTTTTTTTTTGAGACAGAGTCTTACTCTGTCACCCAGGCTGGAGTGCAGTGGCTCTATCTCAGCTCACTGCAACCTCTGCCTCCCGGATTCAAGCAATTCTCATGTCTCAGTCTCCAAAGTAGCTAGGACTACAGGCACATGCCATCACGCCCAGCTAATTTTTGTATTTTTGGTAGAGACAGAGTTTTGCCATGTTGGCCAGGCTGGTCTCGAACTCCTGGCCTCAAGTGATCCACCCACCTTGGCCTCCCAAAGGGCAGAGATTACAGGCATGAGCTACCACGACCAGCCTACATTTGTATTATGTTTTGTTATTGTGTTATTTTAAAAACTTTTTTCAGAATTTTTTTTAATCTGTTTTTAGTTTAATCCTCTGATTTGGAATCTGTGGATATGGAGGCTGCCTACGTTCTATTTTGAATTCACCCTACAATTAGTTGTGTGACCTTGGCCAAATCATATCACCTATCTAGGTGTGGGTTTCTTCATTTATAAAGTGCAAGTTATACTCAATCCAGAGTGGTACATAGGTTTTTTTTCTCCAGTGCTAATTTCAGCAGTGGCCTCCAAGGGAGCGCCATTGAAAATGGTGAAGCTTAGGTCAGGAAATACACTCCGCTAGAAAGAATATTGTGACTATTTAGTCATTTCTGTCCATTTAGCACAGAAGAGGGGAGTGGGTTGCATCTGCCTTGCATTTGCAGACACTGAACTGGGTAGGTCTTTGGGTTCCTTTTAGCACAGACATTCCACATTTCATGATCCATGCAAGATTAGATGTCAAGTCGGTTCAATTTTACTCCAGAGGCATGTGTCAAGCCTCTGCTGCATGCTATACACTAAGTAGTGTGAGATAAAAAGAAGAAATAATGCATGGTTCTTGACAGTAAGGGACTCAGGGATGATTAGTAGAGGTAGGAGATAACAAGTGTTAGTAGATTATAGAAACTGAGGCTCCATCAACAAATGGAGGAGCTGGGTCTCAGATTTATTTGAGTCTTAGTGCTTTACTCTTTTCCACTATACCTTGCTACCCTCCTTTCAAGGGTAGTGAGAAGGGAAGGGAGATACTGAACTGAAGGCTTAGATGTTTTCCACACTGGGTACATCATAGCAGAGGCCCATAATAATCAGTGAACAGTGTTAGAAATCTGGGAGGAAAGGGTAGAACAAATAACAAAAGAGTCCGGAAAAGAAATTTTGTCTATTGCTTGAGAGCTGCTCTTGGCTTCAGTACAGGCAGACTTCATAGGACCATATTTATAAGCAAGTACATTTCCTTAGGTCACATATGTCTCAACTCTTAAGATTCTGTCCATTTTTTTAACAATGATGGGGTTGAAGAGAGGCAATGACATTTCTGGGAGGAAACAGTCCAGGATAATGGTTTAAATCAAATCACACTGATATTATGTCTGGCCCTGACCTTGCCTCGTAAAGGTGTTCTTTGTCTTTTGTGTGTGTGTTTTACTTTTTTTTTTTTTAACAGAGACGGGGTTTTGCTGTGTTGCCCAGGCTGGTCTTGAACTCCTGAGCTCAAACCATCCATCCATCTTGGCCTCCCAAAGTTCTGGGATTATAGGCCTGAGCCACCACACCCAGCCTGATGAAGGTGTTCTTTGAATCACTTCAGGGAATGGCACTGTGCACTCTTAAAGTTTCCACAAGCATTTTCATCTCCATTTGGTTTGAAAATAACACGATTTTCCAAGTAGTAAGTTTTTCTAAGTAGTGAGATTTTCCAAGTAAAGGCAGATGGGTTTTTTTCTGAGTCTATTGTATGGATGCATAGAGGTGAGGGAGTAGCCACAACTCCAGTATGTGGTCTCTGAACTCCAAACATTCAGACTTTTTTTTTTTTTTTTTTAAACAGACAGGATCTCGTTCTGTCATCCAGGCTGGAATGCAGCAGCAGGACCACAGCTCACTACAGCCTCAAACTCCTGGGCTCAAATGATTCTCCCACCTCAGTCTCCAGAGTAGCTGGGACTATAGGCACAGGCCACTACACTACACTACACAGGCTCTAGAAGGTATTTTCAATCCAATTTGATAGCTAAGGAAAATGAAAATCAAAATTAAATAATTTGTCTTAATATATACAAGATGAAGATACGAATATATACATAAGATATTAATATACACAAGATAACTTGTATACAGTTTGTACAAGGTAAAGTCATGATTCAAATACAAGGATATTGATTATAACATCTATTTTATTTTATTTATTTTATTTTATTTTTGAGACAAAGTCTCACTCCATCACCCAGGCTGGAGTGCAGTGGTGTGATCATAGCTCACTACAATCTGGAACTCCAGGCTCAAGAAATCCTCCCACCTCAGCCTCCCAAGTAGCTGAGATTACAGGTACACACCACCACACCTGTCTAATTTTTGTACTTTTTTTTTTTTAATAGAGATGAGGTCTTGCTATGTTGCCTAGGCTGGTCTTAAACTCCTGGGCTCAGGCAACCCACCCTTCCTGGCCTTCCAAAGTGCTGGAATTAGAGGTATGAGCCATTGCGCCTGGTCCCAGATTCTTAAGAATGACCAGGCCTGGCCGGGCATGGTGGCTCACTCCTGTAATCTCAGCACTTTGGGAGGCTGAGGTGGGCGGATCACCTGAGATTGGGAGTTCAAGACCAGCCTGACCAACATGGAGAAACCCCATCTCTACTAAAAATACAAAATTAGCAGGGTGTGGTGGGCACATGACTGTAATCCCAGCTACTCAGGAGGCTGAGGCAGGAGAATCGTTTGAACCCAGGAGGCGGAGGTTGTGGTGAGCCGAGATCACACCATTGCACTCCAGCCCAGCCAACAAGAGCGAAACTCCATCTCAAAAAAAAAGAATGTCCAGACCCTGAGAAAATCATGTCACTGATTCACATAAGACATGCAGAAATGAAGAAGGAAGTTACTGATTTCTTAATGTAATATATTTATATACTGCATGCAATGCACACACCACATACACTAACATAATATGCCCAGGGAAGTTAGCTCATAAGGGCATCCCTTTCATGATACTGAAAGACCTGGGAAACCAACCAATAGTTAGCAGATCAGCAAGGGAGAACTCAAAGTTGAAGCTCAATGAACCAAGCATGATATTTATTTTTAGCTACAGAAACCTTAATATATAATATAGAATGTTGGAGCTAGATGGGGACCGAGGTCACCTTAACCAACTCTTTCATTTCACAAAAAGAAAGCTGAGACCCCAAAGCAGGAATTGATTCTGCCAAGCCCACATCATTGATTCATTTTCTCTTCCGTCCCACAAATATTTAGAGTGCCCACCTGGAGTTAAAGCCTCATCTTAAGCAAAGAGGAGCCCTCCATAAGCTCAAAAGTCAAGGTGGGGAGATGGATATAAAGAGAATGAATTCTCATACAGTATGATTGGTGCTGTAAGAGAGGTATTGGCAAAGATTTTCTGTAAAGAGCAGGACTGTAAATATTTTTAGGTTCCGCAGGCCATATATAGTAGCTGCATTCTAGTAAAACATTATTTTTTGCCATTGAAATTTTAATATTATATTTACATCAAAAAATAGCTTTCTGATTTTGATTGTTTTCAACCATTAAAAAATATAAAAACTATTCTTAGCTTGAACCCAAGAGACAGAGGTTGCAGTAAGCCAAGATCTCGCCACTGCACTCCAGTCTGGACAACAGAGTGTCTCCAAATATATATATATGGGGGTGTATACATATATATATATATATGGATTTATGATTTTTAACTCACAAGCTTATAAAAACAGGCAGCAGCCAGATTTGGCCCACAGGCAGTGGTTTGCTGACCCTTGTCTTGGATAAACAAAAGTTCCAGAATTTTGCAACATCCATGAAGGTATGATGCAGTTATTGATCGGATAATTTTACCAAGAATAAAAATGAAAAATAAAAAGAGTATGTATTTGTGAGTGTTACTCTGAAAAAGCAGGGCCACAGAGATGGGGACTATTCACAAAAAAGAATAGAAAAGAAGAGATCTGAAAGCCCCTAATTCATCCCCACTCAACTTCCCCGGCCAGTTAAAACCCAAATGCTTCTATGATCTTGAGCCAACTTAATTTATTCACTTTTCACATTACATCGACTCTCAATTTTATACAGTTTAAAGTGTAGGTTCCTCTTTAGAAGAGTTGCCCTGTCCAGAGTTTCTACATGGCCATGCTTAGAGGGAGTCAAATGGCTGTACCAGATGCAGTTCCTCTAGAGTTCAGGTAATTTTTGACAGCATTAGGGTGCCCTGTGTGTGGCCTTTGGGGAGACCAACAACCTCCTCCTAACAGATATGAGTGCAGAGGCAGTCATTATTAATCTTTGTATGCCTAGCCCTTCAGAACAGGGTTTGGCACTTCACAGTCACTAGGCTTTGCCATGAGCAGTTTCTCTGATGAAAAAGTATATACTCTTTCCCCTTATAGGAGAATGCTCTGGGTCTCAGTTTCCTCACCTATAAAATGGACATAATAATATCACCTACATCACAGGTGTTATGAGATCATGTGCAATCACATAAGTAATAACACTCTGTAAACCATAAAACACTCTGTGAATTATCGTATAACTTCCCAACATTCACATCTATCCCTACCACTCTACAGTCAGAAAATCATTTTATCTCTCTGGGGCTTATTTTCCTTATCTCAAAAGTCAGTAGGGTGACTTCAATAATGTCTAAGTTCCCTCCCAGCTCTACCGCTCTGACCCTGTGCTATGTTAGGAAAGGAGTTTTTCATTAAATGGGGAGAAGTTGTGCATTATGGTTGAAAGTGAAGGGCAGAAACAAAGAAGCCAGATACAGAAAAATAACAGCAACAAAAAAAGAAGACAAGAAGAGAACCTTCCTCATTAGGTGTCCCTGATCAAAGACCTGCTTCTTTAAAACACAAAACTGCCATGTTACTTGGCATAGACTTGCTTTACATGTAGAAAGCCAGGTTTGAGAATCTCAGTTTTCTCTCCTTAACAGTGAATTAGTCTGTTCTCATGCTCCTAATAAAGACATACCTGAGACTGGGTAATTTATAAAGGAAAGAGGTTTAATTGACTTACAGTTCCATATGGCTGGGGAGACCTTACAATCATGGCAGAAGATAAATGAGGAGCCAAGTCACGTCTTACATGGCAGCAGGCAAGAGAGCCTGTACAGGGGAACTCTCATTTATAAAATAATTAGTTCTCATGAGACTTATTCACTATCATGAGAACAGCATGGGAAAAACCTACCCCTATGATTCAATTACCTCCAATGGGGTCCTTCCTACAGTACATGGGAATTATGGGAGCTACAATTCAAGATGAGATGTGGGTGGGGACACAGCCAAACCATATCAACAGAATCAATCAATGCTTAGAAATGTTCAAAAGAGTATCTATCTCGCAATTTTTCATGACAGTCTCCCTACCCAGATACTTTAATATGGAATACACATTGCTGTGTTATGCCTTTTTCACCTCTGCTGAAAGTATTAGCTTCAGCAAAGTAGATTGAGAGATGTCCCATAACACCAGGGTTCTGCATGGATTTCCCCCCGACTTTCCCTCATTTTCCACTTTTATAAGGAGGGAATATGTAAGTCCATTGACCATTAGGTGAAATGCTATCTTTCCCTCTGAGAAACGTGACCTTGTGTTTAAGGAATCTTGTTTTTAAGGATGAGAATGGGCACAGGAATGGGCTGACAAAGGGCAAGTGAGGCAAATGGAAAGAACATTAGAGAAACCTAGTGCCCTCCTCCTTCATATTCCTGGCTTGAGCTGTTTACAGAGGGGCAATGGATACCCAAACTCAGGACCTAGCCCGTGGCTCTAAAGGTTTTCTAGAAAGGAGAATGGAACCTGGGAAGGCTGTTGAGTGTACCAGACATCTCTGATGTCCAAGAAATGGGTCTTAGCTTCTAACAAACAGGTAAATTGGTAGCCCTATGATTTCTTTTGTGACCTACATATTATCAGCCCTCAGAGATAAACTAACATACAAAAGAATGCACAGCAAATCAGTTTCTCATCACTCTAGGGCCTAAGAAACACTTTTCAAGACACCCGTACATTCCGTAGATGTTATGAAAAACTAGGAACGTCTCAACTAAATATCTATGTTAGCCTTAATTATCTCCAAAACGAACAAATTAAAGTCCCTCAGATATATCCTAAGCTTTCCCATCCCCATGCATTTATTCCAACTATTCTCTCAGCCCTAAAGATCCTTCTCCATCAAACATTCCTCCTACCACTGAGCACTGCTGATCCAAATTCTACCATAGTTCAAGTCCCATTTCAAGTACTGACTTCTTTATAAAGCCTTCTCTCATTTTTTTGACTTCAGTTGTAGCTACTTTTTTATGAGTTTATGTTTTGCCTCATTAATGAGTGTGTATGTTCCTTAAAACCTCATATTAATATTGATATTTGCTCGTATCCAAAATGGTGTCTGGTTCAGGTCCTTCAACAAAGTAGGCTTTCAAAAAAAACAAAAAATTCTGTGGATCATTTGTTTAACCAGAGCACAGTACCCAAGATCCTCAACTATAAATGGAATGTTTGTACTATTTAGAAGTCTGAACCACAGAGAAAATTGTTAACAAGAATTTCAATTCAAAACAAACAACAAAATTCTAGAAGATTTCCTGAGTTCAACACGTTCCAACTAAGTTCTGTACCTTCTGCACGTTTTTCCAAGGCAGCTGAATGATTTGAATTCAAGTTTGAAATAATAAGCCCAAGGCACAGCAAGATCTTCAATCATCAACGAAGACTCAGTTATAATCTTTCTAAAGTTTGTGTGTGTGCTTTCTCAAGAAGGAACATGGACTGATATTTTGAAAATGTTTGAACAGAAAAATTGACCTAAAATATGTCTCTAATATTACTTATGCAGAAAATAAAGCCATCACATGCCTCATCCTCATCTTGGTTCATAAATGCTTTGCTGTAATTCCTTATCTCCCTAAATAATTAAGAGGCATGGAGATGTAAAATGTGAGATGGAATGTTTATACATACTGTCTTTGATGCTTATAGACATGATCTCATTTAATGTTATCAACAATGATACAAGGCAGGTATTATATATACCTGTCTTACAGATGATGGAACTGAGGCTGCGGAAGAGGTTAAGTAACTGCTCCAAAATCACAGAGCTGACAGTAAACCCAGATCCAAATCTGTCTCTTTGGTTTCAACGCTTATAGTTTTTTCACAGTACCATATTGCCTTCTTAAAGTGTTTTCACAGCAATCCAAACAGATGAGGAAAAAAATGGGTTGAGATTTTTAAAAAGTTTAAACATGAAAATGCAGTGTAGCGCAATGAAACAAATCACAACACTGGACCAGGTGACAGGAGATATGATTCTTACTTGGCTGTAATCCACCAGCTGTATGACCACAGCCATGTTACACTGTGGAATGCATCTTGAAGATCACCTATCTCTATCCAGTCACTTCCCTTTCAGAAGAGGAATTTGAAACCCAGATGAAGCCATCTGCCTACACAGGAGCAGAATTCAGGTTTACTAAACCCAACTAGGGCTCCTTTCACTGGGTGGTGTCTCTTCTCCGCGGGCCTTTGTCTCCTTGTTTACAAAGCAAATCTTCAAGACTTACTTAGATTGTGGTATGCAAACATAGAAGATTTTATTATGATTTCTTAGTGTATAACTATAAAATGTGAGAGTTCTCAGAGGTACTATGAAAGATCATACAGCCTCTGAGCCTTTGTGAATGTGCGTGCGTGTGTGTGTGTGTGTGTGTGAGAGAGAGAGAGAGAGAGAGAGACAGAGAGAAAGAGAGACAGAGAGAAAGAGAGAGAGGGAGAGAGAGAAAGAGAAGACTTGTCCTGGAGAGAAACCTATCCCTAGGGCTGCCTCAGATTCTAACTTCCTATCACCAGATAAATTCCCTTTCAGTATTTCCCTCATACATTTTTTACTTATGGAGCCTCTGAGTGAGGCCTTATAACCAAAACAAAAAACAAAAACAAAACAAACAAAAACCTCACTCATTAGAAAATAGAAAAAAACTTTAATTCTTTCTAGAGCATCAAATGACACTCTGACACTGATATAGTGTGTATAGGTAGAAACACCCAAATGCTAGTACTCTGAACAATATTACATACATCACCAGAAAAAAGGACCATTTACTCCCAGGCCTCTCTCCAGACCTTCAATCTTACTCCTCCACCGAAATACTATTAGAAATATGAAAAAAAAAAAAAAAGGCTAAAACCTGGCAACATTTGAGGTTGGGCTCAACAAGGCTGTGGTGAGACAGCCCTCCTTGCTGCTCACTGCATTTGGCACATGTGTGCTTCCTATAGGTATATTTTGGGGCCTGGATCCTCAGGACACTGTTTGGTTTAGTGATGGATGAAGTTTTATTGAAATACCTCTCTACCTAGAGAGAAAGCCTGTGTTACCTTAGGAATTAATATATAATACCATAATGGAGTGTAGCTAGAAGGGTATGAGCAATATTTTCCAAAATATTTTCCTTAAAACCCTAGTCCTGTGACATGCTACACGATGAAAGTTTCCAAAGTCAAAAAAGTTAGGGAAATGCTGCCTTCTGCATTCACCTTTTATAGAGTCATAATGTCCACGAACATGTTAAAAGTGGTCCTCTGTTGGTTCCTGTCTGTACCAGATTTCTAAATTTGGGCCTTGGCTCCTTTCTGCTCTCTCCCCAGGTGATCTCATCCAGTTCTGTGACTTTATTTGTTTCTTTGGGTTTTCTTGAGAGTGTCTCACTGTGTCACCCAGGCTGGAGTGTAGTGGTGCAATTTCAGCTCACTGCAACCTCCACCCCCTGGGTTCAAGTAATTCCCATGCCTCAGCCTCCTGAGTAGCTGGGATTACGGGTATGCACCACCACACCCGGCTAATTTTTGTAGTTTTAGTAGAGATGGGGTTTTGCCATGTTGGCCAGGCTGGTCTCGAACTACAGGCCTCTAGCAATCCACCCGCCTCAACCTCCCAAAGTGCTGGGATTACAGGCATGCGCCATCACGCCCGACCCCAGTTCCATGACTTTAAATGCCATCTGTATGCTGATGATTTCCCAATATATATCTCAAACCTTTCTCCTAAACTGCAGACTCATATAAATATATTATTATAAATTATCATATATATTACTTATTTTATTATGTTATATATATATAATCTATCTACTTGATAGCACCTCTTACACATGTATTACGCCATTACTTTCATGGACAAAAACCACCATTACTTTTGCACCAATCTAAATAGGTATCTTGAACTTATCACGGATAAGGCTTCATTTCCTTCACCCCTTTAAGCCTCTGCTTCCTAGTCTGTCTTGGCTCAGTCAATACCACCATCATGTATGTAATTGCTCAAGCCCCAAAGGTGAAAGTCATCAGTGTCTTCTCTCTGATCTCTATTTCTCACGTTAACTCATCAGGAAGTTCTGTTGTCACTACGCCTCAGATATGTGCTGAAGCCATTCACTTCTCTCTATCTGCACTGACACTCCTGCCATCTCTCAAAGGAACTACTACCAGAGCCTAACTGGTTTCCACTTTTAATCTTAGCCTCTAAATTTCATTCTCCACACAACATGCAAGGAATTTTTCTTTTTCAAATTGTAAGTCAAATCATGCCAGGACTTAAAACCTTCCAAATTGCTTTCCATTGCACCAACAACATCTTACTTTTCTAAGATCATACCTCACTTCTACTCCCCACCTTAATTATTCAGCTCCAACCACAGAAGCTCCTTTCTCTTCTTCCAGCAGGCCAAGCTTTTTCCCGCCACGTCTTTAGACTCACTGTTTCCTCTGCCTCCTGGGCTTCCCCACTTCCAGTTATACCCTATAACCTTACCCCTTAAGGTCTTCAAAGTCCATACCATGATTTGAAATGCTCTTATTTGTTTGTTGATCTTTTGTGGTGAACCCCACCTACAAGGCAAATTCCATGAGGGCAGGGTAAGGATTTTATCTGTCCTGTTCACTCTTTACCAGGGAATCCTCAGTACCTGTAGTAGTGCCTAGCACAATATAGGTGCTCAATAAATATTTGTTAACTGCATGGAACGGTTTGAGAAATTATGCAATGGAGAAAACTATGAAACTTTGTTTAACCCAGCATTCCTCAGATTTATTTGACTATAGAATACTACCTGCCTTTGTAAAGAATATTTGTTATCCCAGTGATCATTTCCTAGATTACAGTTTGGTTTATGCTGGTTTAACATCAGTATTGAGAAGGACTAATATTTGAAACCCAGTAAATCTTAAACATCAAAACTTGAAAATCTCTTGTAAGCTAGCAATTTGGCAGCTCTTCATGAGTCCAGGATAATTTTAATTAGGAGAATAAAAAGTAAGTTTAATTTTAAAAGTAAGTTCTTGGGTGTTTTTTCTTTGAGATGTGGGTTCAAAAAACAGAGATAGCGGCTCAAGATCACAGGGCTCAGGGAAGGATGAGGTGTTGGTGGAAGGGGAGAAGGAGTCCAGACAGGATGTAGCAAAATTAAGGGATGTGGTTGACTAAGGGTAAATGAGATTGAGGCCCAGTAAAGAGTTCCTACTTCAAATGGAATTTTTAGAAACAGAAACCTGCAGTTGGAAACTTGGCTATTTTTATACTGTGTATGTTTTCTGTAATTATTTCTTTTCTGTTTTCCCTCATGTTTAGTAAAGCTGTTCTTGAAAATACCAGCCTGTCTCAGTTATGCCAAGGGAAAACATTTTTGTGCACATTAAAATTTTTAAAGGAGAATCATACCACCTTGGGGGAGGGGTGAATAGGTGATATGGTGACAGAATCTGGAAAGTAGAAACCCAAAGTAGGGATGAGAGTAAGGCTGCAGAGTCAGGGAGAGTGGTTTACCCTCTTCTAACCTGGAGACATTCTTTCAAGACTAATTTGGTTAATCTGTGAAAACTGTGGAAGGTTTTGTATTGAGCCTTAAGTAGACAAGGCTAATTCTTTACAAAGTCACATGTATACATTATTGAGCTATAAAAAACAGTTGGTAAAGGAATTGTCTGGTGGGCTTCTGTGCCTGGGCTGCCTGCATATTGGAAACTAGATCTAGATTTTTTAAAGTATCAACATGGGTAAGCATAGAAATGCTGTGCTCTAAGGGATGTAGTTAGAAATCTGGGTAATTACCTAACTGGCAGTTAGTAAAGGAATTACCAGACAGTTGGTAAAGGAAATTAAAAGCCCTAAATGAAATTAGATAGGGAGAATTTGAGAAAGTCCACAAAGGTTTGAAATGTATGCAAAGATATGAAAAGTTTTGTGCATGTAGCAGAGTACTCTGATTTCAGATCTCAGTATTTTTCAGTCCATGATTGCACTAAGATTAGCAGCTGGACTTGACTTTGGGACAGGATCTTGTTTTATTCTCAGAGAGATCAGTGGGGATAGGGGGGCAGATTTCAGTCATCTTTATGACTGAAACCCAGAGGAATAACCCAGATGTAGGGGCTTCAGATTAGGGAAGTTGAGTATTGTATCTAGTAAGATAAAGAGCTTGCTCTGGGGCTCATAAGTTGTAATCCTGAAAGGATGCTGATATGGTTTGTGATTTTTCTTCATTAAGTGAGACCTGGTCTTAGAGTGTATACTAGGGTTTCCAGAGAAACAGAGACAGAGAGAGTATAGAAAAAGAGAGAGAGAGAGAGACTTATTATAAGGAATTGGCTCACATGATTATGAAGGCTGACAAGTAAAAAATCTGCAGAGCTGATGTGCCAGTTTGAATCTCAAAGCTGGAAGCTACTGTAGAGCAAGGAAGAACTAATGTCCATGTTTGAAGGTTTGTCAAGCAAAATAATTCTCTTACTCAAAGAAGGATCAGCCTTTTGTTCTATTCAGGCCTTGAATTGATTGGATAAGCCCCACGCATAAAGTGGAAGGCAATCTGCTTTACCCAGATGAGATTTAAATATTAATCGTCTCCAAAATATCCTTACAAAAACACCTGGAATAATGTTTGGCCAAATATCTGGGCACCCAGTGGCACAGTCAATTTGACACATAAAATTAACGATCACGGGAAGAAAGGAATGTGCATGATCAGATTTCCATCCAAGGAGATGAGCTGGCCCCAGAAACATGGTAGCAGGTTGGACATAAGGAGTGACACAATCAGGCCCTATACCAGGCATGGCCAATGGGTTTCATGATAATGACACTTGAGATTCCATTTAAGTTCTTCTTTTCTACATTGTGTTTCTCATCTGTTATCTTCGAGGCTTAGTGTTATGGGTTTAACCGTATTCTCCCAAAAAAGATATGTTGAAGCCCTAGCCCTTAGTACCTCAAAATGTGACCTTAAAGGCCGGGCATGGTGGCTCAGGCCTGTAATTCCAGCACTTTGGGAGGCCGAGGTGGGCAAATCACCTCAGGTCAGGAGTTCGAGACCAGCCTGACCAACATGGAGAAACCCTGTCTCTAATAAAAATACAAAATTAGCCGGGTGTGGTGGCACATGCCTGTAATCCCAGCTACTTGGGAGGCTGAGGCAGGAGAATCGCTTGAACCCAGAGGGCAGAGGTTGTGGTGAGCCAAGATTATGCTACTGCATTCCAGTCTGGGCAAGAAGAGCAAAACTCCATCTTAAAAAAAAAAAAAAAAAAGGTGACCTTAATTGAAGACGGGGTCTTTACAGAGATAATCAAGTTTAAAAGAAGTCATTAGGCTGGACCTTAGTGCAGTATGACTGACATCCTTATAGGACTAGCAACTGGGATACAAAAACAAAGAGAGTACAAAGGGAAGATGATGTTAGAGGCATAAGGAGAATATAACCATCAACAGGTTAAGGAGAAAGTCCTCAGATAGAATACCCTTGCTGACCTCTTGATTTCAGACTTTAGACTCCAGAACTGAGAGACAATAAATTTTCGTTGTTTAAGCCCCTCAGTTTGTGGTAGTTTGTTATGATAGCTCTAAGAAACCAATACATTTAGTACAGTGTAGTAAACACAATAACCTGTGTTAACTGTGCTTGGAAGGATGAAGGAAGGAGTAGAGAATAAAACTCAGGGGAGAGGGAGCGGCAGCACTCAGGAGAGGGCATGAAATGGCAGACGCAATTGGGAACAGTTTCTGGAGTAGCAAGCAGTGGTCTATGGGAGTCTCAAATGAAATAATAAAGATGATATGATTTTGTATTAAAAATGCTATAACTAAGGGCAGTTATCACTATGACCATTGATGATATCATACCCCCAAATATGTACCGGCTACTGAATGGAAAAACCACTGATACAACTAGTTCATAGTGATCATTCCTGTGTTTGATCAACTGAGAAACATTAATGGGATTTATATTAACTTTGAATATGTTAAAAATTAAAAGGTTTATATTAACATTGACAGTGTTGAAAAGTAAAGGGTATACATTAACTTTGACACTGTTAAAGATTAAAGGGATAATCTTTGACCATCTGCATCAACAATTGAGGGACAAACATCTTGACAGAGGATTCATGGGAATGGCAGAAACTACAACATCTTGCCTTGCAAATACCTCTCTGTATTTGAATGCCACACACTGTTTTTTTCTAGAATCTCTTCCACTTAAATGTTACCCTAGATATAGATAAGGGGCACCAAAAGGCCAGAAGTATGAAAAAAGAAAGGATGAATAGAAAAAAGGAAGAGAGAGAGGAAAGAAGGAAGGGAGGGAGGGAGGGACATGAGAGTTTTTCTTACCCCAGATCCAAGTTCCAACTCATTTGAAACCCTAATATTTGGTTTCAGATACTACTGGATATTTTCTAAAGCAGTCAAAGTTTTAGATTATTTAACGACAATTGTGGTTAAATTATTAATATGGGATAAAGATATTATTTAATAGTAATTTGCAAAGATCAATGCTTCTTTAAGGTCCTCGTTTTATGGTTTACTTCCAAAATCTTTGAAGCGGCATTCCGTTTCAGAAAATGGCATGAAGATTACCTGGAGGTCTAGGAATTACGCAGATGGGAAAGAAGTCTGATGACAGTATCTTGACCTTTTTAATACTAAGTAATACTAACATAATAATAACAACAGCTATTCCTTTATTCTAAGGATTTTCATTTTAAAGGCTTGCTCCTATTCATTTTCAATGCATAGCTCCTTATTAATTATCATTTTCTAGGGCTATGTGAATGACTTGAGTTCTATTAAATACCAAATGATTTCCCACATATCTAAGTTTGGAATCTATCTCTTTTAGTAGGCAGAAATTACTCTCCACAAGAATAGTGTACAGGCAGTCCCAATGAATGTAATTGTCCTTCCTTGTTGATGAATAACTGCTGATGCTTCCAGTCCCAGGTACAGCTAGGAAAGAAAATGATAATGTATAACTTCAACAGCTTTCCTGGAGCAGAGAGCAGGGGATAGATTGAGTGTCCTTCTACATTTGTATATGTACAAGAAAAGTACCTCATATTGTTTCCAAGGAAATATTTAATAGGTTTTTCCTGGCCTGGGATGGTCCATGTATGGTATATACTGTCTTTACGTCCCGAAATTTTCTGCTAAGCAGTCTGATTTCCTCTGTACTCTGTGAAGTCATTTTTGTGAAGAAGGCCTTAAATGAAATGAATGGCTGGGCAAAGACTGTGAGAATGTTTGAAGCAGTTCTTTTTAATTTTTTTAAATTTTATTTTATTTTATTTTATTTATTTATTTACTTTTTTTAGATAGGGTCTCACTCCATCACCCAGGCTAGAGTACAGTGGCATGATCTCGGCTTACTACAACCGAGGGTTCAAGCGATTCTCCCCCTCTTATCCTCCCAAGTAGCTGGGATTACAGGTGCCTGCCACCATGCCCAGCTAATTTTTGTATGTTTTGGTAGAGATGGGGTTTCACCATGTTGGCCAGGCTGGTCTCAAACTCCTGACCTCAAGTGATCACACACCTCCGCCTCCCAAAGTGTTGGGATTATAGGCATGAGCTGCTGTGCTCGGCCTTGAACCAGTTCTGATGTAATGCCTCTTGCAGGAAAATCCCAGGAGTTTTTGGGATGCTTGTTTCCGGTTCCACTACAAAACATCACAGTCTTAGGTAGACTTAATACAAGTGGACATAATTATGCAGCCCTGTTCCTCATCATTAGTGAGAGTAAATGCCTCTGCCAGGATTCTGCCAACACTGTTTCTAGCCAGACATCCATTAGTAAACATTGCAGTCTTAAAATACTGGTTGGCTTCTGTGCCTGGGCTGTCTGCATAATGGAAACTAGGTCTAGATTTTTTAAAGTATCAACATGGGTAAGCATAGAAATGCTGTTAACTAAGGGATGTAGTTAGAAATTTGGGAAACCCAGAATTTTGGTAAAGGCTTTTAAAATTTCTTTTTAAATTTAAAATGTTCTTAATGAAAATATGAAAGTATTCCTTGTCTTGTGATGATGCCAAGTAAGGGGCTAACTGGCTCCCTAGCTCTAACTCTGTCTTGCTCAGTATCACTATTTTACTTTCTTCATAGAGACCAGAGTACATTAAAACACTGTTCTCTTCAATCTTAGTATTTGATCTAATCAAGTGGGTTTTTCTAACAAATTGAAAGGATTTAATTGAAATGCACATTGTAAATAATTGTAATAATTTACACATTCTTAAAAATAACAATCCTTCTAGTTAGTAGATGCTCGACAATTTCAAAAACACCCTGTGTTCTCTCTTTTGATCCTTGACAACCCTGTAAGGTGGAAAGTGTACATGATACGGGTGAGAAAACTGAAGCTTGGAGAGATCAAGAATTTGGCCAAGGTCACAAGCACATTAGGCTGTTTTCAAGAGCTGCCTAAGGGTTTGTGATAATATTTTCTTAGTATTCCTTGTCAAAGGAGGAGAAACTGCCAGTTAGGTGGGAGAGTTCCAAACTCTGTAACGTGCACACAAGTCCTGTGATCTCATCTGGCTTTGAGCTCCCCAGGCTTGCTAGAACACCCTGAGTGATAGCTGCCTCTGTTACTTGTCTAGAACGAAAGGTGTTTAACCTAAAATGATTTAGTTTCCACATGTAAGTAGTAGAAATCACAAAGTCTTATCAGAAAGCCAACATGATAAGAACTTTTTGAGACTTTCACAAACCAGTAGTACTGACATGGTTACAAACCTCATTGCCTTTTTGAGAAAGAATGACAAATAAATGAGAATGGTAAATTGCAGAGATTAGCTTAGAAGCAGTGACTCTTGGTAGGTATTGTTAAAGAATAAGACATTGAGCTTGCTGAGTCTCCTTCCCAGGAAGAACTCCATGAACTTCCATATGGGCTTTTCTTTTATGTTCATCACAACAGCCCCACTGACAGTTACCTAGACAGAAATTATGATCCCCATTTTACCTATAGAAAAGCTGAGGGTTCAGAGATCAATAGACTATTCCAAGGTCACATGGTGTCATCAGAAGAGACTCACACCAGAGCTAATTTCTCTTCAATGATTTGATTATTACATGTAAGTGACTTGCTTGAGGTAATCAAAGGAAAATATTTGGAGAATGAGGACATTTATGACATGCTTATCAAATATGCAGGTGACTGAGGACTGAGTGCTATGCTAGTGTTAGCTCTGATTTGGACAAGTTACTTAACCCTTCTGGGCCTCAATATCCTTCTTGGGGAAATGAGACAGTTAGTTGAACTAGATTAGGTTTTTCTAACTTTCTTTTTCTTTTTTAAATTGATAAAAGCTGATCCCACCTCCTGCTTGGCTCCCTCCACTGCCTACTAGACCCTTGGATACAGTCTAAAACCACAGTATTAGGTCATCTGAAAGTTTCTTCCTGTTCCTAAATTCACTATTTTTATGATTGAAAGCAACTAGCCTCCTAATTTGCTACCTCTTCATGTTCCCTGCAGCATCTTGTCATTCTTGTGGTATAAGAGCCCCAGACATGACATCAGAGGACCTGGGAGTGAATCTCCACAACCAATTATCTATGGAGCCTTAATTAAGTTGCTTCACCTCTCTAAGTCTCTGTTTCCTCATCTATAAAATGAAGATAGTAACCCTTCCCAGGCAAGAGTGCTTTGTAAACTGTAAGAGATTAAATAAATGGATGGTGTCATTAGTATTATCTCCTGTGTATAATACCCTTCTCCATGGAGAGACAGCTTTATCCTTAGAATGACTCTGAGTACCAGTATGGGTTGAGCTGCTCTTCAGCAAGCTTGCCTTGGTATCTATTGTATTTGGGCTTCATCTTCCCTGTGAGCTGAAAGCCAAGTCAGAGAGGATGTGAGCTATCAACACAGCAAATAATTAAACCAAGGAGACACCATCATTAAGTCCAAAGGGAAAATTATCCCCATATGGTGACCTTGATAATAATTACCCAGCTATGTTTCCCCCTCCACATGAAGTCGTGCCCCAATAATAATTATTGTCATTTGAGTGCTTACTTCATGCTAAGTAGATACTGTTTTTTACATGAGTTATCTCATTTAATCTTCATAAGAACCTTTTCAATGACATTACTCCTAATCTGTAGTGAGAAATAATCTGAAAAATAGCGCATTATTCCTATTTTGTAGCTTAGAAAGGCTAAGTAATTTGCTCAGGTTCATATAATCAGTAAGTGGCAGAGCCTGGACTCTGAATTTAAACCTCTGAACTGATCACCTCTGCATCTTCCAATTGGAAGATATGATTTTCCACACTCAGTATGAGGGCCAACAGCCTCATTCCTCTTTATCTTTGCCATGCTTTAGTCAGCCCCATCTCTCCATTTTAGTTACTATTTTCATTTCTTTCTCTATCCAAAAACGCTCCATTCATCTTCATAAAACTCAGAGGTGGAAAGCACCTATTAGTCATTGATGTCCCCACTAACTACCACCCCCCTACTTGTTCTCTGTAGCATGCTTTCTGCTCAGGGAGCCTCAGGGAATGAAGCCCAATCTCTTCCACGGGGAGTTAGTCCCATAACTAATTCATCTCTGTCAGGAAGATTTTCCTCTTAGGTTTATCCTCTTCTTTAGTTTTGCATTTTACCCAATTATTTCTCTCTGTGGGCTGCACACTTCAGCTCTTCAGATCACTTTGCCTAAGCCTGCCCAGGCTCTCAGCAGTGATTTTGCTGAGCTGCCTCTTGCCCTTTTTCCATAGCCAGAGTAGCTTTCTTATTAGCACCTGGAGGATGGTGTCTCCAGTGGACAGAGGTGGAGGTGAGCTATGGGAGGATGCTGGGAAATAAAGTGAGGAGGAAGAGGTGTTAGCAGGAGGTCTGAAACCTGCTTAGTCAGAAACTCTTGGACCCAATTTGGCTTGGACCTTTCTCTTAAGTTGCCCCTCTACTGGCAGCAGAGGCATTTGCTATCCAGCTAGGCATGATTCCATTAGGATGCTGTGCCAAGTCCTAAAATTGGTGCCAGGAATCACAGAAATAAATGGAGTGCACCAGTACAAAGGAAGACATTGTGGTACAGTGGAAAGCATGTCAGCTTTAGGATTTGAAAAATCTAGTTTAAATCATTGCTCCACTTTTTACATAACTACATGGTTTGGTAAGTCATTTAATGTCCTGAACTTCAGCTTACTAATTTATAAAATGGAGAGATAATACCTAGCTTAGGAATTTCCGTAAGGATTATGGAGAATGGCCTGACACATAGTAGGCACTCAATCAATGACAGCTATTATTTTTCAAAGCCCTAATTCTAAACCACTTTCTCATAACCATGTTTCTTATTTAGAGTCTCCGGGCAACTGGCCTTACCTCTTATTCTTCCGTTTTCACTGTGCTACAAACCAGCCTATAGCATTCTCATTTTTTAGCTTCACCTGCAGCATCAACAGTTCCAGACAGTTCCCCACAGTTCCCCACTGCCTTGAAAGCAGAACTCAGGTATGAGCTTTTAAATCCAAATCAACATTAATTTTGTTTTTCAATTTTTACTTTGATGTGAACTTTACCACTGCCATGTTGACAGGGACATAGATACTAATATATAGGATAAAGCACATTTATTAATAGGCTCTAAATGAATGTTGGCAATTTCTCACTTGCATCAAAGACCCATTCCATATGCATGGCTATTGGCAGTAGTATCTTAATATGCAAACAAAACCCAACTTGAACAAATTTTGTTACAACACTCTTTTCAAGTGAATGCATATAACCATCAGCCAAAAGAACACTGCCTGTCTCTTGGATACCTGAAATCTACTCATTTAACAAATATTTATTGAGAGTCTACAACGTACAGAAGACTTTGAAGGTGCTGGGATACATGATAGGACATGAGGTTAGCATGGTAGTCATGGGGTCACTAAAGCAAATCCCCTCTTTAATGTAGCTTACATTGTAGTGAGAAACACATGAAACACAAGTAGATACACAAAGAAAATAACTTGAGATAATTGCTTCAATGGAGAAAACTAAGCAAAGTGATATAATAGTGACTAGAGAGACTATTTTGGTTATTTATACGTTTGTTTTTACTTTAACTTAAAATATCAAAATAATAGATGCACATCGGCCAGGTGTAGTGGCTCATGCCTGTAATCTCAGCACTTTGGGAGACCAAGGTGGGCAGATCACTTGGGGCCAGGAGTCTGAGACCAGCCTGGGTAACATGATGAAACCCTGTCTCCACTAAAAACAAAATACAAAAATTAGCCAGGTGAGGTGGTGCACGCCTGCAGTCCCAGCTACTTGGGAGGCTGAGGCATGTGAGTTACTTTAGCTGGGAGGCAGAGGTTGTCGTGAGCTGAGAACATACCACTGCACTCCAGCCTGGGTGACAAAGTGAGATTCTGTCTAAAAAAAAAAAAAAAGAAAGAAATGGATGCACATAATTCTATTTTTTAAAATTTTTACCAATCAAAAGAAAGCTGGAATTGATGCAAATAATTTTTTAAAATTTATGTAATTCTAAAATACTTTAATTGGGAGAGGTGGGGTAGAAAGGCTCCTCTGAGGAGATGATAACTGAGCTGAAACTTGGATTATGAGGAGACAGCTACGAGAAGGCCTGGGGAAAACCACATCAGGTAGAAGGAATAGCAATCCAAAGGCTCTGAGTGCAAATGAGCTTGGTGTGCAGGTTAATGAGATAGGAGGAAAAAGTACAATGTAGTTAAAATGAACCGAATAAAAGGGTGAAAGGTAAGAGGTGAGATTGTAGAGGTGGAGAAAGGCCAGATCATATAGGGTTTCACAGGGTATGGAAAAACTGTTGGTTATGTTCTAATTACAGTGGGAGACTATGGATGGGGTTGGAATAAGCAAAGGAGAGATGTGGACTTGTTTCTAACAGATGATTCTATCTGCTGGACAGAGGGTGGAGTATGGAGGGGCAACAGTGAAAACAGGAATCCTTTGCAAAAGTACAGGTAAATGATGATGGTGGCTTGGATTAGGATGATATCAGTGGTGATGGTAAAATTCAGGATTTACTTTGGAGGATTAACCTCTAGGATTTGTTGATGAATTGGATTTTGGGAGCAAGGCAAAAAGAAAACCAGACAGAGTCCTAGGTTTTGACTTGAACTCTTTGGGGTATGGTGATGCTATTTACTGACATATGAAAGACTGGGTGTAGAACATGTTTTGGGGATTGGGTTTTGATTTGAAAATGTTAAAGTGTGATAGACCTATGAGACAATCATAAGGGGATCTCTAAAAGCCAGTTTGCTTGGCTATTACAGGATACTCCCAATTCCCCTCTCTCACACTGCACGTCCAGCTGGTTGGCTAGGTTAGGGATCTGCCAGAAAAAGAAGCAACATGCATGCTAGTCCAGATGCATTTGTGATTAATGTGCAATTTTTTCCTGAGAGTTGATTCTTGGGGTCAGAGGAGCATGGTGGGCACTCCTTGGAAAGCTGTAGTATATTCTAAGATGTGTCTAGATACCTGTGGTTGATGAAGGAAGTAGTTTCCCAGAACAGAGTTATATTTGGCCAAAAGCATTTCCAGTGACATTTTTCACTTGGCACATAGATAGAAGATGGCATCATGTGAAGAAATAATACAATGACATGTTTCCTATACATAGACTCTTCCACTTCAGATTCTGGTTCCTAGATTTATAGATGTTAGATAGGGAGTACCTAAAAAAAAAAATTGGTTTAGCCCCTGATCTCAGGGACACAATGCCTAGAAGAATCATACTACTTTTTGTAATAGCATCTTCTGCCTTGGAGAACTGGTCCTTTTCTTCAACATTCTTACTTAATGCCTTCCTCAAAACATATTTTCAGCTACAAAATTAAGAGTGAATGAAATACATTAAATATAGGCAAAACTCGACTGGGCATGGTGGCTCATGACTGAAATCCCAACACTTTGGGAGGCTGAGGCGGGAGGATTGTTTAAGCCCAGGAGTTCGAGAGTAGCCTGGGCACCATGGCGAAACCCCATCTCTACAAAAATTAAAAATTAAAAATTAAAAAATATAGAGAAACTCATTTTAAAAATTATGCTATATTTAGATTATTGTATTAATGTTAATGTAACCAATATATTTATACAACAAAACACCATTAAATTAGCACAATTTAGAAGAAAGTCTACCCATAAAGGAGTTACTAAATATTTATTTTACAATTATTATTTAAAAAACTTTAAATTCACATAGTATTAAATATGAGGGCTTTGCTAGGAAATATTTTGTCTATTCAGGCTCACTGACCTATAGAAAACAATAAAAATCCTGTCAGAAGTAAAATTTAAGTTGTTGGTCTTAAATTCTCTTTTAAGAAAGAGATACACAAATTTATATGCTTGTAAAATTAAGAACTCCAAGTATAAAATTATTTTCTACAAATATGAATATCTAAAATGCTGTATTTAAGTTTCATATTTGGTTGATTTCAGAGATGGCCATGAGAGCGGAGGTGAATAAAGAGGAGAAGAGGTAAAAGAAAGTTGGAGGAAGGAAGGGATAGGGAGAGATTTGTTAAATGAAACAAAATCACAGCTAGATAGGAGGAACAAGTTCTAGTGTTCTATAGCAGTGGAGGATGACTATAATTAACAATAATACATTATAGAGTTTCAAATAGCTAGAAGGAAGACGGTGAAAGTTCCCAACGCAAAGAAATTATAAATGTTTGAGAGGATGGCTATGCTAATTACACTGATCTGATCACTATACACTATAAGTATTGAAACATCACTATGTACCCCATTAATATGTACAATTATCATTTGTCTATTAAAATTAATTAATTATATTTTTTTAAAAGAAGAATGTCAAAGAAAGAGACAAAAAGGGACAGGAAAACAATTGATAAAGGAGGAGAGGAAGAGACAGGGGAAAAAGAAAACAAACAAGATATACACATACAAAGAAACAGAAAAATAGGCAGTGAAAGAGAGGAAGAGCAAAAGCAAATGAACATGAGAGTGATGTGCTGGTGGTGAGCAGGTGATATGGTTTGGATCTTTGTCCTCACCCAAATCTCATGTTGAATTGTAATCCCCACTGTTGGAGGTGAGACCTGGTGGGAGGTGACTGGATCATGGGGGTGGTTTTTCATGAATGGTTTAGCACCATCCCCTTGGTGCTGTTCTCGTGATAGTGACTGAGTGAGTTCTTGTGAGATCTGGTTGTTTAAAAGTGTGTAGTACCTCCCCCGACTCTCTCTCTTGCTCCCACTCCGGCCACGTAAGATGTGCCTGCTTCCCCTTCCCCTTCTACCATGATTATAAGTTCCCTGAGGCCTTCCCAGAAGCTGAGCAGATGCCGCCATGCTTCCAGGTAAAAATTACCGAGTCTCAGATATTTCATTATAACAGTGTGAGAACGGCCTAATACAGCAGGTGAATTATTCTACTCATACCTTGGAGTTCACTGTGGACTTCAAGTGTCTGTCCTTTGAAATACGAAGTAGCTGCTTAACCACTGCCCAAAGCCCCTCAATTTCTCTTGACTTTTGGCCTTTCTTCCAAGAGACTGGTAGTTAAATCAACCCACCAAAGGAAATATGTGCTTTGGGCTACTGTAGTAGTGACCAGAATAATATTATCTTGGGGCAAAAAGAATTAAATTAGTAGCCAGACATCCCACAGACTAGAGACCAACAAACACTGTCAAGGTTAACAAAGCAATGGTAGCTCTTAGGACCTAGAATGCTATATAATCAATAAGATAGTTTTTCATATGCAAATTATACTTTCAAAGTGATTGAAAATCATTTTCCCCCAAATGTTGAAACTTCTTCCCTGGGATATTACTTAGCTTTTCTAACACAAACTTCTAGATTAATTTCTGGTGTATCATGTCTACATAAGAAGAAATGGAATGCCATGGTTTTTGACAATTGCTTTATAGCAAGATCCTTTCGGCCTATCAGACCCTTTAACTCTTTTCTCACTATACAGGCTTGTAGCTGTAACTGTCCTCTTGCTGCTTGATCCCTCTGTTACCTTTCTGGAATCCCCCCTGAGGGTAAGCTCGTTACCAAACTGTGATCTCCCCTAAGCCATAAATCCAACCCCACCCCGCTGCATATGGACACTAGTCTGTTTCCAAGACCACCTCCCTTCATGGTTGTAAAGCAGAAATATAACACACTGACAGAAACAAATGGAGGAAGTAGAATTTTTTGAAAGCCAAGGAAGCCGCCATATCCTGTAATGAAATTTAAAAAATAATCACCATTGTCTACATTAAACCAATAGCACAAAATAAAAGGGTGTGTGGGTGGGGGAGGCGGGATTTGTTGATTTCAATAGCAACTTGCTGACATATTCCCCCTTTTCTTGTCACAGATTGTCTGTCCCATTTCTGCATCAAAAGCCTGAAGGTTTTGTTTGCTGGGTCTCTCAAGGTAATATTAGAGCCTGTGTTCTGCACAAAAACTAGCTCAACTCAGCTTGCATTCTCTGAAAACGTTAGCTTGACTCAGGTGAATTATTTCTTGCATTGGTACATGACAACCTGATCCTTATAACTAGGCGTACTTATCAAAAGACTTTGAAGGATTTCCCTTCTCAGCATCAAGGTAGAACAAGAAGTTGGACATATGTACTGTGCATGATTTTCTTAGTTTTTTTCCAGTCAAGATTAAGAGTTGTACCTACCAAAAAAGAATGACCTTATAGTTTGAATTGCCAGCTTTAGAGAAATAATACACTAGATCCCATCAAATATCAAGACCTACTCTTTTCTCTATTTCCTTAACCAAAAGGGGCTCTTCCTAACAAAAATAACACCTACCTCAACACTAATACAGAATTAACTATAATCTTCAATCTATTTTGTGACCATTCCTAATCTTCCCCTGAGACTTCTACATGAGTCTTTTAAAACAATTTTACATATCAACTGGAGACTTTTAAGGTGGATTTAACTTTTTAATTTGCTGTATATATGCAATAATCTCTTGAAAATCTGGAGTGCACTTACTGGAATTATGCTTTCTTCTTTATCTCTCCTTTTTCTTTTTTTTTTGTCTGAGATGCAAGATTTGGCAATGTACAGAAGAAAATACACTGTACTGATGCAGCACAGCTTTTGGAGCCAAGTAGACATGGCTTTGAGACCTTGGTCTAGTTATTCAACTTTTCTGTTGGTCTAATTATTCAAACTTTCAGAGTTTGATTCCTGGAAATGGTAACACTCTCTATCTTATGGAATGCTATGAAGATCAAAAGAGATGTCAAAACTCTTGAGCCTAGTGGGTGAAAGATTGAAGATACAAGTAAAATTTATATGTTCCCAGTTTCTATGGGGCCAGAGAATTGGATACTAGTTCACAGAAATGACTGTTTCCCAAATTTCCCCAATAATAAGAATTTCTTATGGTATTTGTTAAAAATACAATTTCCTTGGTCTCGTCGCAGACTTGATGATTCAGAAATTCCAAGACTTGGAAGCTAAGGAACTATATTTTTAACAAACACTCCTTATGATTCATACCATGAGAAAAGCTGCAAAAACACTGATATAGACTAGCAGTATCTGTTATGTTCTATAATTATAAGCAAAATTCAAAATAAAATATTTTAATAAATGAATTTTTTAATGTGTACAACTTCTTATGCTCCTAGTTAAATTATCCAGTTAAATATTTTAATTAAAATTTACACTAAATATTTAAACTTTAAGTCCACCTGTCTTTTTCTCTGTAGATTCCACAAAGCAGTCAAATTTCATTCTCATTAGTGTATAAAAAATAATTGCTTTTAGTTTTAACTAATTTAGCATTAGAAGAATAAAAGCCAAGAATATTATAAAGCATTTTAGTAATATATAGTGCTATATGAATGTTTATTATAATAATTAACTGTAACAATTAAAATAATAATAGTTTATACCTACAAGACTTGACTTGTGAGTTAACCAGTTAGCTTCATTTTAATATGCTGTTAACAAATCTCTAAGCTTCATAGAGACAAAGCTTGAAATATTACGCATAAAAACAACACAAAAATCTCTTCTGATTTGAACCCAAATTGCTTTTTTACTCTTTCTTTTTTTTCTGATGGACCTCTAGCTAATTGTACCTTTTAGGTTCAGAAACCTTTGTATTTTTAAGTGTTTGGCATCCAGATATAAATTTTCTATTTCCTTCAAAGATGACATTGTGGATGATGATTCTCTTGGTGCGCTGTATATGACAGGGACCCAGAGAAGTGAGAAAATGAAGAGGAAAAGGTGTGAGAAGAGTTGGATAGACTAGTGTATCACCAGCAGCTCTTTAAAAATGAATGATTATTCAACAGAGAGCATTTTATAAGCTCTTACTAGGAGCCAGCTACTGTCCTCACCGCCTGAACATAGCTACTAACTGTTCTGTTGATTCATTGTTTTCAGTTGTGCCTCCGAGCCCTGTGATCAGCTAGAGCAATGGCAATTGTTGGTGACTTACAGATAATTTTCGTTAAAAAGAGCGAGGCTGTTCTTGATTGCCGTAGGGCATAACTACCACACAGTGGCTGATGCTCTGTTTCGAACTTCCTATAAGTTTGTGCATATGTTTATGTCTATCTTGTGTCAGTGCCGCCCCAAAAAGCTAATTGTTTATTTTGCTCTTATCCACTGTAGTTTGAGATGAACATGCTTTAGGGTTATTAAATCAGACATTAGACATTATCTAGAATCTAGATTATACCACCATATATTTGTTTATAAGTTGCTTTCACATTATTCCTTAGTTGTTTCCTACTAAATTATCTTTTTTGTTTTAGCTAGTACACTTCTACATTTTTTTCCAGGATAAAACTATGTATATGGAGGGTACTCAAATGTTGGTTCAATTAAATAAATATTTTGCCTAATTAACTACATTATAGTTTCTTGTTGGTGACTATTTCTCTTCTTTTGATATTCGGTAAGTAACATTGATGATAATTTCCGTAACTTAAATATTTGATATGTATTGTTTTGGGAAGGTCTGAAACTACCAGTCATATGAAAAGTCTGAACACAGTCACTAACAATTCTCAACTATACCCTCAATGGTTGGATTAGGGAATTTTTTTCCATTCCAGGGACATTACAAAATACAAAAATTATACATAAGAGTTTTAAAGAAAGGATTTTGGTTACTTTTCCTTTTTTTTTCTTTTTTTTTTCTTTTTTGAGATGAGCACTTGCTATTCTGCTCAGGTTGGAGAACGCTGGCTATTCACAGGCATGCTACAGACTTGAACTCCTGGTCACAAACAATCCTCCTGCCTTGGCCTCTGCAGTAGCTGGGACTGCAGGCACACATCACCAAGCTCAGCTCTTTTTACTTTTATTGTGTATGTATTCTATAAAACTGTTATGTATTTGTTTATATTTTGCTTAAAGGTTTTTCTTATTCTTAATGTTTCAATGTGTAGTCTTCCAAATTTGCTTTTATGCATAGATGCATTTTTTCATAAAAATGTGAGTGCACATTTACATTCTATTGTAATTAATTTATATGCATAATATCTCTTCATAAAGTTGCTCATTTTTTATTGAATGGACAGCTGATGAGGGTGAGGGTGGACAGGGTCTCACTATGTTGCCCAGGCTGTTGTTTGGCTTTTGCGTTTGTTGTTCTTTCTGGATGATGGTACAGATCTTTGAAATATTTGTATATTTCTTCAATATTTTATATACTAAGGAAAAAGAAACAAATGCAGACAGCTAATTAAAATATCATTTTCTTACTTAAGTAGGTTGAAAAGTGTGCCAGTAGGTAATATAATTTTTCATGACTTTGACCTTGGTGGTAACTTCTTAAAAAGTCAGAGCAAAGGTTATCCTATTATTACTTTGATTTGTAAGCCTTTACCATTCATGGTTTCCTCAATGCTCTAAGAAGTCCTTATAAGTATTGGCAAAAAAATCTTTGTAAGAATTTCCTTTCATATAAGAATAGAGTCTTCTTTATTATTCACAGGTCCTCAAGAAAGGTAGATAAGTACCTGGGCACCCCAAAGACTAAAGCTTAGTTGACATAAACATATCTCTGGATATATTGACCATGGTTCCCCACTACTAATTTCTCAAGCTTTTTAGTTGTGAGGCAGTATAAGGTAGTGGGATAGACCTTTGATTATGAACTTGGACACAGAATTGGAGTCCCAGTTATGCAACAGTCTAACTGCAATTATTCACTTATTTGTCTTCTTCCACTATGTGGACAAAGATCATGTTTTATTTGCCTTCCTATCCCTATCGCCCAGCACATAGCACTCAGTTAATACTTATTTAATGAAGCTTGAATGCATCCCTAATCTTGGACAGCTCACTCACAGTCTTTCTGAACTTCATATTTGTCATATGTAAAATAGACTGGTTACTCTCTAACATCATTTCCAGCTCTGACACTGCAATTACGTGATCTTTGTATTCTGGAGCCAACTTCCCAAAACAATCTCTCTTGTTTGGGCCACTGAGATACGGCATTGCATTGTTTGCTTTATTATAAATGGCTTCTTAATCTCTGAATCGTTCCTACTTAAAAGAGATTCAAAGAGCCTGTAGTATTGCTGTATATTTAGTGGAGAACAACTTGGAGAATTGCTTATTCGATATTTTATAGTTTCAAGCACAGTTCCTACTCCATGAGAGCTTTGGAGATATTTTACATTCTTTTTAAAGTCGTCTTCTAGCTCAAGAAATTTGGTACCTATCTGTTTTGATTGATTTGGCTACGTTTCAACAAATTTGTTGGGTGACTAACAAGAGTTCAGAATGACTCAGATGATGGAATGATGGACTACCTAGTATTTAAGTCATTGGAGAGGCCAAGACATCTGTCCATCTATAACATTTTACAGCTATTCTTTACTACTTTATAATATAATTTGCTTGAAGAATGATAGAAATATAAGGGCTAGAATCGTACCATCAACACTGTAGAAGGTTAGAGTGGGAAGGATCTGAGGTTTGTTGTGAGGAGCCTCAGTGGCTGCCTAAAAGAGAGCTAGGAATACAGTGGGGGAAAGAAGACTAGGTAGGACTCTGAGTTCTCCTCATTCCAGTTTCTACCATCTCAACCAAGAGCAAACCCGTTTCTGTCCATTTCACCTGCTGATCTTCAGAATAAGTTTATTAAAAAATGTTCTGCTTCAAAATAAAATTTGGGCCTATTAATCTATTCCAACTTCTCATTTACAGATAGAGGCCCAGAAGGTTGTGATTTGCTCTTCGGAGAGGTCACTGAGAGATCTCCTAGACTGGGTTCTAATTTTCAAAGAGATTTTGAGGAAAAGAAATGTCAGAAGTAGCTGGGCACGGTGGCTCGCATCTGTAATCTCAACATTTGAGGCTGGGCATAGTGGCTCATGCTTGTAATCCCAGCACTTTGGGAAGCTGAGGCTGGTGGATCACTTGAGGTCAGGAGTTTGAGACCAGCCTGACCAACATGGTAAAACCCTGTCTCTACTAAAAATACAAAAAAAATTAGCTGGGGGTGTTGGCACCTGTCTGTAATCTTAGTTACTCAGATGGCTGAGGCAGAAGAATTGCTTGAGCTCAGGAGGTAGAGGTTGCAGTGAGCCAAGATCGTGCCACTGCACTCCAGCCTGGGTGACAGAGTGAGACTCCTTCTCAAAAAAAAAAAAAAGAAAAGAAAAGAAATCATTTTGGAAGGCCAAGGCAGGAAGATCACTTGAAGCCAGGAGTTCTGGACCATCCTAGGCAAAACAAACAAGATGCTATCCCTACAAAAAAGAAAGAAATACTAGCCTGGCCAACATGGCCAAACCCCATCTCTACAAAAAAATACAAAAATTAGCTGGGCGTGGTGGCACATGCCTGTAATCTCAACTACTCAGGAGGCCGAAGCAAAAGGATTGCTTGAACCTGGGAGGCAGAGGAAGCAGTGAGCCAAGATGGCGTCACTGCACTCCAGCCTGGGCAATAGAGCGAGACTCCATCTCAATAAATAAATAAATAAATAAATAAATAAATAGGAAAGAGAGCAAGAGAGAAAGAAAGAATAGAAGAGAGGGAGGGAGGAAAGGAGGAAGGGGAAGAAGGGAGGAAGGGAGGGGACCCCTAAGTAGGGCCAAAGGTATATGTATAAAAACCTACAGTAATAGAATATTTAACGTTTTAAAATTTCCAAAGCACTAATAAATACATGTCATTTGATCTTCACAACAGACATGTAAAGCGAGTAATGTAGGTATCATTAACCTCAATTTACAGATGAGGAAACTGACACCAGGCAAGGTCAAGTGACATGCACAATGCCACAAGTGTTACAGCCTGAACCAGAACTCTAACATTTCTGACCTTCGACCCAGTGCTCTTTGTATTACACCACACTGCAGACTAAAGAGACATGACAAATAGGTCTGTCAACATACCTTAGAGACGTGAGTTGGTAGTAGGTAGAAGATTCACACACATTCTGGCGCCCAGGGATACGATTTGGCAATGTGTAAGTTATCCTGTGCTGTCATTGCTCACAGTCTGAATCATGTACATATTCCCATTGGGGGAATATTTGAGCATCATACCCTAAGTGCTATATTACCTTATTAGATCATAAGGAAACCTGTCTTTTGGTTTTATCAGACATTTGTTTCTGCTGGTTAAAAATCGTTTGGTTTTCCTTATAAGAATTTACTTAGCCTAAATGTTTAACGTGGAAGAAAACTTAAAGATAAATTTTCTTCTGTATTAAAGTTTAATTTTTTTTCATTTTCTTTTCTCCTCCCGTCCTCTACTCTTGGCTACCTCCCTGCTAATTATTCATTATTGATCATGTAAAATATCTTTCTCAGGGTAAAAATCAAACTTAAAAAGAAATTAATTTATAACCTTACAAGACTCAATATATTATAGCAGATTGAAACATTTTAGAGGTTAGAATGTAAAAATGAGAGAATATTTGAAAAGAAAACTAGTCTTTCTGGGGAAACAGCTGTGAGGTACTTTTCAATGTAATGCTAAAATAGTTTGATGCTTGAGGTAAAAAGTCACATTTGGGGCCGGGCACGGTGGCTCACCCCTGTAATCTCAGCACTTTGTGGAGGCCGAGGTGGGCGGATTACTTGAGGTCAGGAGTTCAAGACCAGCCTGACCAACACGTTGAAACCCTGTCTCTACTAAAAATAGAAAAATTAGCTGGGTGTGGTGGAGGGCGCCTGTAATCCCAGCCACTTGGAAGGCTGAGGCAGGACAGTCACCTGAACCTGGGAGGTAGAGTTTGCAGTGAGCCAAGATCATGCCATTACACTCCAGCCTGGGAAACAAGAGTGAAAACCCATTTCAAAAAAAAAAAAAAAGTCAAAAAGTCACATTTGGCTAGTTTGCCTTTCTTGGTACTCTAAAAAATGATTCTAGAGATCTTAAAGGATCAATTAACAGTTAATTTTTTTTTTTTTTTTTTTTTTTGAGACGGAGTCTCGCTGTGTCGCCCAGGCTGGAGTGCAGTGGCCGGATCTCAGCTCACTGCAAGCTCCGCCTCCTGGCAATTAACAGTTAATTAACAATTAATGAATTGTGTCAAATACAGAGAAATCGTTTACGCTAATTTCACAGCACAAAACCCAGAATATTTAATTTGTCCATCTTGGGAGAATATAAGCATATTATCTGAGAAATTGCTATCATATTCATAAACTAGGATTAACTGACAAGTTTCCTCTCTTTGAAGAGGCTGTGCAGACGTCTTTGGCTTTCATAGGCCAGGTGGAAAGAGTATCATGGAGATATAGTCAGATCCTTTTTTTTTTTACTTTTTCCAAGATGGAACAATATATGAAGATCCTAATGGATCCTTCTGTCTCTTGGAATTGGGTATAGATGAGAAAGAGAAAACAGTGAATAATAAGTGCCCTTAAACAATATATAAATTCATTTCTCTCTTACATAAAAGAAGTCCAGAAGTAAGTCATCCAGAGTTGGTATAACAGTTTTATGATCATCATGCACACAGAATCTTTCTACCCCATTGCTCTGCCACATGGCTTCTACCTAATAGCCCAGAAGCATTACTCACGCTTCAACCATCATGTTTTATTTCCAGCCCAAATGAAGGAGATGGAGATGATCTGTCTGCATGATTTCCCTTTAAGGAGCCTTCCTGGAAATTCAAAAGAACAATTTCAATGACATCTCATTTGTTAGAATTTAGTCACATACCTACATACCTACATACCTAACTGCAAGGGTTTTTTTTTTCTTTTCTTTTCTTTTCTTTTCGAGTGGCTATAAACCCAGCCAAAATAAAGTTTTCATCACTAAGAAAGGATGAGGAAGTAGATACTTGAGATTTTGTCTGACACAAGTCTTCTCTTTCCACCACCATTTTGGTTAACAGTTGCCAGACGCTTGAGCTGTATGAGTTTGCTTGAAATCCCCTTCCTCTTTTTTCCTAATCTGAACTGAAGTGTAAATAAATTGCTGTTCCTCTGGTCAAGTAAAAGAGAGATGAACTTGAGGAGTTTAATTTTTTCCCCTAAAACTCGCTGGGAAATGCATCTAAAGACATTGTTCAGACTACATGCAAGTTGCTTGTTGTGGAACTCCTGAAGAACTGAAACTCTCAGAATAAAACTCTATAGCATCACCACCATATCCCTAAAAATATATAAACCTAAATTTAAATGTTATTTAAAATGGCAGATGGGCCAAATAACCATGTTCCAAGCTGGTATGAAACTGTGTGTACTATGAGATTTTTCTGAGAAAAAAAAATAGCCCAGGCAATTCAAATCTAAACAAGGAAACATCTCCAAATATCCTGTAATTTGTTTTCTAGCAAGCAACATGGGAATAATAGTTAAAGCCAGAAGAAATTTGAATAAACTCGGTTTTCATTTCAAAAATTCAAGGGAGAGTCAAGGTCTATATGTCATGGTTAAAAATGTCAAAGCAAGAACAGAGGGCATAAGTATAACTGAATTTCAAAAATGATGATGATCATTATTTTTAAGAGACAAGATTCTTCCTCGTCACCCAGGCTGTAGTGCAATTGCACAATTATAGCTCACTGCAGCCTCAAACTTCTCATCTCAAGCCATCCTCCCACCTCTGCCTCCCAAGTAGCTAGGACTACAGGTATGTATGCACAACTGTGCCTGGTTTATTTATTTTTAAAAAATGTTTTTAGAGACAGGGTCTCACTATATTGCTCAGGCTGAAAAATTATTACTTATAAAAATTTGTTACATGAAGTAGAGGAAGTACTGCAGCTGTCTCAATGAACCTATAGACTGTCAATTCACAAAATGTTATGTTTGGTTGTGTGCAGTGGCTCACACCTATAATCTCAGCACTATGGGGGGCTGAGGTGGAGGACTGCTTCAGGTCAGAAGTTCGAGACCAGACTAGGAAACATAGTGAAACCCCATCTCTACAAAATAAAAATTTTTAAATTAGCTGGGCATGATGGTGTGCTTCTGTAGACCCAGCTACTTAGGAGGCTGAGGCAGGAGAATCACCTGAGCCCAGGAGTTCCAGATTATGGTGAACCATGATTGTGCCCCTGCACTCCAGCCCAGGTGACAGAGCAAGACCATGTCTCAAAAAGAAAAAAAAAAGAAAAAAAAAGTTTGTTCATTTCCCTAGCATATTGTTGACTCCAGATTAATCATCACTGTTTGGACAAATATTATCTACTGTGTTCCAGGCATGGTGCTAGGGGGGCAGAAGGAAACAATCTATCCCCTCAAAGAGTTCAGTTTGGTGATTACAAATTATTTGTAATTTTCATCTTTACAAATAACAGAATCATTGTATTCTGGGATCTCAGAACCAGGAATCTGGGATTAAGCAACATGGTTTGTCCACCAAGAATGAAGTAGAAAGAGCACAAGTTTAAGATTCAGAAAACTTCCATTTAAAGCTCAGCTCTGTCACTTACTATCTGTGCTTTTGAGCAGATTACTTCAACTTTCCTAATTTCAGTTTCTTCCTCTGAGAACTGAGACTAATGCCTACCTGTCAGGGTTGTTCCGAGGATTAAATGAAATAATATAAATGCTGTGCTTGGCACATGGGAAGTATTCAAACACTGTAATTATTATAATTATCATTAATTATTGTGTTATTTCCAAGAGTGGATTAGGGTCTACAGAATGCTTTGGAGAGTGCACATACAGTAAGAGCAATACATATGTAGAGCTTGCTATGATCTATGTACTGTTCTCAGCACCTTCCTCAGTAAGATTGGTATTTTTAAGCATAGCAACCATCCTTCAAGATATTATTTTTATCCCTGTTTTACAATTGAGGAAATTAAGCACAGAAAGTTGGGTAACTTGCCCGAGGTCACACAACTAAGTGACAAAGCTGAGATGTGAACCCAATCGCCATTTCTCCAGAGTCTGCACTCTCATTATTCTATCGCCACGAATAACTTAATTATTTAATTCGGGTTGCGTACAGTGGCTCACGCCTGTAATCTCAACACATTGAAAGGCCGAGGTGGGCAGATCACTTGAGGTCATGCGTTTGAGACCAGACTGGCCAACATGGTGAAACCTGTCTCAACTAAAAATATAAGAATTAGCCGGTGTGGTGGTGCATGCCTGTAATCCCACCTACTTGGGAGGATGAGGCAGGAGAATCGCTAGGACCTAGGAGACAGAGGTTGCAGTAAGCTGAGATCATGCTACTGCACTCCAGCCTGGGTGACAGAGTGACACACTGCCACGAAAAAAAAAAAATAATATTATTATTTAATCTGTAAATCATACATGAGACTAGAAAAATTTTCTGACTTTTGGTGATTAACTTTTGATACAATAGTACAACCTTGCTAGCTGGGCAAAGTGGCCCTAGTCTTAGGCACTGTGCTTTAGAAGGCCCTACATATCATGACGCAAAAAATAATTTTTTTTTTTTTTCCTGAGATGGAGTCTCACTCTGTTGCCCAGGCTGGAGTGCAGTGGCACTATCTCGGCACACTGCAAGCTCCACCTCCTGGGTTCACACCATTCTGCTGTCTCAGCCTCCTGAGTAGCTGGGACTACAGGCGCCCGCCACCACACCCAGCTAATTTTTTTGTATTTTTAGTAGAGACGGGGTTTCACCTTGTTAGCCAGGATGGTCTTGATCTCCTGACCTCGTGATCCACCTGCCTCAGCCTCCCAAAGTGCTGGGATTACAGGCGTGAGCCACCATACACGGCCTCCCCCCAAAATAAATTTATTTAACAATACATGGGCACTTCTGATACTCAAGATCTGGCTCTTAGCATTGACTGTGTGTTCTTAAGCATCCACTTATGCTTAACAGCATTTAAGGCCCAGGAAAATGCTTCTTTATGTCTCTTATCCTATGTCATTAAATGAAAAGGCAATTGTGTCCATCATCTGTGCTATCTTCTGGATTATACCACCACAAGATATGAAGATGAACATGAGCAATTTAGGAGAATGTGAATAACAGAAGCACCTAGGTAGGAGAAGAGACTAACTTTTCAGATCTTTCAGTTAGCAAGAGTGCAAAAGATGTTTGTGTAATGCAGTATCATTTTCCAACACACAAAGTATCCATTTTCTTCTTCTTTTTTTTTTTTTTTTTTTTTCCTGAGACAGCCTTAACTCTCGCCCAGGCTGGAGCGCAGTGGCACGATCTCGGGTCACTGCAACCTCTGCCTCCCAGGTTCAAGTGATTCTCCTGCTTCAGCCTCCTGTGTAGCTGGAGGCCTGCACCACCACACTCAGCTAATGTTTGTATTTTTAGTGGAGACGGGGTTTGGCCATGTTGGCCAGGCTGGTGTCTCAGACTCCTGACCTGAAGTGATACACTCACCTAGCCCTCCCAAAGTGCTGGAATTACAGGCATGAGCCACTGTGCCTGGCCTTCTTCATGTTTTAATTTGTGTTTCCTGACTACTTGTGAACTAGTATTTTATTTGCAATAATTAAATATGGTGGCTGAGGAATATTTTCTAAGATAAAACAATTTATATTATTCAAGTGTGTGTATATGAAGGTTATACATAACATGTATGAAGTATGATACCATTTCTTTACATTGGCCACTGAATGGGCATTGAATGTGATCATTAAAAATGGTTTTATTGTTATTAAAATATTTAAATAGATGCAAATAGATTTTTAAAACATTTTTGTTTAATTACTTTGATTTAAAATTTTGACATTTTCAGAGCAGATAATGAATCTGAAAAAGAAGTTGATATTTAATGATTATAATTTGTTTTCCTCTTCAGAAATTTTAGGGAGATTCTTTTTTTTTTTTTTTTTTTTTTTTTTGAGACGGAGTCTCGCTCTGTCGCCCGGGCTGGAGTGCAGTGGCCGGATCTCAGCTCACGGCAAGCTCCGCCTCCCGGGTTTACGCCATTCTCCTGCCTCAGCCTCCCAAGTAACTGGGACTATAGGCGCCCGCCATCTCGCCCGGCTAGTTTTTTGTATTTTTTAGTAGAGACGGGGTTTCACCGTGTTCGCCAGGATGGTCTCGATCTTCTGACCTCGTGATCCACCCGTCTCGGCCTCCCAAAGTGCTGGGATTACAGGCTTGAGCCACCGCGCCCGGCCGAGATTCTTCTTTTGTTTCTTTTTTTTCACGTCAAACGGGTAATGTGACAACAGTGTAACAAGGTTCAAGGGTGGCATATCTCACACATGTGCATGAACACTCAATCATTACACTCATGAACTACAAAAGGATCAGGAGAGATTATTTTGAATATTTTAGAAAAATACCTTTCAAACATTAAATAATGGAAATTTCCAGTTTTTGAATTTACTTTACATTTTTTGATGGAAGATATATTTGAACACTTTGAATACAGTCACTTTGGTTTTTTTTAATCTTTTAGGACTTTGAGAATGAGTACAAGTTAAGGTCAAGATAGAAACAGAAAATACAAAACTGAAATTCAGAGAAGAAATAACTAGGAAGAAAACTTGTCAAGATAGCAAAAAGAGAACATACTTATTTTTTTTTTCTAAAAGTTTGACAGTTTGATACCTGACTTTGAAATATTTAGACACATGATGTATAGGCTGCTATGTATCATCTGGTCCCACTATTACAAATGTTAGGGGTGGGCCTTTCAGACAGAGTCCATGCACAGTTACCACAGCAAGATCTTTTTTGCCTAACTTGTATTTTAGCAATTATAAAATAATATAATTAAATTAGTAGCCTCACAATTGGAGAAAGTCATGAAGTGATAGCAAAAAATTCAGCACATTTCTGAAGTATGAATAACTCAAAGAGGATTATATGATAGACTTGGGTGTTTTAAAGTACTGTATGGTTTTCTTGGTAGAAAAACATCCATGTTGAAATAAAGAATGGTTTCTAGGATAAAATGATCTTCAAGGAGGAAAACTATGTTAAGAAGCGATTCTATTAATTTGGTCAATCAATAAATGAGTAATGATACTCATGTAATGTGTCCCCAGCAGATAACAATGTTGAAGGTCTAAAGCAAGTAAAAGATGTGGTCCTGGCTGCAGGAATTTTACAATCTAATTGATTTAATTGAAGAGATAAGCAATGCATACTTGAAACAATTAGAGATTAGATACTAAAAGAATGAACTGTGAAGTCCAACAAGTTTTACCGAGGATCAAAGCAGAGAAACATTGGTGTGAACTTGAGTCACCTTGCAGGGAGAGATTCTTAGAGGGCTCTCTAAGAAGGAAATGAAACCCAAAATAATCATCTCTGGAATGGATTTAGGAAGGGTCTTATTGGTTCAAGGAAACCACATGAACTATAAACCGTATTTTAAAACAAACAAAATGTCATTTCTCTGTCTCCCCCATAGTAATGCTGTAAATTTTCCTAATACTATCTAGTCTTGTATTTTATTTTTCCTTTCTTTTTTTTTTTTTTTGACTTGGAGTTTCGCTCTGTCACCCAGGCTGGAGTACAGTGGCACAATCTTGGCTCACTGCAATCTCTGCCTCCCAGGTTCATGCCATTCTCCTGCCTCAGTCTCCCAAGTAACTGGAACTATAGGCACCCGCCACCATGCCCGGCTAATTTTTTGTATTTTTTTTTTAGTAGAGATGGGGTTTCACTGTGTTCGCCAGGATGGTCTCGATCTCCTAACCTCCTGATCTGCCCACCTCGGCCTCCCAAAGTGCTGGTGTGAGCCACTGCTCCCAGCCTCTTTCTTTTTTTTGTAGAGATGGGGTCTCACTATGTTGCCTAGGCTGTTCTCAAACTTCTAGGCTCTAACAATCCTCCTGCCTCAGTCTCCCAAAGTACTGGGATTACAGGCATGAGCCACTATGCCTGGCCTCTATATATATATTATATGTATATATATACACACACACACGTATACTTGTGTGTATGTGTGTGTGTATATATATGTATATACAGTTTGTTTTAAAGACAGGGTCTCACTCCCAGGCTGGAGTGCAGTGGCACGATCATGGCTTATTGCAACTTCAAATGCCGGCACTCAAGTGATCCTCTCTCCCTCAGCCTTCCTAGTAGCAAGGACTACAGGCACACCCCACCATACCCAGCTAATTATTTCAATTTAATTTTTGTAGAGACAGGGTCTTGCTATGTTGCTTGGGCTGGTCTCGAACTCCTAGGCTTATGAGATCCTTCTGCCTTGGCTTCCCAAAGTGCTGCGATTACAGGCATGAGGCCCTGCGCCTGGCCCAGATACATATTTGTAAAAGCTCCATATTTGTTACCTATTATCCCAAGACTTAGTGACTTAAAACAATAGCATCTCAGTGGGCACTGTGACATGTGCCAGTAGTCCCCGCTACTTGGGAGGCTGAGGCAGGAGTATGTCTTGAGCCCAGGAATTCCAGGCTGTAGTGTACTGATTGTGCACTTTTGAATAGTCACTGCACTCCCAGCCTGGGCAACATAGGGAGACTCTGTCTCTAAAAAAATAAACGAAAAACAGTATCTCACATAGTTTCCATAGGCCAGGAATTTGGAAAGAGCTTAGCTGGTTGGTTCTGGCTCAGGGTGCCTCATGGGGTTGTAATCAAGATGTTGGTCAGGGCTTCTGGAGGTTTTACTCTGGTGTGGGAAGATCTGCTTCCAAGATGGCTCATTCACAGGCTGGCAAGTTAGTGCAGGCTGCTGGCGGGAAGTCTGAGTTCTTCGCCACGTCGACCTTTCCCTTGGACTGTTTGAGTGTTCTCATAACTTGGTGGCTGATTCCTGCCAGAGTGAGTAAGCCAGGAAAGAGCAAAGTGGAAGCTGCAATATTGTTTATGACCTTAGCCTCAGAAGTCAAACATCCTCAATTCCTCAATATTCTATTGGTTGCACAGGTATTCCTGTTCATCATGGGCAGGGGCTATACAAGGACTTGAATACCAAGAGGTAAAGGTCACTTAGATCCATTTTGGATGCTGACTAGTACAAGTCCCCCAATTTTTTCTTTCTTTCTTTCTCTTTCTCTCTTTCTTTCTTTCTTTCTTTTCTTTCTTTCTTGCTTTCCTTCTTTCTTTCTCTCACTCTTTCTTTCTTTCTTGTTGTTTTTTCTTCAGAGCCTCACTTTGTCACCCAGGCTAGAGTGCAGTGATGTGATCTTGGCTCTCTGCAACCTCTACCTCCCGTATTCAAGCGATTTTCCTGCCTCAGCCTCCCCAGTAGCTGGGATTACAGACACCCACCACCACGTTTGGCTAATTTTTGTGTTTTTTTAGTAGAGACAGGGTTTTGTCATGTTGGCCAGGCTGCTCTTGAACTCCTGACCTTAGGTGATCCGCCGGCCTCAGCCTCCGAAAGTGCCGGGATTACAGGCATGAACCACCGCACTTGATCAAAATTTGCTATTTTTGTGGTTAAAAAACATAGCTAATATTAGCAATTTCATGTTTTCAACCTATTATTTATAAAGGTGCTACCATGAGCTAAGACACTTGTGATAAATTTTTAAGAAGGTATAAATATAAAAATACTTTTCTTTCTAAACATTAATCAGAATTTCAAATGAACGAGAATAAACTATTTGTTCTTCAAGCATTGTAGTTATTTGAAATGTTACTATATCATTGATATTCTCATAAAGTTTTTGATGCATGAGCCAAAGGATGTGTGTGGCAGAAGTTCTGAGAGGGCAACAAATCAGTGTGACTTGATGAAAGGGGTTTAACATCCCTGGGATCAATTTTCCTCATCTGTAAGTGACGGAATGGGTTAGATGGCATGTAAGTAGTCTTTCTGTGCTAAAAATTTTTAACATGTCTTTTTTTTTTTTTTTTTTTTTTTGAGACAGAGTCTTGCTCTGTCACCCAGGCTAGAATGCTGTGGCATGACCGCGGCTCACTGCAACCTCCTCCTCCCAGGTTCAAGCGATTCTTTTGCCTCAGCCTCCTGAGTAGCTGGGATTACAGGTGTGTACCACTAAACCTGGATAATTTTTGTATTGTTAGTAGAGATAAGGTTTCACCCTGTTGGCCAGGCTGGTCTTGAACTCCTGACCTCAACTGATCTACCTGCCTTGGTTTCCCAAAGTGCTGGGATTACAGGCATGAAGCACAGCACCCGGCCTTAACATGTCTTCATATACTGTGTATGAGCCACTACCAGTTCCTTTCTTAAACTCATCACAAGAATTGCATATTTAAGTGCTAGAAAAATGACCGTAACTAAAGATGCTCATTTATTAACATATAATATTAATAGTTAAACTCAAGGTCTCTTCAGCTTTTTAAAGTAGTCTAGAGAGTCTTTCTTCCAGCTTTTTTCTCTCGAAAGCATAGACTGCCCTTCAGTAAATCAATTTACTTAATTTGACTTGCTATATTTGACATTTTTTTGGGTTCACATATTTTTCTTGTGCCAAGTACTGCATTTTCCATTTCCCACAGAACCAGGACAAACTGTACATCCCCTGCTGTGTCCAGGGTAGATCTGGCTAAATGTCAACTATGTTAATTGGTATAGAGAAAACAGCAGGCCCTATTTTTATCTGATTAAAAATCCCCACAAACATTCTCTTCTAAACTAAAGCTATGTCAGTACAAAGTGATTTAATTATAACATAAAGTTGGGCAGATGTGTCCCTCCAGCCTTTATTCTACTGTAGCATGCAGAAATGTTGCTGTTTCCTGGAATCCTCAAGCATCTAAAATTTTAATCCTACTTCTGGAGGTTTAGAATTCAGTACTTGAAACTTTCTCTAGTTTGCCAACTGGAATAAAATATATTTGCTTTAAAGTGATATGTTTAAACAAAAGATTTGAATTAATCTATAGAACATTATTTAAAAGATAGTTGGAAATACTTTATTCCACTGTTAAAAAGTCTACGTCTTAAAAATTGCCCCAGGATGAGCAGATTATGTAATATAATTGCTTTAGTTAAACGAGGTGTGGGAGGTGTGGGTGTAAAAGAGTAAAAGGTAATGAACTTTGATAAATTTATATGAGCTATAACAAGGTACCAGGGAAAACTTAATTTTATCAGAGAGTGACTATATATCTTCAGTGCTCATTCAAAATTGTATGCTGCCCTTTAATGTTGGAATTACCTAGGACTGTCTTTAGCTCACTCCCAGGTTAACTTCATACATTCCATGATTTCACCAACTGCTTACACACTCACAGTGTTTGGGTCTGATCTCCAGCTTACTGAAAGCCACATCAATATCCTTTGGCATACTGGACAGTTCCATTTGGGTATCTCAGGAACAACTCTAAATCAGTATGTCTAGGACTTTCAGTTTTTATTCTGGCATGTAAGTAGCTTAAAAGTCATCCCTCGCCAGGCATACTGGCTCACACCTATAATCCCAGCACTCTGGGAGGCTGAGGTGGGTGGAGGGTCAGAAGTCCAAGACCAGCCTAGCCAACATGGTCAAACCTTGTCTCTACTAAAAATACAAAAATTAGCCAGGTGTGGTGGCACACGCCTGTAATCTCAGCTACTTGGAAGGCTGAGGCAGGAGAATCTCTTGAGCCCAGGAGGAGGAGGCTGCAGTGAGCCGAGGTCATGCCACTGCACTCCAGCCTGGGCAACAGAGTGAGACTCCGTCTCAAAAACAAAACAAAACAAAACAAAAAACAGTCACCACTCCATCCTAACAACAAATAAAAAAGCTGACCAAACAGAAAAATCTACAACATTTCTTAGATCTGTCAAAAAAAAACGAGGTCACAGGTCACAGGGCAGACTGCTGCCCCAAAATTGAAGACAGGCAGGCAGATACAGGGAGCCAGTGCCAGGGTAGGAAAACCTAACCTATAATTAACAAATTGCTGGAGGTTCAGTGTGGACAAGTCTTCGAGTTATAAACTCCAGGGGGACCTTGTCCTAGGAGGCCCTAACACTTTTGTGAGTTTTACCTCCTGAAGCTCTACCAGGTACACACAGTCAATACTGGAGAAAAATCCCTCATGCTTCTTGCAGGGGAAGAGAAAAAGGAACCATTTTTAAATATGATAGAGCACTTCTTTCTTAACAAGGTCTACCATCATGGGAAACTATTTTATCTGAGTGGATTTTTTTTCCAACACCAGCAACCAATTCTCCAATTCTCTGAATACCAGTTGGATGCCAACAAATTCCATTCAATTCTGACACTAACTACCTGGAGTTGGCTTCAGGCGCCATAGGGTTAAGGGCTCAATCTCTCAAGACCTCCTCCATTTAAAATGCCTATCAGAAGTCCCTGGGCACTCATACATCTGACTGATTGGCTATAAATATGGGGTTCTTTCTGGGAGGCAGAGGTTGCAGTGAGCTGAGATTGCGCCACTGCACTTCAGCCTGGGTGACAGAGCAAAACTCCATCTCAAAATAAATAAAATAAAAGAATAAATAAATATGGGGTTCCCATGAGCCCCTCCTCAGGTTCAGTAATTGGCTAGAATGGCTCACAGTACTCAGGAAGGCACTTTACTTATATTTACTGGTTTAATATAAAGGACACAAGTGAACAACCAGATAAAGAAATGCACAGGGCAAGGTCTGGAATGGTCCTGAGCTCAGAAACTTCAGTTCCTGCGGAATTAGAATGCACCACCCTTCCAATACATGGATGTATTCGCCAATTCAGAAGCTCTCTGAATTTCATTGTTCAAGAGTTTTGATAGAGCTCAATCTCCAGGTCCCCATTCCCTCCCCAGAGGTTGATGAGTGGGGCTGAAAATTCTCACCCTCTAATCACTTATTCTTTCTAGAGACCAGTTCTATCCTGAGGCCATCTAAGGGCCCCACCCTAAGCCACCTTATTTGTATAAATATAGACATGGTGGAGAGGGGCTCGTTATGAATAACAAAGGAACTCCTATCATTCCAAGGGAAATTCCAAAGGTTTTAGGAGTTCTGTGCCAGAAGATAGGAACAGACCAAATATATTTTTGTATTATACACAAGATTATTGTATTTTATATGATACCACAAGAGCCTAACCAACTGGGGGACTAAACTCTCAGTGCCTAACCTATCTGGAGGACTGGAAGTACACATGCTCAGAAAATACTGGAATCAAATCATTGGACTATAGAATGCTTTTCATCCCCCCAAACCTTACCACTTTACCCAAACCTTATCACTAAAGGCCTGTTTACCGGGATTTCTTTCACCTAGTTATTATGTCCAGATTCCAACAAAATAGTACTATACAAAGCACACTAAAAGGCAAAAAACAAGTTTGAAGAAACTTAAGCATCAGAACCAGTTTCAGATATGGCATGGATTATGGGATTATCAGACTGAGAATTAAAACAAATATGATTAATATGTTAAGGACTCTAATGTAAAAAGTAGACAACATTTAAGAACAGATGGAAAAATATAAGCAGAGAGATGGAAATTCTAAGAAAAAGTCAGAAAGAAAGGCTAGAGATCAAGAACACTAACAGAAATAAAGAATGCCGTTGATGAACTCCTTAGTAGACTGGACTGGGCTGAGGGAAGAATCTCTGAGCTTGAGGACGTGACAAGGAAACTTCCAAAAATGAAAGAAAAAGAGAAAAAAAATTCCTGGAGAAAAGAAACCCACAACAGAATATCCAAGAACTGTAAGACAACTACAAAAAGTGGAATTTACAGGTTGTAAATATCAGAAGGAGAAGAAAGAGAGAGAGGAACTAAAGCAATATTTGAAGCAATAATTTCCCCAAATTAATGTCAGACACCAAACCACAGACCCAAGAAGCTCAGAGAACACTAAGCAAAATAAATGCCCACCAAAACTATACTAAGCATATTTATTCAAACTTCAGAAAATCAAAAATAAAGAAAAAATCTTGAAAGAAGCTAGAGGGTAAAAACACCTTACCTATAATTACATCTGACTTCACCTCAGAAACCATACAAACAAGAATGAAGTGGAGCAAAATATTTAAAGTGTTGAAAGGAAAAAAACCAGCAACCTAGAATTCTGTACCCTGCAAAATTATCCTTCAAAAGTAAAGAAGAGCTGGGCATGGTGGCTCATGCCTATAATCCCAGCACTTTGGGAGGCTAAGGCAGGCAGATCAGTTGAGGTCAGGAACTTGAGACCAGCCTGGCCAACATGGTAAAACCCCACCTCTACTAAAAATACAAAAAAATTAGCCGGGCATGGTGGTGTGTGCCTGTGGTCCCAACTACTCAGGAGGCTGAGGCAGGAGAATCACTTGAACCTGGGAGGTAGAGGCTGCAGTGAGCCAAGATCATGCTCCTGCACTCCAGCCTGGGTGACAGAACAAGACCCTATCTCAAACAAACAAAAAAAAAGTGAAGAATAAATAAAGACTTTCTCAGACAAACAAAAATGAAAGGAATTTGCTGCCAGTAGACTTGCCCTGCAAGAAATTCTAAAAGAAATTCTTTCAAGAGAAGGAAAATGATATAGGTAAGAAACTTGCAACTTTATAAAGAAAGGAAGAGCTTTGGGAATTTTATTTTTCTTATTCCTAATTTTTCTAATGTAACATTTTGTTCAAAATGGTGGTGCATGCCTGAGTAATCCCAGCTACTCAGGAAACTAAGGGAGGAGAATCGCTTGAACCTGGGAGGCAGAGATTGCAGTGAGCCGTGATGGCACCACTGCACTCTGGCCTGGACAACAGAGTGAGACTGTCTCAAAGAAACAAACAAGCAAGCAAAAAATAAGCACACCTTGTCAGAGTGGATCAAAAACCAAGCTCCAACTATATGCTGTCTACAAAAAACCTACTTTAAATATAAAGAAATATACATACTAAAAATGAAGTGATATAGAAAAATATACTAGGCTAACACTAATCAAAATATAGGAGTAGCTCCTATTCATTTCAGACAGGGCAGAATTCAGAGCAAGGAAATTATCAGGGATAAAGAGGAGCATTACATAATGATTTATCCCCTTTAGGGGTCAATACTCCAAGGAGACATAACAATACTTAACTTATATGTGCCTAACAGTAGAGCATCAAAATATGTGAGGCAAAAATGGATACGGCTACAAAGAGAAATACATGAATCCATTATTGTAGTTAGAGACTGTAACACTCCTCTATTAGGAATAACCAGATCCAGCAGGGAGAAAATCAGCAAGGATATAGTTGAACTCAAAACTATCACTCAACTAGATATAACTGACATCTACAGACCATTTTATCCAACAAAAACAGATTATATATCCTTCTCAAGCTCATGTAAAGTATTTGTCAAGAAAGACCATATTCTGGGCCATAAAATACACCTTAAAAAATTTAAAAGAATAAAAATTTTCCAATATCTGTTCTCAGGTCAAATGGAACTAAACTAGAAATCAGCGATAGAAGGTGGGAAGATCTCAAATAGTTGGATATTAAACAAAACACTTCTAAATAACAC
>NW_012102876.1:3736147-3780885 GCF_000951045.1 Mandrillus leucophaeus
AAAAAAAACTCAAGAGAAATTTTAAAAATATTTTAAACTGCATGAAAATGAAAATATAATTTATCAAAATTTGTGGGATACAGCAAAAGGAGTACTTTGAGGTAAATTTATAGCACTGGATGCATATGCTACAAAAGAAGAAAGATCTAAAAATCAATAACCTAAGCCACCACCTTAGGGAATGACAAAAATAAGAGCAAATTAAGTCTAATGTGAGCAGAAGAAAATAACAAGAATTAGAGCAAAAATCAATGAAATGGAAAACAGGAAATTAATAGAGAGAAATTTAAAAAATGAAAAGCTGATTATTTGAAAAGATCAATAAAATCAATAAACCTCTAACCAGGCTAAGAAAAAAACAGGAGAAGACACAAGTTACTAATATCAGAGATGAAAGAAGGGACATTAAAAGGAAGGAACATTATGAACAAATCTATGCTCACAAATGTGATAACTTAGATGAAATGGAGTAACTTAAGAATTGTGAGGCTGGGAGTGGTGGCTCACACCTATAATTCCAGCACTTTGGAAGGCCGAGGCAGGTGAATCACGGGGTCAGGAGTTCGAGACCAGTCTGGCCAACGTGGCAAAACCCCATCTCCACTAAAAATACAAAAATTAGCCGGGCATGGTGGCAAATGCCTGTAATCCTAGCTACTTGGGAGGCTGAGGCAGGAGAATCGCTTGAACCCGGGAGGCAGAGGTTGCAGTGAGCCGAGATCGCGCCACTGCACTCCAGCCTGGGCGACAGAGTGCGACTCTGTCTCAAAAAAAAAGAAAAAGAACTGTGAAAGACATAGTCTACAAAAACTTATACAGGAAAAAAACAGACCATCTGAATAGGCCTAGATGTATTTACAAAATGATACCAATAATTAATAACCTTCTGAAACACAAAGAACATGGCCAAGATGGGTTCACTGGTGAATTCTAACACATACTTAAGGGAAAAAAATAGATCAATTCTCTACAATCTCCTTCAGAAGATAAAAGCAGAGAATACTTCCTAACTCATTCCATGAGGCCAGCAGAATTCTAATACCAAAATCAGACGAACCTCATGAGAAAATGATAGACCAGTATCTCTCATGATATAGATGCAAAAATCCTCAAAAAATTAGTAAATTGAATCAAAGTATGTATAAAAAATTATAAAACATGACCAAGTGGGACTTATTCCAGGTATTCATGGCTGGTTCAGCATTCAAATATCAATCAGTGTAACCTACCACATCAACAGGTTAAAGAAGAAAGCTCACATTATCATATAAACAGATATAGAAAAAGTACTTGACAAAACCAAACACCATTCATGATAAAAACTCTCAGGAAACTAGGAATAGAAGGAAACTTGCTTAGCTTGATAAAGAACATCTACAACAACCCTACGGCTAACTTCATACGTAACACTGAGAAACTTGAAGCTTTCCCACTAAGATCATGAACAAGTCAAGGATGTCCTCTCACCGCTGCTTTTCAATATTGTACTAGAAGTCCTAGCTAAGGCATTAAAATAAAAAAAAGAAAAGGTATACAGATTGGGAAGGAAGAAATTAAACTGGCTTTGTTTACAGATGACATGATCATCTATGCAGAAAATCCGAAAGAATCAACCAAACCAACTCCTGGAACTAATAAGCTATTATAACAAGGTTGTAGGATACAATGTTAATATACAAAAATCAACCACTTGCCTATATATTAGCAAAAAACAAGTAGAATTTGAAGTTGAAAACACATTACTGTTTACATTAGCACATCCCCAAAATAAAATAGGTATAGATTTAACAAAATATATACAAGGTCTATATGAGGAAGACTACAAATAAATTACATAACTGAAAAAATAGAGGAGTATTCTATGTTTATGGATAGGAAGACTCAATGTCATCAAGATGCTAGTTCTTCCCAATGCAATCCCAATCAAAATCCTAGCATGTTCTTTGTGGATACTGACAAACTAACTGTGAAGTTTATATGGAGAGGCAAAAGACCCAGAACAGCCAACTCACTGTTGAAGGAGACGAACAGAAGAAGAATACTGACACTACCTGATTTCAAGACTTACTATAAAGCTACAGTAATCAAGACAGCATGGTATTGGTAAAAGAATAGACAAAGAGATTAATGGAACAAAATAGCCCAGAAATAGGCCCACATAAACATAGTCAACTGATCTTTGACAAAACAGCAAAGGCAATTCAATGGAGAAAAGATAGTTTTTTCAATAAGTTTTGTTGGAACAACTAGACATCTACATGCAAAAAAAAAAAAAAGAATCTAGACATAGTCCTTATACCTTTCACAAAAATTAAGTCAAAATGGATCATATTCTAGAATCAGCATCAAGGATTTTAAAAATGGATCATAGACCTTGTCTTTAATCTATTTAGGATGCTCTAATAAATTACCATAGAGTGGGTAGCTTATTTATAACAGAAATTTATTTCTTGCAGTTCTGGAGAGTAGTAAATCAAAGATCAAGACACCGGCAGATTTGATGTCTAGTGAAGGTTCACTTCTTAATTCACAGATCACTGTTTTTTCACTGTGCCTTCACATGGCAGGAGGAAGGAATTTCTCTGGGCCTTTTATAAGGGTACTAATCCAATTAATGAGAGTTCCACCCACAGTAACCTAATGATCTCTCAAAGGCTCCATCTCCTAATACCATCATTTTGGGGGTTAAGATTTTGGGGAGTGGATACGAACATTCATACCACAGCAAACCTAAATGTAAAACACAAAACTATAAAAGTCCCACACGATAACAAAGGAGAAAACCTAAATGACCTTGGGTATGGCAGTGACTTTTTAGATTCAACCCTATGCATGATTCATGAAATAATTGATAGCTGGACTTCATTAAAATTGAAAAACTTGGCCTGGCATGGTGGCTCGTGTCTGTAATTTCAGTATTTTGGGAGTCCAAGGCAGGAGGATTGCTTGGGGCCACGAGTTTGAGACCAGTCTGGGCAACAAAGTGAAACCCCATCTCTACAAAAAATAAACAAATTAGCCAGGCATGGTGGCACATGCCTGCAGTCCCAGCTACTAGGGAGGCTGAGGCAGGAGAATCACTTGAGCCCAGGAGGTCAAGGCTGCAGTGACCCCTGATTGTGCCACTGCACTCCAGCCTGGGTGACAGAGTGAGACCCCGTCTTACAAAAAAGAGAAAAGAAAAGAAAAAAAAATTGAAAAACTTCTACTATGTGAAAGACAATGTAAAATTGAATAAGATAAACAATAGACTGGGAGTAAATATTTGCAAAATAAACATCTGATAAAGGACTGTTATCCAAAACATACAAAGAATACTTAAAACTCAACAATAAGAAAATGAACAGGCCAATTTAAAAATAAGCAAAATACCTGACCAGACACCTCACCAAAGAATATACACAGATGGTAAGTAGTCAGGTGAAACGATGTTCAACATCATATGTCATTGGGAGATCCAAATTAAAACAACAACGAGATACCACTACAAACCTATTAGAATGACCCAAAATTCAGAACACTGAATACCAAATCCTGAAGAGGATGTGTAGCAACAGAAACTCACATCCATTGCCAGTGGGAATGCAAAATGGTGGAGCCCCTTTGGAAGAGAGTTTGGCAGTTTCTCACAAAACAAACATATTCTTACCATATGATCTAGCAATTGTGCTCTTTAGTATTTACCCAAATGAACTGCAAACTTATGTTCGGCCAGGTGCAGTGGCTCACGCCTATAATCCCAGCACTTTGGGAGTCCATGGCAGGCGGATCACCTGAGGTCAAGAGTTTGAGGCTAGCCTGGCCAACATGGTGAAACCCTGTCTCTACAAAAAACCAAAAATTAGTTGGGCATGATGGCAGGTGCCTGTAATCCCAGCTACTTGGGAGGCTGAGGCAGGAAAATCGCTTGAACCCAGGAGACAGAGGTTGCAGTGAGCCCAGATGGCTCCATTGCACTCCAGCCTGGGGAACTAAACAAGACTCGGTCTCAAAAAAAAAAAAAAAAAAAAAAAAAGGAAAAAAGGAAAACTTATGTCCACACAGAAAGATGCACATAGATGTTTATAGCAGCTTTATTCATAATTGTCAAAACTTGGAAGCAACTAAGATGTCCTTCAGTGGGTGAATGGATAAGTAAACTGTGGTATACCTAGATAACAAAATATTATTTAGTGCTAAGAAGAAATGAGCTATTTTGCAATTGAGGAAAAGGCATTGAGGAATCTTACTTGCATATTACTAAGTGAAAGAAGCCAATCTTAAAAGGGTGTATACTGTATGATTCCAACTATATGATATTCTGGAAAAGGCAAAACTATGGAGACAGTGAAAAATCAATGATTGCCAGAGGTTGGGGAAGGGAGAGATAAATAGGCAGAGCACAGAGAATTTTTAGGTCAGTAAAACTATTCTGTATGATTCTATAATGGTGGATACATGTTATACATTTGTCAAAGCCCATAGAATGTACAACTCCAAGACTGAACCCTAATGTAAACAATGGACTTTCAGTGACAATGATGTGTCAATGTAGGTTCACTGATCGTAACAAATGTACCATTGTGGCACCTGATGTCCACAGTGGTGAAGATTGTGCATGTGTTGGGACAGGAGCTATGTGGGAACTGTCCGTATTTTCCACTCAATTTTTCTGTGAATTTAAACCTTCTCTAAAAAAAAAAAGTTTATTAATTTAAAAAATCAGTATGTTCAAACTGAATACAACATTCTTTCCCTGCTACCTTTCCAACTTCCCCCTGCTCCAGGATTCTCCTTTTTAGTGAATAGCATCATGATACAACTGGAAACTTAGGAATCAACCTAAAATTTGCATTCTCCTTAATCACATTTCATGCAATCTCTTTGCCAACTCCTATGCATTTTCACCTCTAGAATCAATAGCCTTCTCCTTATTTCTAATGCCACTATCATACTCTATCCACCAGCTAGTTTTATTTTGATCTTGCCCTGGGGATAAGTGTTATAAAGGAGTACAACTATTTTTATGAGCTTTTTGTTTTCTAATCTTCTGTAATCCCACTGTGAATTAGGCCTAATGAAGACCATAAAATGTAAAATTTAGCTGTCCAAAACTTTCTTGATATCTCATAACAAGGCTGTAATTGAACTAAAAACCAAAACATTATACAGGTAGAGGAAGGAGATGGAATCCTGGTTTCTGGCTCAGGGGATCATTTAAAAAACTAATTGAATTTCAAGTATGAGAGGTTCCACAAAGATCAGTTAGTTCTCGTATCATTTCTGTCCTTAGAATCTTTCAATCTTCTTCTTGCCTTCAGGACAATATCTAGGCTCTTTTTAATTGTGGCATATAAGCTATCTTCCTTCCAACTTCGTCTGTCCTTATTCTCCATTCACACAGTTATTCAGTCCAAAATCCTAAGAGTCATCCTTTCATAGTCTTTACTTGAGTAACTGTACCCAGATTCTACTTTCTACCATTCAATCCACCAGCAAATTCTGTTGATTCTCTATTCCACATATATCTATCTACTTCTTTTGACTTCCATGCCTACCACCCTAATTTAAGTCAGATCACTGCTCTTCTGGTCTACAACAATTCCTTCTTAGCTATTTTTCTTGCTTCTATTCTTATTTTACATTCTATTCTCTACACAGCAACAAGAATGTACTTGCAAATTGCTGCCAAATCTCCCTGTATTAGTTTCCTCTTGTTGCTGCAACAAAATGACCACAAACATAGTGGCTTAACATAATAGAAATTTATTTTTTTATCTGATTTTAGACTTCTAACCTCCAGAAGTTACCTTCTTTTATGTTAGTGTTAAAATAAGTCTAGTGGGACCAAACACAAGATGTGGACAAGGATGATTCCTTCTAGTTTCCAAAGGGAATCTATTCATTGTTTCTTTCAGGTTCTAGGTGTGACTGGCATTCCTTGGATTGAGGCGATATCACTATCTCTACTTCTGTTATTACATAGCCTTTTCCTCCCTCTGATTGCCTGTGTTCTTCTTATAAGTACCCTGTGATTACATTAGTCCCACCCAGATAATCCAGGATAATCTCCCCATCCTAAACTTTATTAAATCTGCAATGCAACATTTCTTTTTTTTTTTTTCTTTTTTGAGACAGAGTCTTGCTCTGTCACCGAGGCTGGAGTGCAGTGGCACAATCACGGCTGACTGCAACCTCCGCCTCCCGGGTTTAAGAAATTCTTGTGCCTCAGCTTCCTGAGTAGCTGGGATTACAGGCATGCACCACCACGCCCAGTTAATTTTTGTATTTATATTTATTTATTTTTTTGAGACACAGTCTCGTTTTGTCACCCAGCTGGAGTACAGTGGTGCGATGTCAGCTCACTGCAACCTCCACCTCCCAGGTTCAAGTGATTCTCCTGCCTCAGCCTCCCGAGTAGCTAAGATTACAGGTGTGTGCCACCATGCCTGGCTAATTTTTGTATTTTTAGGAGAGATGAGGTTTCACCATGTTGGCCAGGCTGGTCTCGAACTCCTGACCTCAAGTGATCCACCTGCCTCAGCCTTTCGAAGTGCTAGAATTATAGGCGTGAGCCCTGTACCTAGCCAACATTTCTTTACCATGTAAAATATAGTCATAGGTTTCAGGCATTAGGACCTGCCATCTTTGGCAGGGAGGGGACACAATTTAGCCTGCCATCTCCATACAAAAACCATGAGAAAACCTGCTAATTATAAAAATCTGGATTTATTAAAGTTACTAATAAGGAGAAGCATCACCATAACAAAATTTTAGTAATGTCTCAAAAGGGGGAGTTAGGAAAAGGTATTACTTACAGGATTTGAGAGGAGGCTGGTGTTAATCATGCGGGGATTTATGGCTGACATTAGTAGCCAGTGCAGAGATTGGTTTAAATTTGTTAATTAGATGAGCTATAGAATATATGCGTGTGCAGAGTTACATTAAATCAGTTCATCTGTGGTTTAACTTGTAAGTCTCTAAGCAAGTTGGCGTTAGAACAATAAGGGCTTCAATTTTGTGTTTGTGTTGCATGTCATGGAATGGTACAGTTGATTCATTTTGCAAATCATTATAGTTTTTGCTTCATTTCTCAGTCTCCTTTCTTTCATCCAATCTTCAACCCAAGCTGGAAGAATACCATTATTACCTGGAACATGATCAGTCCAGATCTACATTGCTATTTAATAAGTTGCAATGGTATATTGAGTTTTTCATGGTAGTTTTTTTGACCTCTTTATGAAACCTTCTCATTCCTTTTGTTGAATGATCATCTGTAAATTATCTAGTTTAACAATGGATGTACAGCAGCATCTAAGACTCTGATGATCATTTATCTAGTTACTGCAATGCAGACAGACACTAAGACAAAAATGATTATAGAGTTCACAAGGCATTTCAAAGCCATAGTCCCAGGTTTTCAAAAGTGGACAATGAAAGCATATGCCATAATCCATTTAGGTCTTCCTTATATAATCAAGTGTCTTTTCCCCCTTTAATTTGGGTAGTGTTTGTTCAACCTTACTGCTGTATGAAGAATTGGTCCCGTATTTGTTGTCGAATGCCTTAGGAATACCATGAGTAAAGGACAAAGGTGTTCATTAACAATCAAGGACCTTACTCCAGAAGAGGGGGAATAAAATAGCCAAGAGGATAAAGATGCAAAGCCAAAAGGATAAACATATAAAGAACATGGCAATTTATGCCCCTGGGAAACCCTCACTGATTGCTCCAAGCAGAATTCAGGGTTCCTTTTCTCTGTTCTTTTAATACTGTATGCAACACCTCTATCATAGTACTTAACATACTGTGTTGGCATTTTGTCTAAGTCATCTCTGTATCCTGAGAATGTAGCAGAGTGCTTTGCTCATAGCAAATCCTGGGTAAATGTTGATTAATCCTATTTATGGAGTGACAACTGTGTGTCAAGCATTTTACTAGTTTTTTTGTATACATTATGTTAATCCTAACAGGAAATCTGCAAGATATTTACTATAATCCCTGTTATGTATTAGAAAGTGAGTAACTTGCCCAGAGTTTTGAACCTAAGTTCAAGATCTAATGTGTCTGACTCCAAATCCAGTATATCTCCCATTACTTGAAATGAATTAATAAATATCCTTCATTTTTCTGATACCTATTGGTCAAAATTCAATATCCCAATATTAACATTAGCATTAAGCTTCTGATTTCATTTTAGTTCAATGTTGCATGTTCTAACACATTTTTACTTGATTCATCCTCTTAGGTTACAGAGAAAAATGGCCCCCAGGTATGTTAACATCTCATGTGTACTAATTTTGTTCTACTTCATAGAGAGGTTGTGTGTGTGTGTGCATGTGTGTTTGAGACAGGGGCTCACGCTGTTGCCCAAGCTGGAGTGTAGTGGCCCAATCTTAGCTCACTATAACCTCAAGCTCCTGGGCCCAAGCTATCCTCCTGCCTCAGTCTCCCAAGTAGCTGGTATTAGAGCTGCACACCACCACACTTGGCTAAGTTTTTAAAATTTTGGTAGATAAGGAGTCTCACTATGTTGCCTAGGCTGGTCTCCAACTCTTGGACTCAAGTGATCCTACCACTGAGGCCTCCCAAAGTGCCAGAATTACAGTTGAGGCACTGTACCATGCCTAATTAGAGTTTTTTATGATGATTCAGGGTCCAGGTTTGGTTAATTTTCCCTTTCAAGGGGCGGATTGTATTTAACAACCAGTCTAGACATCATCTCTGAATAACTAAAAAAGTCCAAATATATTGTTACTTTGAAATTTTTAAAGTAATATATCTGAAAGAAAGGAAAGTGTGGCAGGAATGTGTTAAAGATAGTAAGAGAGCCTTATACCTGTTAGAGAAGCTGGAGACTACCCTGATTATTGTTTTTGTAGCCATGCTAGATGTAGCAGTTTGTACTAAAGGGCCATATGGAATTTTTATGAAAATTTTAGAAGTACATCAAATAGTTCCACGAGGAACACAAGCAGTGAGAGCCCAGCTGTAAAGTTAGGTAGACCTGAGCTCTAATCCTACTTCCCCAACCTAACAGCTGAGCAAGCTTAAGCAAGTTACTTACTTTTCCTAAGCTTTAATTTCTTTATCAGTAAAATGGAGAGAAAAGAAGTGTATTAGGTAGGGTAGCTGATTACTGTAACAAACAGCATCAAAAATCTCAGGGGATTTATTTATTTAGAGACAGAGTTTTGCTCTTTCGCCCAAGTTGGAGTGAAGCGGCACAATCTTGGCTCAATGCAACCTCTGCCTCCGAGGGTTCAAACAATTCTCCTGCCTCAGCCTCCTGAGTAGCTGAGATTATAGGCGTATGCCACCATGCTCGGCTAATTTTTGTATTTTTAGTAGACACAGGGTTTCGCCATGTTGGTCAGGCTGGTCTCTAACTCCTGACCTCAGGTGATCCACCGCCTCAGCCTCCCAAAGTGCTGGGATTACAGGCATGAGCCACTGCGCTCGGCAGCATAATTTATGTTTCTGGTCATGCAGTTCTCACGGGCAGCATTCCTCCAAGAATTCATCTGTGACCCCAGGCTTCTTACATTTTGTGGTATTGACCTCCTCTAGATTCTCTGAAGTCTTCATTCAGCCTGGAAGAAGGGAAAGAAAGAGAATATGGAGCATGTGTAGGAGGTTTTTGAGGCCTTATGGGTCAAGACTTAAATGGCTTTCATTATTTCTGTCCACATTCTCTGGGACAGAAGTCAGTCACAAGATCCCAACTAATTGCAAAGGAGGCTGGGAAATGTGGTCTAACTCTGTGCTCAAGGGGGAAAGGACACAGTTTGCTGTCTTTGCCACTTAAGGTCATGAAGTTTTAGGGTGTAACTGAGATAATGTATGTAACGTGCTTAGAACAGGGTAAGTAATCAACAAAGTCACATATTATTATTATTGTCACAAATACATATGCTGGGAGTCTGAATAAGTTTCCTGCAGTTGGAAGTGGAATACAGTCATACATCACATAACAATGGGGAAAAGTGCTGAGAAACGTGTCATTAGGCAATTTTGTTGGTTTGCGAACATCACAGAGTGTACTTACAGAAGCCTAGATGGTATAGCCTACTACACACCAAGATTATATATTATAGCCTGTTGCTCCTAGCCTACAAACCTGTACCACACATTACTGTACTAAATAAGCAACTGTAACAAAATGGTATTTGTGTAGCTAAACATAAACCTAAACATAGAACAGATACAGCAAAAACAGGGTATTATAATTTATAGGACCACCCCTGTATCTGTGGTGACTGTTGACTGAAATGTCATGCGGCACATGACTTTATTTGTTTAGAGGTTCTAGCAAGGGAACTTAGCTACAAAGAAAAGTCCTTACCTTTGTAAGGTTATGTGAAGTTATGATCTCTAACTGACTGGCAGCATCAGGAAGTGTAAACACAGAAAGGTGAGGAAGGAAGGGTTTGCCATGTGTTCATATCAGTTTAGTTAGCTTAATATCAAAAGATTATAATTTAGATAATAAAGTATAATAATAAAAGTAAAAATTCTGGTCAATTTTCTCTTCCATATTCCTTTGCCACTTTCTTAAGTCATTGATGACGACTTAAGGTTCCTCAGGTGCAGCATACTTTTACCTATTTTCTCCTTTGTTACCACTTACAGACTAAGATCTCTAAGAACAGAGGCTCTGTTTGTCTTGCACATTATTTTATCTTAGCGTCTAGAAAACCCTGGCACATAGTATGCAGGCAAGAACTATCTGTTGAATAAATGTAGTCTATATTGGCAGCTGCTTCAAGTACTGGCTAAAGGGTCTGGGTAGAGTATTGGAAGGAGAATTATTTTTTAAATCTTGCTTCTGCCACTTAGTTATCTGTGGGATTTTGGAAAGTTACTCAATTTCTAAGATTTGGCCGGGTGCGGTGGCTCATGCCTGTAATCCCAGCACTTTGGGAGGCCGAGGTGGGCAGATCATGAGGTGAGGAGATCCAGACCACTCTGGCTGACATGGTGAAACCCCATCTCTACTAAAAGTACAAAAAATTAGCCAGGCGTGGTGGTGGGTGGGTGCCTGTAGTCCCAGCTACTCGGGAGGTTGAGGCAGGAGAATGGTGTGAACCCGGGAGGCGGAGCTTGCAGTGAGCCGAGATTGCGCCACTGCGCTCCAGCCTGGGCAGCAGAGTGAGATTCTGTCTCAAAAAAATAAAAATAAAAAGTAATTTCTAAGACTTGTCTGTTTTCTTGTATTGGATGGGCACGATACTTGGGCATGATATTTTTTGAAGTTATTGTTATGAGCATTAAATTTTTAAAGTGTAGTGTTTCTAGCACATAGGAGGCATTAAAAAAACTTGTTCCTTCTCCCAACACTCCCTGCCTCTCTACAACATACCTTTTAGTCGGAAAAGCCTAAGAAATATCTAGGAAATATGTTATTCAAGTTTTTTCCTTCTGTTTTTGGTCTGCTCCTTTACAATCAAAATAAAGAGACCTTCAAGTTGAAAACTGACTAGTTCCCAAAGGACTGATAGGTTCACTGTAAATAGTGTTTAACACTTAGAACCTCTATGCTTGACACACAGTTCAATACATAGTTTTTGAAAGAGTAAATTAATTAAGAAGGTCCAAAATAAGGATGATGCTCTTAACAGATAATTATGGGATGGACATACTTTATTTATTTATTTTTAGAGGCAGTGTCTTGCTCTGTCATCCAGGCTGGAATGCAATGATAGGATCATAATTCACTGCAGGCTTAAACTCCTGGACTCAAGGAATCCTCCTGCTTCAGCCTCCCAAGTAGCTATGACTATAGGCTTATGCCTCCATGCCCAGCAGACATGCTATATGTGTGAAAAAGTGGGCAGATTTTATCAAATGAGAGGTTTGGAGTGATGGTGTGTCTGAATGTGTGATTTCAAAGCGTTCTCATTCATTCATTCAATCACCATCTACTGTGTATCTACCTTGCATCAACCATAACACTAGCATGGATGTATCTCTGCACCCCCATGTTAGTGCAATTAGTCAATCACAATAACAATTAGATAACAGAAGGATATATAAGATATGAGTAACAAAAGGAAACCAGTAACTGCTTATTGGGATGTGAAACAGCATGACATCCAAGTATGTCAAGTAGTGTGATATTGGCTGGAGTGCATTTAAAGGAATCAGAAGAGATGAGGCTTAACAAGTAGCAGGTAGGTAGGGGAATTTAGAGGAATGGGAAGAGACAAGGCTCAACAGGTTTAGGTGGCCATATGAGTTGGCATATGTGGAACTTCAGGTAAGATATTTCTTGAATAGACCGAGGAAACTGACACAGAGAAAACTTAAGTATATAAGATAAAGTAGGTCAGTAATGCCTATTCTTAGCTCTAATTCCCCATCTTCTTCTAAATTGCTCCATATATTTCATTTCACAATTACACATAAACCTCTACAACAGTCACTGATTATTTACATACTTAGAAACTTCTAAAACGGGGCCAGATCATGAAGAACCATGTATGCCATGTTGAGAGTCCTTAATTTCATCCTGTAGGGTAGCGATGGGGGAGCTAATGGAAGATTTTAAAGCAAAGAAAAGACAATCACATTTTAGTTTCAGAAATATCTGAATTGGAGAGTCAGGGTATAAAAGACACGGAATCAGCTAAGAAGTTACTAAAATAGTCTAGTACAACAGAGATCATAAAGGCTGGAACTAAGGCAACAGAAGTGGTGTTAGAGATGGGATGTGTTTGAGAGTAGGTTAGGCTTGATGAGGGAAATAAAACAGAAGGAGAACTCTGAATCACAGCTTTCTGAGGGGAGCTTCTGGGCATGTGGTGAGGCCATTAACAGATACAGGGAACAGTGTGGATTAAAGATGTAGGATGCTGGGCAAGGGCAAGAGAAGTTCAGTTTTGGCCATGGTGAGTTGGCATCTGTGGAACTTCAGGTAGAGATATTTCCTGAAGAGACCAAGGAAACTGACATAGAGGACACTTAAACATGTAAGACAAAATAGGTCAGTAATGTCTATCCTTAGAACAATTCCCCATCTTCTTCTAAATTTCTCCATAGATTTCAGTTCACAACTACACATAATCCTCTTCAATGATTACTGATTATTTACATAGTTAGAAACTTCTACCATGTATACTTGGAAAAAATAAAATGATATTTCTAACAGCAGCCTGTTAATAGGGTAAACATGTCAACAATTTTTGTCATAAAAGTGGTCTGAAAGAACCACTTTTGGTAAAAGTAGCAGTGTAATACTTTCCTGTTATGTACTTAGGAATGACTGACATTTTCCCTAAGGATAAAATATTCACCTGTTGATAGCTAGACCATGTTAGTGTTGACCTCAGTTTGGGGTTTACCAATGCAGAGGATCAAGCCAACCAGTAACTTATACAGTGGAACCCACAGACCAGTAGCAATGATGGCTGATAACATGTCTTGAAAATTTGGTAATTCCACTGCCCAATGGAGATGGGGCAGTAAACTGGGCACCAAACCACAGATGGATTGCAGTACAGTGAAGGAAGTCATTATAGTTTTGTGAAATTGGAGGCTGGCTTGACAAAGATGAAGCCCGCTGGGATTAAGAACTGTGTGTTCTTGGCAAGAGCATGTTGCTGCAGAATTTCACCAGCCATAGTGGGGAAAAAAGGGGGGTGAGGGGGTGTGGGGAATATGGAATGGGAGACCACAAAATTCCTGATATGATACATAAAATGTTAAATATCTATCAGCTTTGCATCCTTTGAGAGTCACCAGATTGAAGCACAGTATTTTGGATTTGGCTGGCAGATGGTGTACACAGACTTTGAGAATGTTAGCATTTCATTTGAAACTAGCAAGATTACATGTGACTATCATGGTAACTTAACACTCAAGAGATTTTTCAACTTATCCCTAACCCTGGGTTAAATGTAGGGGCTCTAATAACATATAAAAGGCTTTGTTATGTATGGTCTGGGTCTCATTCAATAGTATTTCAGGATATAATACTTCTTTTAAAATGTCCACAGGGCAGTGTCAACGTCTTTCCATGGAAATCTGGCTCACCCAATAAGAGAAAAGAGGCCAAGGAAAGAAAGACTAAACCAAGAGAGATGGCAGGCAGTGATGTCTGGACTATTTGAATAGGACTTCTCCATTTACCGCCCCTCTCACTTCCTTCTATGGTCTGGACCTTTAATCACCACAGCAGTCAGCCATGTAGGGTCAAGCTAATCGCTGTTGACATCATCCTACTACTTCCCTTTTCAAATTCCAGTGAAGCTATGTGTTTCCTGTCCTATTCCACACCCTAGAGAATGAATACGGGCCAGCTAGTATCTAAATTTAGAATGGCAGCAACGTGTCGGGTTTTCGGAGTAGAGATAAACAAAACCAGGTGACATTTCCAAGCCTCTCAAGGAAAGGGGGGAAAAAAAAACCTTTCTGGGGTAAGTAAATAAGGAGAGCTTCAATAGTTCCACGGTAGAGAGAGGCCTGCTGGCAGGTTCAGAAAATAGGCCGCCTGGAACCTTCTTCTTTAAGCCAGGAGGGCGGCTTTGGGAGGCGTCTCGAAATACATTCTTGACTCTGCTAGGAAAGCTCGGGGAGCCAGAGGCCTAATACCCCCGACTTCAGGGGAAGCTGTGACGGCAGCTGCACCTCCTTTGTCAGGCTGTTGGTTTCAACCACAGACACGAGGACACACTTGAGTTGGGGGTAAGTGGAGAAGCCTGCCGCCCCGCCCCCAGCACGCCGCCCTCGCCATTTCTCTCCCGCCCCGCCCCCCGTCTGTGACCCCGCGGGCCGAGCCTCAGGCGACCTGTTGGCAGGGAGAGTCACGTGACGCGCCGGCTGCGCACTCCCCTCGGGCGGGCCTCCTGTTGCGCCTGCCTGGCGAGTTCCATCACGTAACGCGCGGGCGCCGCCCCGCTCTTCCCTCGTTGAGCGAGGGAGGGCGGGCGTCGAAGAGGAAAGGGAAGGGGAAAGGGGCGGGAGAAGGGAGGAGGGGCGGTGTCCGAGTCACGTGACCCGGGGGCAGCCCGGAAAGCTCCGAGGAGGAGCCTGGCGCCGCCATTTTCCTGCAGCTGCCTGTCCCTCTTACCCTGCCCGGCTCCAGCTGACCAGGGAAGGGGTGGGCTGAACTGAGGCGGGGGCAAGGGAGTGCCCGACATCTTGTCCGACTCCGCGGGTGATACAAGCCGGTTCTCTCTGGACTGGGTGGCAGCGCGCGGCCCCGAACCGCGCCCCAGGCCGGCAGGCGGGGAAGGAGCCGGTGGGGGTAGGGGGTGCGGTGGGGGGTGGGGACCCTCCGGCTGTTGGGGGTCCCAGTCCCCGCCGGCTGCTGAGCGGGTAGGGTGGTGGAGGAACTGCAGAGATGTCCGGCCAGAGCCTGACGGACCGAATCACTGCCGCCCAGCACAGTGTCACGGGCTCTGCCGTATCCAAGACAGTATGCAAGGCCACGACCCACGAGATCATGGGGCCCAAGAAAAAGCACCTGGACTGTGAGTGAAGCCGACCGCGGCCCCCCTCCCAGACGCCCGCGCGACCCGCGTCCTTCTCTCCCTCTCTTTTCTTTCTCCCGTCTGCTGCCTCTTCCCTCCCTGCGTCTTCTCTGGCACGGCGGGTCCTGTGCCCGTTGGGCTGTGTTCTTTTGCTTCCATCACACCTGCCTTCACGGCCTCCGCTCCCCGTCTCAAAATCTGACAAGCCAGTCCCCTCCCTATTCCTAAGGGACCCTCGCCTCCTGTCTGGTGCGCTACCACACCCCATCATACCCAACCAACTTGCCTCCCCACCTGGCTTCTCACCCCCTACCCGTCTCCACTGCAGCCTTCTGCTCTCCCTTCCCACCCGTCCGGTGCCGCCTTGTCGCCCTCGCCTGAGCGTCTGCCCAGCCCCATTGTTTCTTCATCAGCCTTCTTCGGGTTTCCGCAAACGCCTGGTTCCTTGCACCCAAATCCCTGTTATCCCTCCGGGCTGCCTCCCTTGAAGTGATCCCCCACTTCCTTTGCTCCACTAGCTGCTTCTCCCATCCGTTCCTGGCTTTCTCGTCTACCTTGCCTCCCGCGTTTGGGTTACCTTTCATCGCCTCTCTAGTAGCTTCAGTGTAGTTTTTTTTGACTCATTTTATTTTAAACACCATACCCACTTACCCGACTTTTATTTCAGATTACCTTCTTTGTGAGATTGAAAGTAAAAGGATTCAATTTGGTGTAGGGAAAGCTTTCTGGAAAGTTGGGATTTTTATTTGCCTCTGGTGGAATTTAATCATTGTGTTGTCCATACTTTTGACTGGGGTGAGTTTGTGACTGTCACCTCTGCCCCCCACCTTTTCAAATGGGGAGCTGGAGAAAGGCTTTTTGCTGATACTCTTATCAGTTCCCGGAACTGTTAACTCTGGCGGCTTGAATTCAGAAGCTTGAGTGTTAAGCGTAGACTGTTGGAATTCCAAATGGATTGATAAATTTACTTACAAATAACATACATCCCTTAAAAAACATTGGCGAAATGATGTTTGATGATGCTTGAGTTTGGATACGTTTTAATTATGCCAGTTACCTTTTGAGGAACCAGCTTCTCTTACACGACACAGTATTCGTCCGTTCGCTAACGTAGATACAATTAGTAGAGCTGACTCCTCGCAACTTTTTTCTAACCTGGAAGTCACCTGTAATATCCTCCTTTTTCTTTGCGCTCTTTTACCTCAGGGTACAAAGCTCATTGGATCACTCAAGCCAATGGAGCTTAGACCTGAAACTTTTCAGGGAAAAATAGGGAAATAGTCACGATAAATAAGTTCTCTTTTTAAATGACTGAACACATTAGTCTGACTGGCTTTCATCATACATGAAAGTTACTTTGCTTTACTGTTTGAAGCAAGAGTGAGCATGCCCTGAAAGATAATTCACTGTCTGGAAGCCTGTTTTGATTTCTCATTTGGACTTTGGCCGTCAAGTTTGCACTTTAAAAAAAAATGTACGAAATGTAAATTCTTCCAAGTTACTGTGCTCATGAATACTGTTAGAACAAGTTTTTGCTACACAGAAGCCCATTATTCGTTGTGATTGTTCCTCCACTGTGGAAAAAGTTTTAAATAAAAAGCATTAGTGCTTGGTTGTTTCAGATATGCGTTCAAGCTGCTTTTAAACTCTCAGTCCTTGTTTGTCTTAGAGAATGGAGAATATATTTAAATGGTGACACTTATAAACAGAAAACTTTTTAAAATGCATCGTAAAGCCATATGTGATTTTTTGATTATCTGATATGTGTAGTAGACGTTTCTACTATTTAGGCTCTTCAAGTGACTACTTGGTTTGCCCTACCAAATCTTACAGTTTGCCCTGACACTGTGTTAATTCTTCTGTTAGTTGTTTGTTTGTTTGTTTGTTTGTTTGTTTTGGTATGAGAGTATGAAGAAACTGCTTGTGACTGTGTGAACTATTTTCCTCTTTCCTCATTCAAAATAATAATCGATAAGTCTTTTTAAAGTTTTTTATAAAGGTTTGTGTCTTGTTTCAAATGTACCAGTGGTTCTTTTAACGCATTGCCAAAAAGAGGAGAAAATAGGTAGGGTTGGAAGAGTGCTATTTGCATGTGGTTTCATAAATGTTATTAGCTATTTCTCTTTTTTTAACCACTACTGCAGATGCTAACTGGGATTAGGTTTGGAGGATAATCTTGCATTTGTCGTTCTTTTTCTCTTCCACTTCTGTTTTTACAAGCTCTCACCTTTTTGGAACTTGAGTATACCTGGTAGTATTTGATTTAAAAATATATGTGTAGATAGTGTACTTCTATTTCTTTTCAATGAGGTTTTAAAATACTGGAATACTATTTTCCCTACATTGTTGTTTAAAATGTCCTGTAATCAGTTCTCACTAATAAAATACCTTTATCTTAGGTAAAGTCTGACCAGTGAGTGGTTTACTAAACAAATACCTTCCTTGCACACACTAACATGCTTTGAGAAAATTTAAGAGTCTTCTACGGACAGTTCATGGTGTTGACATCATGAACTTTAGGCTTTAATACAGAAACCTGTCATTTCAAGTACTTTTTCGTCTTTTAGAAGTTTTTCTTTATAGTGAAAGCTTAGTTTATGTGCACCTTTTAATGCCTCTAGCAACTGATGCTTATTTATATGAATCTAATGAAAATGATTTCATTTTAAAATGGCAGCATTTAACAAAAAATATGCTTAGGACTGTTGGTTTTCCTATGAGCTCTTAGAGTGTGGAGGTGGTTTCTGTGCAGTTTCTCGCCAAGATCTTTCCATATTAGGAAGTGATTATTAATAATCCATGAATTATAGCTTAATTCATACTACATTATATATTTATTGAAGAAAGATCTTTTTGCTTTGCTTATACTGTAGGTGTTAGTGGATAATAACGTTGACTAGCATCCCTAGTGTGAAAGCGTTGTCGAACTTGGAATATGTCTGTAAAAATAAACATGATTTCCCTTTAATTTTAGGCTTTTAGTAGCCATAATCAAGGTAGAGGCATAGCAGTCCTTATATTTGAAGGACTTCAGTTTTCCAGGCACTTTCTCGTCATCTCATTTAATCCTGTCTCACAGCTGCAGGTGGGGGCAATTCATATACATAGAAAGTAGCCTCTAATTCTGTTTAGCAGTATAGAATGCTTAAAAGAACCATAATTATTGCAGGATAGAAAAAAACATTTTTTTCTTTCTTTTTTTTTTTTTTTTTTTTGAGACGGAGTCTTGGAGTCTCGCTCTGTCCCCAGGCTCAGGTGCAGTGGTGCAATCTTGACTCACTGCAGCCTCCGCCACCCAGGTCCATGCAATTCTCCTGCCTCAGCCTCTTGAGTAGCTGGGACTACAGGCGCATGCCACCACACCCAGCTAATTTTTGTATTTTTAGTAGAGACAGGGTTTCACCATGTTGGCCAGGATGGTCTGGGTCTCTTGACCATGTGATCCTCCCGCCTCTGCTTCCCAAAGGGCTGGGATTACAGATGTGAGCCACCGTGCCTGGCCCACAATTTTTAATTTATAACTTCTTAATATATAAATCATTTTTATCTGATCTTACAATCTTTAGTCTTAACCCACCCTTTTTTTTAATATATAGAATCTTGCTCTGTCACTGGTGTGCAGTGGCAGGATCACAGCTCACTGCAGCCTCATCCTCCTCAGGCTCAAGAGATCCTCCCACCTCAGTCTCCCAAGTAGCTGGGACTACAGGCATGTGCCACTATGCCTGGTTAAAGAAACTTTTTATTTTTGGAGAGATGAGGGTCTCCCTATGTGGCCCATGCTGGTCTTGAACTCCTGGGCTCAAGTAATCCTCCTGTCTCAGCCTCCCAGAGTGCTGGGATTACGGAGCCTCCCAGAGTGCTGGGATTACAGGTGTGAGCCAGCATGCCTGTCCCTTATCCTATTTTATGATACGAATTCTTAATTTTCTTTATTCTTATTTACTATCCTTGGACGTTTATATTTTGACATATGTCAGTGAAATGTAATATTTGTACTAAAGGCTGTAATGTCTCCTTTTTTTTTTTTTTTTTTTTTTTTTTTTAAATGAGGTGGGTCTCACCCTGTTGCCCAGGCTGGAGTGCAGTGGTGCAATCACATCTCACTGCAGCCTTCACATCCGGGTTCAGACAATCTTCCTGAGTAGCCGGGACCATAGGCACCTGCTACCACGCACAGCTAATTTTTAATTTTTGTATAGACAGGGTCTCCTTATGTTGCTCAGACAGGTCTCAAACTCCGGGGCTCAAGGATCCTCTCTACCAGCTGAGCCTCCTAAAGTGCCAGGATTATAGGTGTGAGTCACCATATCCTGTATGTCTCTGTTTTTTAATTCATATTTTTCCCAGTTAATTTACAGGGACATTTCATTTCACCCACTGCCTTATCTTTTCTAAAAATCAAGATCAAGTTCTTACTAAGCATCCATTATCAGCATACCTCTATGGTAGATACAGAATGGTTATTTGTATGTTGTGAACTGAATCTAGAAATTGGAAATAAGTTTTTAAAAAGTAAGATTTGAATATTTTGCTTATGTAGAAGGTGGAATTTGTATTTGGTCTAGGGGTTTGTGTAACTACATTAAAAATGTATGTAACATACCAAACTGTACCTGAATTAATTCTCTTTTAAAGCACAAATGGTTTTTAATGTTTCAGTTAATATCATGGGTGCTTAGTTTGTGTATTGTCAAGAAGGATCTGGTAACTAGGATGTGGTTTCTAAGAAGATGCAGATAAGGAAATAAAGTAGAAGATCTGTCCCAGGATATCTCTTATTTAAAAGTAAGGTAACTGGGACTTTTTTTTTTCAAAAGGATCTGGTTTTTAAAAGACAGTTATTTTGTAATTAATGTCTGGGCTTCCTATTCTTTCCTATAAGAATTAGTCATATGATTTATATTTTCATTATCCTTACTAGTCTTTTAGTAGTTTTGCAATACAGAAAATAGTAATAGAGTTATCAAAGTGGTAGTAATGAGTAAGATTTGATTATTCATGTCAAATGCCTGAGGCATTTTATTTATTTTTATTTTTTCTGTCGCCATGGCGGAACAGAATGCCTGAGGTATATAGTAAAATTCACAAATGGATCCTTTTTCCTCCCAGATATATCTAGTTAAGTTTCTGAATAGTATGTATTTTAAAAGAGAAACCCTAAAGATAACTTAATATTCACCTGTTTTTTTGTAACCGCTTATTTGTAATTAGCAAATGAATTCTGAAATACTTTTGTAATTATTGTTCACTGATGGATTTATTTGCTATGTTAAGAAATAATATTAAACTTTGGGCATCTATACCTTTTATGTTTACTAAATATTTTATATATCTGGATAATTTTTAAAGGTGTCTTTGAATTTAAAGTTACTATGGCAGGTGAGAAGTGAAACACTTCATAAGAAGTGATTGGTGTTTTTCTTTCATATGCTTTGTGAGATATTTATATGAAACATTTACTTTGATGTTTTAAAATACACTGATTGTTTAAAAATAATCTATTTTAATAATCAGAATCGCTTTCATTTAAGTAAATTTATTTGGCCATGATGATCGTTTAGAATAGTTAATGTGAAAGTTCACCGTAGACATAGTTGTTTCTCCTTTGTTCAGCTCTAAAATGCTTAATTTCATGATTTCTCACTTAAAATAAAGAAGTAAGAAAAATAAACTTAGAGGCTTCTTGGCAAGAGGTTAGAACCCTACCAGGAAGTAGTAGCCTTAGACTTTCAAAGTAAAGGCTTAGTATTTGCTCTTCCTGTTCTTTTGGTAGCTAAAGTGGCATTTCCGTTACTTTGTGTTCTGTCTTAGTATGTTCCTAGTTAAACTGTTTTATACGTTTCTCTAGAAAATCAAAATTTTGGACTTGACCTTTTAGAATTTTGTATGTTCACTGTGTATATGGTTCTTTTTACGGAGAATCATTTTGGACAGTTAGATAGTTCTTTAAAAGAGAATCTCGGCAAACCTAAGCCTTTGTATTAAAAATTATGTTCAGAGTTGTGATTTATCAGATTATCAGAAAATTAAGGATTTCTCAAGTTATTATCAAGATATATTATATCCCCCACGAAAGTGGTACATTTGTTAAGATTGATGGACATACATTCACACATCTTTACCCAAAGTCCATAGTTTACGTTAGGGTTCACCCTTTTTTTTTTTTTTTGAGACGGAGTTTAGCTCTTGTTCCCAGGCTGGAGTGCAGTGGTACGATCTCGGCTCACTGCAACCTTCGCCTCCCGGATTCAAGGGATTCTCCTGGCTCAGCCTCCCAAGTACCTGGGATTACCGGTGCCCGCCACTGTGCTCAGCTAAATTTTTATATTTTTGATAGAGATGGAGTTTCACCATGTTGGCCAGGCGGGTCTCGAATTCCTGACCTCAGGTGATCCACCCACCTCGGCCTCCCAAAGTGTTGGGATTACAGGCGTGAACCACTACGCCAGGCCAAGGTTTACTCTTGGTGTTTGTATGTTCTGTGAGTTTGGACAATTGTATGGCACATATCCACTATTGTAGTGGTACAATGTTTATCTGCCCTGAAATACTATATGCTCCCCCTAGCCATCCCTCCTGTTCCCCAACCGCTGGCAACTACTATTTTTTATTAACTATCTCTATAGTTTTGCCTTTTCAAGAATGTCGTAGTTGGAATCATACAGTCTATAGCCTTTTCAGATTTTCTTTTTTCACGTACTAATACGCATTTACGATTTCCTCAATGGCTTTTCATGGTTTGACAGCTTTTTTTTTTTTTTTTGGCACTTGACTACTCTATTTATTATCTGGATATACCAGGGTTTACTTGTCCATTTACTTAGTGAAGGACATCTTAGTTGCTTCCTAGTTTTGGCAATTGTGAATAAAGCTGTTATAAACATCAAACATCTGTGTGTGTGTCTTTTGTGTGGACATAAGTTTTCAGTTCATTTGGATAAATACCAAGGACCACAGTTGCTGGATCATATGATAAGAGTACCTTTAGTTTTGCAAGAAACCTCCAAACTGTCTTTCAAAGTGATGGTACCATTTTATATTCGCACCAGTAATGAATGGGAGTTTCTGTTCACATTCTTACCAGCATTTGATATTGTCACTGTTACAGGTTTTGGCCATTCTAATAGGTGTGTAGTGGTATTGTTTTAATTTGCATTTTCCTGATTATGTGACATCTTTTCATATGCTTAGTTGCCATCTTTATATTTTCTTTAGTGAGGTGTCCGCTAAGGTCTTTGTCCTGCTCTTAAAGTCAGGTTCTTTGTTTTCTTATTGTTGAGTTTTGAGAGTTGTATATTTTGAATAACAATCCTTTATCAAATGTATCTTTTTTTTTTTTTTTGAGATAGAGTCTTGCTCTGTCTCCTAGGCTAGAGTGCAGTGGCGCCATCTCATCTCATTGTAAGCTCTGTCTCCCAGGGGTTCAAGCGATTCTTCTGCCTCAGCTTCCCGAGTAGCTGGGATTACAGATGCCCACCATCATGCCCGGCTAATTTTTGTATTTTTAGTAGAGATGGGGTTTCACCATATTAGCCAGGCTGGTCTTGAACTCCTAACCTCAGGTGATCTGCCTTCTTCAGCCTCCCAAAGTGTTGGAATTACAGGCATGAGCCACCAAGCCTGGCTATCAAATGTATCTTTTGCAAATATTTTCTCCCAGTCTGTGCCTTGTCTTTTTCATTCTCTTGACAGTGCCTTTCACAGAGCAGAAAATTTTAATCTTAATGAAGTCCAGTTTAGCAGTTCTTTCTTTAATGGGTCATGCCTTCATCATTGTGTTTAAAAAGTCATCAACAAATGCAAGGTCATCTAGATTGTCTTCTGTGTCACCATCTGGGAGCTTTATAATTCTGCATTTTATATTTAGGTCTGTGATCCATTTTGAGTTAATTTTTGTGAGTGTAATGTCTGTCTCCAGATTCTTTTTTTTTTTTTTTTTTTTTGCCTGTGGATGTGGAGTTGTGCAGTACTATTTGTTGAAAAGACTATCTTTGCTGCATTGTATTGCGTTTCTCCTTTGTTGGCAGTGGTTCTTAAGGTGTGATCTGGGGACTTCTGGGGGTTCTCAAGACCGTTTCAGCAAGTTTGTGAGTTAAAAACTATTTTCATGTACTAAGACATTATTTGCCTTTTCTATTTTTATTCTTTCGCCACTGTACAGTGGAGTTTTCCAGAGGCTATGTGATGTGTGATATTGCAACAGTTTGAATGTAGTAGCAGATAATGAGAATTCAACTATTTCCTATTAAGTCACAAAATAGAGTTTTGCAAAAATGTGAAACAATGCCATTCTTCTAAATTGTGGGGTGCTTTTTTGAAAATACTGTTATTTTTCACATGAGTTAGTGTTGATAAATTTCTCAGTTTCAGTTTCTAACAGTAAATATTGATAGAGAACCCCTATATAAAAGCTCTTGGGTCCTCAATTTTAAAGTGTAAAGGTTCTGAGACTACAAAAATTGCACTTTTAGGGATGAGTGTGTGTTACAGGAGACAAAAGAGTACTCAAAGAGGAACTAGATTTAAGGGATCCTTTGAATTCTCAGGAGTGATTTTGGATTTGATTTTGTAGGTAACAGTGCCCCAACTTTTGGAAGATTTCAAGCAAGAGATGTGATATCATAATCCCTATATCCACTTTATGTCCATAAGTAGATTGGAAGGAGTGTTCAGTATGACTTGGGAACTGCTGGGGCAAAAAAGTCTAACACTGATATTTAAAATTTTTTTCCCAAAGACCTTAAAAATTAGTTATTAATTGGAACTCTTGATTATTTGTCCCCTCTTTCTCTCTCTCTTTTTTTTTTTTGTTAATGTCAAAACTATCTTTTTTTGTGAAAGCCAGGCAGGTTAGGTATCAATTGTGCCAAAAGTTCTTGACTACCAAACCATTAGCCTTTGGACTTATGATTCCTTGGACTAAAGACAGGGTCTTGCTCTACCACCCAAACTGGAGTGTAGGGTCATGATTATGGCTTACTGTAACTCTAAACTCTTGGGCCGAAGGGATTCTCTTGCCTCAGCCTCCTGAGTAGATAGGACTACAGGTGTGTGCCACCATGCCCTGCTAAAGAGAAAGGGGTCTCTTGCCTAGGCGGGTCTCGAACTTCTGACCTTGTCCTCCCCAAGTACTGCGATTATAAGTGTGAACCACTATGCTTGGCCTCTTTTAAACTTACTTTACCTTGCTTCCATTAATATTCACATTTAAAGTAACCACTTTCATAAAAACATCACTGAATAACTCCCCTGGTCCTGTCAGTCCAATATTATTCTCACCATTTATAAAGTTTCAAATATTGTTAAACTGTAGTTGCTATCTTGCTTTTATATATTTTGGGTTTATGCACATTTCCTCTGTAGAACAGGAACTGTTTTCTGTATTGTTCTTTATCTCTTCTTCAAGTACCTAGTCAGCAACCCCATGGGTGCTCAGTAAATATCAAATGATTATACTTAACCTCCCTTCATAGCTCCGACTATTCCATGAACAATTTATGGACATAAAAATCTATACCAGTAGACATTTAAGGATATTTATTACGGTGACTATGGAAATTACCTGGTTACAAATTTGTATATAAAGTCAGTAACATTGATTAAAAACATAAGAAATTACTGTGTTTCATGGAACTCATGAGGCATTAAGAAGTTTAGTTTTCTTTAGATGCAAGGTAGTGTCTTCCAAAAACATTGTTACTTCAGAATTTTTGTAGCTGCTCCATTTGAACGCTATATTAAAATGCACATTTTTGAGGACATATTCTTGAAATTAGGAATGTAATTTTTAAGAATTTAACAGAGGACCAGAAATAGATCTGAAGAGTTTATCAGAGCTGCTTCCTTGCACAACTCCAGAAGGTGGCTATCACATCTTTTTGTGCAAAAGGTGCCTCCTAAAGTATAACTGTACAGTAGACTCATTTTTGATATAAGAAGGGATAAAGCACACTTAACAGATGATATCAAAATATAAAAGAAAAGAAGTGTCTGTTTTAGAAGGAAGCTGTATGAGGTATGAGGCAAAGGTTAGGGAGGTGGTAGCAATGGTGGTAAAAATAGGATCACTTAATCTAGATTAATCAGTAAGTTGATTCCAGGGGCCAGTGGGAATTGCTGAAAGTTTCATCTGAATACATGAAATTTTTAGCAGTGGTTAGGGGAATGGTGCTGGTATTTATAGCCATAAAGTTATTACTTGAAAGCATCCTAGGGACCCAAGTCTTAATCAAGGGGCAGTTTTTCCAAGTAGTGGTTGAGGAAGTTGGGCATGCTTTCCAAAGCTTATTTCCCTACTAAAGATTGCAGATATACTCTGCAAGGGACTTCACAAAATATACCCAATTGTCATATTTTAATGTACATGTTTCTTCTGATTGTAGGTCCCACGTGACTATAAGCTCTGAGATCAAGGGTCATCTTTGGGGTTGTGTGTGTGTGCACTTAAAATTTTATGTGCTGGTAATAGTTATCTTGTGGATGTTTAAGAAATAGGAATGCGTGCCATATTTTAAATACATCTTATATGCAAAAATTTTAATGTAATCTAAGTATGCCGCAAAAAGTAAATAGCGGGTGGTATTCACACTGCAGAGGATTGGCAAGTCTTTTTGATATACTTCAAACAATTGTTGCAGAAATCCGACTCATGCACTGTATTGAATAATTTGAAACATTAGCATTTAACTAATCCAAAGCTAAAATAAAGAGGAGATTTTGAGGAGAGGTGATAAATATATGCAGTTGTCCTTCAGTATCTGTAGGGGATTGATTCCAGGACCTCCCACAGATAAGAAAATCTAAGGGTGCTCAAATCCCTGATGTAAAATGGCATTGTTTGCGTATAACCTATGCACATTCTCTGAATACTTTAAATCATCTCTAGGTTGCTTATAATACCTAATACAATATAAGTGCTACGTGAATAGTTGTTATACTGTATTGTTTAGGAAATAATGACAAGGAAAAAAGTCTGCGCATGTTCAATAGAGATGCTTTTTTTGGTATATTTTCAATTCGTGATTGAATCCATGATAATGGAACCCATTGATATGGAGGGTTAGCTGTGTGTGCATATACACACACACACCCCCCCCACACACATAATTTTTTATTTATTTTTATTTATTTATTTTTGAGACAGATTCTTACTCTGTTGCCCAGGCTGGAGTGCAATGGCGCGATCTCGGCTCCTGCAGCCTCCGCCTCCTGGGTTCAAGTGATTCTCCTGTCTCAGCCTCCCAAGTAGCTGGGATTACAGGTGCGAGCCACCAGGCCCAGCTAATTTTTGTATTTTTAGTAGAGACAGAGTTTCACCATGTTGGTCAGGCTGGTCTTGAACTCCTGACCTCATGATCCGCCCACCTCGGCCTCCTAAAGTGCTGGGATTACAGGCATGAGCCACCACTCCTGGCCTCACACACATAGTTTTCTTTTTTGCAATTTTTTATTTTTATTTTTTTCCCTTTTAGAGTACACATTTTTTTTGCAATTTTAAAATTGAGACATAATCTACATAACACAAAATTCAGTTTTAAAGTAGAGAATTCAGTGTTATTTAGTATGTTCACAGTGTTGTGTGCAACCATCCCCATTATGTAATTCTAGAACATTTTCCATCACCCAAGAAAGAGATCCTGTATCTGTTAACAGTCACTCCTAAGCTGTCCTCTGCCCCCGTGCAACCATTAATCCACTTTCTATCTACGAATTTTTCTGTTCTGCACATTTCATATTAATGGAATCATACAATATGTTGCCTTTTCTTCCTGGCTTCTTTCAGTTATAATGTTTTAAAGGTTTATCCTTGTAGCACATATCAGTACTGTATTCATTTTTATAGGTGAATAATACCCCCTTGTATAGATATCCACATTTCATTTATATTTTCATTAGTTGGTGGACACTTGGGTTGTTTAGCCATTTGGGCTATGAAGAATGATACTGCTATGAACATTCATATACAAGTTTTCATGTGAACGTATTTTCAGTTTCCTTAGGTATATATCTAGGTGTAAAATTGCTGGTTTATATGGTGATTCTGTTTAACTTTTTGAGGAACTACCAAACTGTTTTCCACAGCAGTGACACCGTTTTACATTCCCATTAGCAATGTATGAAGGTTCCTATTTCTCCCCTATTTTCTTGCCAAACTTGTGATTTTCAGGATTTTTGTTTTTTGATTTTTAAAAAATAGTCATCCTAGTGGGTGTGAAGTGTTACGTCATTGTGACTTTGGTTTCCATTTCCCTAATGGTTAATGCTGTTTAGCATTTCTTTATGTGGTTATTGACTATTTGTATATCTTTGGGAAAATATCTATTCAAGATATTTTGCCTGTTTTAAAATTTGGTCTTTATGTATTCTGGATACTGGAAGAGTACTTAACATACTTCACATACTAGATCTTTATATGATTTGTAATTTTTTCCCCATTCTGTGGCTTGGCTTGTCACTTTCTTGATAAAATGTCTTTTAATACACAAAAGTTTTAAATTTTCAAGTCTAATTTTTCAGGACTTTTTTTTTTTTTCCAGACAGAGTCTTGTTCTGTCACCCAGGCTAGAGTGCCGTGATGCAATCTTGGCTCACTGCAACTTCGCCTCTGGAGTTCAAGTGATCCTCCTGCCTTAGCCTCCCGAGTAGATGGGACTACAGGCATATGCTACCGTGCTGGCCAAGTTTTTGTATTTTTAGTAGAGACGGGGTTTTACCATGTTGGGCAGGCTGGTCTTGAACTCCTGACCTCAAGCGATCCACCCACCTCAGCCTCCCAAAATGCTGGGATTACAGATGTGAGCCATCACACTGTCACCCAGCCTCTGATTTTTTTGATTGTGCTTTTGATTTATCTAAGAAATCGTTGACTGATTCAAGGTTGTGCACATTTACACCTGTTTCCTTCTAAGAGTTTTAGGAAGAAATTTTAGCTCTTAGATTTAAGATTAATCTATTTTGGGTTGACTTTTTGTATATGGTATGAAGAAACATGTTTACATTAAGGAAAACCAAAGATATTTGAGTTTTTAATCTTTTGAAGTTGACATGGAATACAACTCTGCTACCTCTGTGTAATGTTGAAATGGAATTGTGCAGGAGAAAAATGTTACTTGATGGCAATCTCCAGGATTACTGGGCATAGTTTGGTGATGGATAACTGGAATTATTTGGGTCAGACATTCTTTCAGCTGGATGAACCACTTAATCTGATCCAGTGTATATTTTTTACATTTTCAGAATAGTCTTAGATATATGAAGAAGGTAACAAATAGTTGCATGACTGTGAATAAGTTGTTTTGTCCACAAAGAATACTGTCATTGTATGTTTCCATAGTATCTTTTTATTTTTATTTTTTTTTTGAGATGGAGATTTGCTCTTGTTGCCCAGGCTGGAGTGTAATGGCACGATTTAGGCTCACTGCAACCTCTGCCTCCTAGGTTCAAGCAATTCTCCTGCCTTAGCCTCCCAAGTAGCTGGGATTACAGACGTGTGCCACCACACATGGCTAATTCCGTATTTTAGTAGAGATGGGGTCTCACCATGTTAGCCAGGCTGGTCTCAAACTCCTGACTGACCTCAGGTGATCCACCCATCTCAGCCTCCCACAGTCCTGAGATTACAGGCATGAGCCACCACATCCAGCCAGCAAGCAATTGTTTAAAGGTAGATTTTTGCCAACATAAAAAAAAAAAATCATATTTTTTCTGGAGTGCTAAGGAAAAATGGTGACAGTCCAGAAAATATTATAAAGATGAGTGGGCCGGGCACAGTGGCTCACGCCTATAGTCCTAGCACTTTGGGAGGCCAAGGTGGGTGGATAACCTGAGGTCAGGAGTTCGAGACCAGCCTGACCAACATGGAGAAACCCCCGCAGCCCGAGCAACAGGTATGGAACTCTGTCTCAAAAAAAAAAAAAAAAAAGAAAGAAACACTTGATTCTTACCTTAAAAAGAGGCTGAGCTCTAATAGTGCAAAATGTGCAAACTAATAATTGATTGTAGTACATTGAGGTAAATGCATAATAACTTTTTACATAAAGATCAAATAGGAAAGAGTAACTTTGAAGGAGTTTAGTAAAGACTTCACAGTGGAGGTAACAGGAACTTTAAGGATAAATGGTGATTTGCAGATGATAAGCAGTGACATGGGACAAAAAAGCACTTTATGGTGTGTTTGTGGGAAACTGAATAGTTTTGTGTGGTAGAATGCAAAGTGTTAATGGGAGTAAGGGGAGATGAGACTGGAGAGGGAACCCTTAAAGGAGCAGGAGTTGCCTTGATAGACTCTGGGCTCCTCAGTGCCATCCTCCATCTTCATTTTAGAGCCCTCCTTTCTCCCATTTATTAGTTGCTTCCCTAGCTTTAGATACCAGTGCTGTGAAACTAGCAATGTATTTTTTCCTTTTCACACATAGTTTGTAGTGGGGTTGTTGAGAAGAATAGGAAAGAAGGAATGCATGATTCTGCTGGCACATGTGCAGGGGGCTCAGTATACCTTACCATCCAAAATTGGACCTCTGAATGTTATTATACATAATGTTTGGGTCTGCAAATAACTAAAATCAGGCATACTGTGAACTCATGGTTTTTGTGGACTTGTCTGAGAATTGAGCTTTTATTGAGTTCTAAATTTATGAATGAACTTAAACACAAACTATCTTATTGGGTAATAGTATGAATGCATAAGATTTGTTCAATCAGTTTAAAGTCAGTAAGAATTTTGGTGGCCTGTTTGATTTAATTAGTGACTTATATGTATCTGAAAATGATATATTGTCACTTGTGCATTTTTAAAGCTGGATCTCTACCAAACAAGGCTTTGTTAGTTTTGACTGGGTACCGTGGCTCATGCCTGTAATTCCAGCACTTTGGGAGGCCGAGGTGGGCAGATTGCTTGAGTCCAGGAGTTTGAGACCAGCTTGGGTGACATAGTGAAATCCCATCTCTACTGAAAATATAAAAATTATTTGGGCATGGTGGCACACGCCTATAGTCCCAGCTACTTGTAAGGCTGAAGTGGGAGGATCACTTGAGTCCAGGAGGCAGAGGTTGCAGTGAGCTGAGGTCATGCCACTGCACTCCAGCCTTGGTGACAGCGAGACCCTGTCTCAAAAAAAAGACTTTGTTAGTCTTATAGAAATTAATATGCTCTTTAGCATTACATATTGAGTCTTGTTAAAATAAAACTTTAGACAAATTAAATTTGGCAGTTAATTTTAGCAAAGAAACAATTGTGAATTGAGCAGCACCCTGAAGGAGTAAAGGTTTGGAAAGTTCCACCCAGCAATGTGGATAGTCAGGATTTATAGACAGAAAAAGAAGTGACATCTTGACATAGCCTGATTCATTACAGGTCTGCATTTGGGTCCACGTTTGCCTTATTTGGACACGTCTGAGCAGCTTGCAGCTTGTGATTGGCAGAAAACTTAGCTGCTCGGAACAAGACTATACTCAAGTTAGGTTGCAGTTTTACCATACTGAGGTGCAGTTCACTGCTAATGGAAGCAGCTTTAGGCCAAATTTAATTAACAGTGTCACTATTCAGGTCGTGTTGAGATTATTGTGAAATCAAAGTGCAGAAACACTAATCTGTCCTCAGTCTGGTAGGGAAGATGACATATGTAGATAGCTGTATTGCCAGACAGTGTGAGATAAGTACAGATCAAATGACATTAAAAATCAGAGGAGTGAGATACTGCTTTTGATAAGGGAAGAGAACTAGACCTTAAATGATAAGTTATTAGGAACACTAGGCATTTCAGGTGGAGGAAAGAGCATGAGCAAACATTTGTAGACAGGAAGCTGAAATTGTGTTTGAGGAACAAAGAAATTTGTAAATGGGGTGCTTTTGGACTGTGAGAGGGACAGGTTGGGTGCAATGAGAAGTATAGTTGGAACAATTGAGGCTAGATTGTGAAGGGAGTATGACTTTTAATTATATGACCTTTAGATACAGCTTTTTGGCTACTGTAGGTCAAGTTGGACCATAGTTAGAGCCAATTTTTCAAAATTACACTTTATCTGTAGTTTCTGCTGCCGGTGTGAAAACAGGAAAGGCAAGGAGTTTTGCTGATCTGGAAGCTGAGGATGAGATTTTGCTGCCTCAAGCTTTTTGTATTAACTTTATCATAGACTGAATGAATGGTGGCAATTACTGAGGTTTGGGGGATTTCCGAGTCTCTAGATTGCACAGGAATCATTGAAGAAGTCTTCTCAACAGAAATAATGTAAACCTAACTTTGATCTGAAAGTAGAAATTTTATAAAAGAAAGGAAACCTTTCAGTCTTCAGGGATTCACAAAATCTGATAAAAATTGGTGTATTAGTCCATTTTCATGCTGCTATGAAGAAACACCCAATACTGGGTAATTTATAAAGAAAAGAGGTTTAATTGACTCACAGTTCTGCATGGCCAGGGAGGCCTCAGGAAACTTAAAATTATGGCAGAAAGGGAAGCAAACATGTCCTTTTTCACATGATGGCCGGAGAGAGAAGTCCCCCTTGTAAAACCATCAGATCTCATGGGAACTCACTCACTATCTTGAGAACAGCATGGGAGAAACTGCCATGCCGTTTCAATTATCTCCACCTGGTCCCGTACTTCACGTGGGGGTTATTACAGTTCAAGGTGAGATTTGGGTGGGGACACAGAGCCAAACCGTATCAGTTGGTTTAGTTAGGACATAACATACAAAATGGGGAGAATAGCTAACATTTAAGGAGACCTTTTTATGGCTTGGGCAATTGACATGCATTATTAACACAATATTTTTACAAACCTATTCATCAGATAGTCCTATTGGCTCTATTTTCCAGATACTTAAACTAAAACACTACTAGTAAGAAGACACAGAATAAATCCAACATTTAGATGGCTCTGAAGAACCTTGACTAGAGGTTACGCAATCTGAAGGGGAGCCTCTTAGCTCACAGAAAACTTATATGGAATGAGATATAGATAGGAGAGAGCTTTTCTTTGAGAAATATAATTTATGTAAATATGTAAGATTACATTTTGAGATGTCAACTTTCTATACTTCTTTTTTTTTCTGTTTAAGATGGGAGTCTCTGTTGCCCAGGCTAGAGTGCAGTGTTGCGACGTCAGCTCACTGCAACCTCTGCCTCCCAGGATCAAGTGATTCTCCTGCTTCAGCCTCCCAAGTAGCTGGGACTGCGGGTGCATGCTACCATGCCCGGCTAATTTTTTTATTTTTAGTAGAGATGGGGTTTCACCATATTGGCCAGACTGGTCTGGAACTCCTGACTTCAAGTGATCCACCCACCTCCGTCTCCCAAAGTGCTGGGATTACAGGAGTGAGCCACCACTTTTATCTTAAGATAAATTTTCCATATGCTTCAAGAGGAATAAGCTCTAACTGGAATGTAGGGTACTGACCCTAGCTCCATATGACCTCACAAAAATCCGTTTTGAAAATAGTTTATTTTCTAAATTGCTTTCTTTCTCTGTTATTCTGTGATGCTACAATTGTGTTCCTTTAGCTTTTTTTGTTATAGGCTTGGTCCTTTGGAAACGAATACCAGAGACAGTTTCTCTCTGAGCTTTTGCTTCATTCTCCATTAGAGTATTCCGTCCCATCCACTAGTTAATCATTATTTGAAAAACAGTTTGAATTTGCATACCTTATCATTGGTAGGAATAGGTGGCATTGTCTTATGTGATTTTTGTTTTAGGAGGAAATGGGCAACAAAAGTGTGAATTTTCAGCTGGGTGCGGTGGTGCATCCTTGTAGTCCCAGCTACTCAGGTGGCTGAGGTGGCAGTATTCCTTGAGGCCAGTAGTTCGAAGCCACCTTGTACAACATAGCAAGACTACTATCACATGAAAATAATAATAATAATGATAAAACTAATGTTTTTCCAGTGTGTATCTTGGATGTTAAAAAAAAAGGGAGTTTCTACCTTTATTAAAAATTGTCTTGTATGTGTTGAGTATTGTTCACATTAGGGGGATCAGTTGAGGGTGTATAAGGAGCATCACTAATCCATCACCATTTCTTTATGTTCTACCACAGTGACATAATTTTAAAATTATTAAGTGATGGATTGATGAGTAATTGCTTCACCTTATTTTTGTCTCTTAATTTTAATTCTTTAGAAACGCAGAAATATAAACATTATTATTGTTGCCAGGATCCTTAATTTAATTTGCATGATGGAAGGACTATGTTTCTTAAATTATATGAATGCTGTGTATATGTATTGTAGAATGGGGAATTGCATGTATCTGTTTAATATTAGAACTCTGTAATAGGTCAAGGCTGTGTCAGTTTTTGTGGCTATAATTGCTTACACGTTTTTGGCTTACAGCCTTTTGTGCACCAGTGACAACCATTAAGAGCCAAAAAAGTTTGCTTTTACTTGTAGTACATGTACATCTAGTTTTGAGTTATTTGTCAAAAAAGGGTGAACTTTGTTTTTGCCTTTTTTTTTCTTTTTCTTTTGGCCATTTGTGACTTGAAATTAAGCAACTTACTGATACAGTTCTTTTTTTTTTTTTTTTTTTGAGACAGGGTCTTGCTCTGTCGCCCAGGCTGGAGTGCAGTGGCACAATCTCTGTGCAGTGGCACAATCTCTGCTCACTGCAACCTCCGCCTCCCGGGTTCAAGCAATTATCCTGCCTCAGCCTCCTGAGTAGCTGGGGTTATAGGTTCTCACCACTACGCCTGAATAATTTTTGTATTTTGTTTTTAGTAGAGATGGGGTTTTGCCATGTTGGTCTTGAACTCCTGACCTCAGGTGATCCAATCACCTCGACCTCCCAGAGTGCTGGGATTACAGGCGTGAGCCACCTCACCTGGCCTGATGTAGTTTAGAATAATCTTTAGTTGTGTCCGATATGTAGTTTTACCTATCAAACTAGTTTTAATGGTTGGTACTTTTTTATTTTTAACTTCTCTAAGTTCATCTGTCTTCAGATTGGATCTTTGGAAAGGGAGGGGCAGAATTTTGGAAGGTAGCATTTCTCTTAGATGAGTAGAAAAGAGGCCAGGCGCGGTGGCTTACGCCTGTAACCCCTGCACTTTGGGAGGCCAAGGCGGGTGGATCACCTGAGGTCAGGAGTTCGAGACCAGCCTGGCCAACATGATGAAACCCTGAGATCGCACCACTGCACTCCAGCCTGGGCGACAGAGTGAGACTGTGTCTCAGACAAAAAAAAGAAAAGAAAAGAAAATGAATTTCACTAATTAACAGTTACTGGCTTTATTTCAGGTGAGCTGTCGTGGGGGAATTTGTCTGGCTTTGAGATACAAGGTCAGTTTGAAGATTTATTGATACGTACAAAATGGAGTGGGTTGCTCTGCAATAAATTTGTGTATTAAAACTGAATATCCAAGAGAAAATAAGTTAACAGGATAGTTGCATTTGATCTTTTGGTATGGAACTGGAGTAAAGTTCTGATGATTTGTTCTTTTTTTTAATTTTTTTATTTTTTGAGACAGGCTTGCTTTGTCACCCAGGCTGCAGTGCAGTGGCACAATCTCAGCTCACTGCACTGGGTTCCAGTGATTCTCATGCCTCAGCCTCCCAAGTGGTTGGGATTATAGGTATGCACCCACCATACCTGGCTAATTTTTGTATACTTAGTAGAGACGGGCTTTTGCCATATTGGTCAGGCTGGTCTCGAACTCCTAGCCTCATGTGATCCACTCGCCTCGGTCTTCCAAAGTGCTGGGATTACAGGTGTGAGCCTCTGCACCCAGCCCTCTGATTTGTTCTTTATGTGGTCACTTTGCCTCCCATTTTCAGAATTGGAAGATACACCCACATTATCCTTATTCCCATTTGTACATTTCCTTTTTGAAGTAAAACCAGCTGTTTAATGACTGAGAAGTTACAGTTTAGCAGGCAGTAATTTTTGTTTTGTTTTATTTTGAGGCCGAGTTTCACTCTTATTGCCCAGGCTGAAGTGCAATGGCACTATCTCGGCTCACCTCAACCTCTGCCTCCCAGGTTCAAGCCATTCTCCTGCCTCAGCCTCCTGAGTAGCTGAGATTACAGGCATGTGCCACCATGTCCGGCTAAATTTTGTATTTTTAGTAGAGCCAGGGTTTCAGCATGTTGGCCAGGATGGTCTGGACTTCCTTATCTTGTGATCTGCCCGCCTCAGTCTCAAAAGTGCTGGGATTACAGGCATGAGCCACTGAACCTGGCCTGTTTTTCTTTTCTTAACATTAGCTTTAGTAATTTTTCTTCACAGAACTATGTATTTGTGTATTTGTTATCAGGTTTGGAATTTGTGTTGGGTATTAATATAAAGTCTTAGACTTTATAGAGTATAAACCCTCTTTTATTTTTGTTCCTCGTATTCTTGCAAAATACTATTTTGACTTGGTGACCTAGAGTGGATCAAGGCACTATCTTCAAGTGGTTTCTATAGATTAGCCTATCCTAGAAACACTGCCTGACATAGCTTATTAGCAATGAAAAAAAGCCGTAGGTGCTAACTTAAAAATTAGCTATAGAATTGCAACTGGCAGCAAAGTTAGAAAGCTATTTATAGAGCAGCTTGGAATACTAAGATACTCCTTGACTGCATGAAGGTGCAGTGCAAGGAGAGAACCATTTCTTCCCATCAGGAGATTGGAATCCTTTTTTTTTTTTTTTTTTTTTTTTAAATGGAGTTTTGGTCTTGTTTCCCAGGCTGTAGTGCAGTGGCGTGATCTCGACTCACTGCAACCTCTGCCTCCCGAGTTCAAGAGATTCTCCTGCCTCAGCCTCCCAGGTAGCTGGGATTACAGGTGCCCGCCACCATGCCTGGCTAATTTTTTATATTTTTAGTAGAGATGGTGTTTCACCCCGTTGTTGGCCAGACTGGTCTCGAACTCCTGACCTCCGGTGATCTGCCCACCTCAGCTTCCCAAAGTTCTGGTATTACAGGCATGAGCCACTGCACCGAGCTGGAAACCTTTTAAGGGAGAAACTTACTAATAAGTTGCTTCCTGTCCTTGGGCTTATAGACTTAATCTAGAATTGATTTTTCTTTGACTTTCTTCATCAGAGTTATGTTTTCGTAACTTAATGACTAACCAAGAATGTGTTTTAACTGTTGAAGCCCCTTTTAATATAGTTTACCCCTTCTGCTGTTACTTAGAATTGATAGTAATTAATCTCTAGGGCAAAAGATGACTGGAAAATTGCTCTGGGTTCTTCTTATATAACATCATATAAGACCTGTTCACCTAAAATCTGGTGAGTTGATTTAGTTTGTTTTCTGACATTGTTGGCTTCTTTAAGCTTGCTTATAAATTAAGGCTTGCAGTTTGAGTCATTCGGAGATGGGGAATGCCCAGAACTTTCGCATCTTGTGAACTTGAGTTGAATAATGTGTCTCTTTCCTCATAGTCTGTCAACTTTAGTTCATTGTAGCCACAAAGAAGATGATGATGCCAATGAGGATATACTAAACCAGAAAAGAGGTGGCCTACTGTGTATGCTAGGCATTAGATTTTTTAGAACTAAACACAACACTGAATTTGTGAAAATGTGTGGAGTTTAGAATAATTAGAGAAAATGATAACCAGTCTCACTCAGACCACATGGAAATGAGGGGAGAATGTGTGTGTGTTGGGAATGTGTATCTTCATCTGTCCCGCTAGTGGAAAGGTTACTGTTTGAAAAATGTAGTTCCAACACAGCCACTAGTTTGTGCTACTTTAGACAAGTATTTAAATCTTTACAATGGAGATATTATAACAGCATTCCTTGCCTTGGCACAAGGATGTTGTTAAATTGGAAGACTAAGGATATGAACGAATTTTGTAATGTATAAAGAAATCTTGGCCAAGCACAGTGGCTCATGCCTGTATTCCCAGGACTTTGGGTGGCCAAAACGGGAGGATCACTTAAGGTCAGGAGGTTGAGATCAACCTGGGCAACATAGTGAGACCTTGTATCTGTAGAAAATTTAAAAATTAGCTGAATGTGCTGTCATGTACCTGTAGTCCTAGCTACTCCAGTCTGGGTGACAAAGCAAGGCCCTGTCTTTATTAAGAAAGAAATCATATGTGCATTATAAAGATTTTGCCACTCTTAAGATTGAGTGCAATGATCTGTGGTAACACTTCCCAGTTGATGAAGAAATTGTACATTAGATAATGAAGGTTTTGCAGCAGTAATTGAGTTTGAGGTATTTTCATAACGCTGTATTGGAAAGGTGATAGAGGAATTGTCTCCTAAAATGAGGGAAAACGTGAATACAAAATGATGGTAAGAAAGAAAGAAAAGTATTTGTAATGGTGCTTTAAAGCTTTAAAAGCTTTAGGGTACTTTTAAAGTACCCTAAATATATTACCTTACTCAACCAAGATGTTGTGAAAATTAAGTGTCAATCCTGTTTTTTAAATGTTGAAATGGAAACTGAGTGACTAATTAACATGCCTGAAATCACAATGGTGAATCATGAATCTCGAATTTGATTCTAGATTTTTTTGCTCATTCTGATGTGTTGCTTAGTCCTGTTACAGTACAGTTGTAGCACATGGAAATGGATGGGACCATGCATGGAAGCCGGAGGGTCTAGAGCAGAACTTCAGTGATAGCAAGTTAAAATCTTCATCATCAGTATTTGAAGCAGAGATTGAAAATGAATAGTGCTTAGGACAGACTATCAAATAAATGTGAGCCAGAAGATTTTTAATGGGGGAAATTAACTTTAATGAAATATCTTATAGAAAGAGCTAAAGACAAGACACCTGCCAATCCCAGTCACTCTGGAGGGTATCTAATATAGGAATGAAAATAAAAACGAGTTAACATTCTCCAGTGTTTGTCAAGTTTAAAGAGATTAACTTGAAAAGTAGTAGTTGGGTAGAAGGTTTATCTTTGAAGATCCTTTGGCATCATAGCAAAAAAAAGTTGGTGAAAGATTGGTACTGTAGAATGATGGGAGAAAGATGATTATATTTCCCTTCCAACTTGTCTAGACCACTTAAAATTTATATTACTTTCTCACACAAGCCAAGATAAAGATACACTCTTTAAGAAATTTAGGAGACTCTTCATATATCCATTCATAGATAGAATGTGGTTTTGAAAATAAATGGGATATTATCTAAATATAGATCTATATAAAATTTTATAATTCCTTTTAAGAAAGGCATTTGTCAGGAAGTGAAGTCAGACTTTTTAATGCTCAGAAATAGGTGAATGTGGGTTATATGGAGTCTTTTTTTTTTTCTTTTTTTTTTTAATTTCAAGACAGGGCCTTACTATGTTGCCTAGGCTGGAGTTCAGTGGCTATTCACAGTTGTCATCATTGGATACTACAGCCTGAAACTCCTGGGCTGAAGTGATCCACCCACCTGACCTCCTGAGTAGCTGGGACTACAGGTGCATACCACTGTACCCTGCTAGGAATCTTGTAAGAACAATTGTATGGTTATGAGGTGTATGAGGATAGAGATATTTTTTGTCCTGGTGATTATTTCTTCTTGTATAATACTCCTAGTGATTTTTCCTTCTTGTAGAAACTTAAAGGCTTAAGATTAAACTTATTAGGAAAAATAACTTTGGCTTTATTTTGTAGTGATTTATTAATGGCTTTATTTTATAGTGATATATTAATAATGTATTAAAATAGCTAATATTTTCCACTTACAGAGTATTATTTCAAAATTTTAAACCACGTAGATAGGTTATTATTTGGTGCTACATCCACCATTACTGCAGTTGATTTCCAGCAGTTTGAAAAAAGACTTTTCAGAAATGACTTTCACTTGTTACTCAGTGGCTTACGGTAGCGGTCCCCAACCTTTTTGGCAATAGGAGTGGTTTCATGGAAGACAGATTTTCCACAGACTGGCAGGAGATGTGTGGAGGGATGGTTTCGGGATGAAACTGTTCCACCTCAGGTCATCAGGCATTAGATTCTCATAAGGAGTGCACAACCTAGATCTCTTGCATGTGCAATTCACAATAGGGTCCGCGCTCCTATGAGAGTCTAATGCCCCCACTGATCTGGAGCTCAGGCAGAAATGCTTGCTAGCTCACCAGCCACTGTGTGGCCCAGTTCCTAACAGGTCACAAACCAGTAACGGTCCACAGCCTGGGGGTTGGGAGCTCCTGGCTTATAGGGTCTTCAGATGCTTACTAGCTACAGGTATGTCACTTAATCAGATGTAATAAATGGCTGGTGTAATTTTGACTCATTTAAAGTGAAGAGATTGTTTTAATTGTGAAGCATGTGAATAAATAAATGAGATTTCTGCTGTCTCTAGTACTATATACGTAAAACTGGAGGCTTTGCAAAATTACCAAGAGACAGTCCCGTTTGATGTGTCTTTGGTTTGGCACGGGTGGAGCAGACATGTGAGATATAGCATGAATGGGAGGCCTTCACACTTACTCACTATGTGGAGGGTGGTAGTTGATCATGATGGTCAGTTCCATAGTCCTCCAGGCCACTGGTGACATACTACCATTGTTGCCATAATTCTCAAAAGTCATTTTATGTGGGGCTCCTTCCTAGCAACCTCCCCTAAACACATAGCTCCATCCTTCCCAAGAGCTGAGAAATTCTTAGCACTTGCCACCGTCTGACATATATTTGTTCATTTGTGTACTGAGTACATTCCTCCCATTAGTATGTAAGCTCCATGATGATAATAGAAACTTTGTCCACTATTGTATATTTCTAACTCCTAAGACACTATTGGCATATTATAGTATGCAGTTAATACTAGAATAAATGGGATTTCTGTTTTTTCTTACTGAGGTTTGCAAAGCTTCGTGAAGGTAGAATATAAAGATTCTCATTGTTCTATGTGCATTGGGGACGTGGAACGGAACTTGTGTTTTTTGAGTGAGGGAGACTCTGGCAGAGAGTCTAGCTGCAATCCATTACTGTGACTGGGCAGAATTTAAACATTTTAAGAGAAGATATGAAAAAAATCTTCTGAATTCCTACTTTATTTTTAGACATGGGTTTGGCTATTAACGAATAACTTTAACCTACCTACAGGGAAGGCTTTTTCCCTGTTACCCTTCTCTCTCCTGGATCTTATGAGTGGAGAAATGGGCCTTTGTTTCACTTACAAATCCACAAATATTTATACTGTCATGTGAACACATGTTTAAGGCGCTGTGTCACACATTGTGGAAGTTACAAAGAGACAGGATTCCTGAGAATTTAACAAAGTTGAGAATGAGTGTTATTGATTAAAACAAAAATGGGACATTTAGGTTACAGTTGAGACCGTGTTTTTGTTTTTTGAATGTGAGATGTTTTTGGATACAGGTGAAAAATTCTAATGTCTCTAACTCCCCCAGAAAACCTTAGGTTGATTTTTCTGAGAAGTTCGTGAATGATTTGCATAGAGATTTTCTTTGAGGTTAAGAAATTAGATGAGTTTCCCAGGGTGAAAAAAACAGGAGCAGAGATTATTGTTAAAAAATGGTCATGAGTAGAGGGGTTAGAGGACAAAGTAGGCGGAATAGAAGCGTGTTTGTGTTTTAAGGAGGCTGAGAAAGAACCAGAATATAGCACTCATAAAAGGAAAATGCAAATGCACTGTGAATAGCTGCTACTGGTAGTGTATTAATTTCTTAGCTACATGTAAACTTTTATTAGGGTGCTTATAACTGAGGTGATGTGTAATATGTTATCCAAACTTGGGTGATCTCTTTTAAGAGTGAGAGGGTGTACTATCCAAATGGGACATTGGGACAACGGGTGTGAACCAGGACTGTTCTAGCAAAACCAGGACGGTTGGTCATTCCTAACTAATAACATACTTTTCTCCAGACTTAGTCCCAATTCCTTTAACCTCCTCAGATAATGTTTTTTCCTTTATAGTACTCTGATCTGCACTTGCAGAGCCTCTCAATTGTTGGTTTCTTTTTCCCTGCCTTGTTGGAAAGAAAGGAGAATTTTTCTGCCCCCACCCTGGACCCTGCTTGGGTTCACAGCATTGGTGGAGGTAAGTAGTACTCACAGTGTATTATTAGTTGACTTTTGTTTTGCTTAGGAAATGAGATTTCTGTATTTTTCTGATCCAGTACTAGATTTTTTTTTGTTTGTTTTTTGAGAGTCCTGATTAACTGGGCTAATGAACTATTAGTTAAGTTCTTAGCATGTAATACAAAAAAGTGTTTGTAATTTTGGCATTTGTTCTTAAATTACTTGATACTTAATATGTTTTCTTTCTTATAGGTGGGGTTGTCATTGTGAAACTTAAGATCTTCAAAGAAGAGAATGTAATTTATACCGTGGATATGTTATTTTTTCATGTTGGAGCACTGTAATGCTTTCGTTTTGCTTTCTTATTCAGTTTAAATAAAATTTTTAATTCTTATATTAAGTGATGAGTTTTTATTCCATTAAGTAGCTTTTTATTGTCTTGCATTTCTGATAAAAAGTGACATAGAAGTAATATTTGAGGTGGTGCTTACCAAAATAAGATTTTCCTCATCCTTTACAGTAATCCTTATTTGGAATCTAGGATGGGCCTAAGGTATCTAGTTTTGAAAATCACCAGCTTACCTGAGTACTAGAATGGAATCCTAAACAATCTCAGATTTAAGGATGTGGTTTACAGATGAGCCTGAATGCATCTGTGTTCCTACCAAGGTCCTATTGTTCCTCTGTACAGTCTGCCATCTAGTGGTAGGAATGCAGAGTCTACCAGAATGCCAAGGGAAAGCTCTAGGTTTACACTTTTTTATATTAAGAAGGCTTGTGTAGTAATTTAAAACATGTTGATAATCAGAGGAGTGGGGATGAACAACTCTTTCACTTGAAAATACAAGTCAGTGGCAGTGAAGTCGAGAGTATCCCAAGAGTACGTTTTTATATGGAGCGGTTTCATGACTTAAACTTTCCACTTTTGTTCTAAGAGTTTTTGTATTTATGACATTAGTGGGTAAAGAGACAAATGAAAAATAATTTTAAGAGACAGTAGATTGAACTAATTTGAAAAATATGTTTTCAGTGTTGATTAAAATTTTAGAGCAATTACATAATGACTTCATTTAAAACAATTTAATTTGCACTTTTAAAATTAAAGTTTGGACAGTTCAGTAAATTTGACTTGGGTTCAACCATGACTTGAGAGTCTAAATTTCAGACATATATTAATATGTAGTATCTTAGGGGTTTGCTTTGTGTACCCAGCTCTATCTGAATTCGTTCTTCTCTACATATTCTCTTTTCAGTTCCTCATCTTTCCTGTGCCACAAATAAAAAGGATGTCAGTCCTTTCTCTGCCAGGAAAATGCCTTTTAAAAAATCTCTTCTGTGTTCTGTTCTTGAAGTAGAGGCTTTTTATTGAGGCAGTTCATCATATCACTATAGTGGCAGGAGGAGGAATATGGGGTGGTATAAACTTGAAAAAACGATTATGCTACTCTCTAGATGGCTAATGTTTTTTTTCTGAATTATCGCTGCACTAAAGCATAGACTAAATAGAATATTGTTGCTTTCTACAGATGTCTTCTAAGTTAAATTTCATTTATTAGGATTCATTTAATAAATATTTAAGGTGTACCCTGCTAGGTGCTGGCAATTTGAGGATGAAGAAGACATGGTACCGCCTTTAGTGAGCTCTCTCATGGGAGAGACTGATATATGAGCTAGTAATTGTAATGAAGTGTGAAAAGTGCTGTAACTGTTGTATGATGAGTTAAGAGAGTATGAAATTGAAACCAGGGAAAATTTGCTTTCCCTTCCAAAATAATCACCTGCTCTTTTTTCCATCTCTGAATCTTATACGTACAGATTACAATCACCACAATGTATCGTGAGGCTGTATCTTTAACCCCAAAGACCTCAGTTTCGTAGGGAAGAAATTTTGCTTCTTCTCAGCTTTGTATATCTAGATATTTGGCATCAGTAGGTGAATCAGTCAGTTGTTGGTTTGAGCTGTATGCAGATCATTTCCAGCAAAAAGGATAGCTCTGAAAGTGTGTGGCTTCATCGTTTGTCTCACTTTAAGCATTTTGGAATATATACACACACTTAAACATATATACACATACACTGTATGTACCTGAATGTAAGGTAACCCCAAATATAAAGCAAGCCTGCATTTTCCCACTGAGACATTGACAGCCCCTCAAGTTTTATTTATTTTACCTATTTAAATACATAAATGTTAGGGATATAGATGAAGCAGTCAGCCTCGTAATATTGAAACTCACTAATGAGAATATATATGAAAAATTACTATAAAAAGTAATCTGGCTGAATGCGATGGCTCACATCTATAGTAATCCCAGCACTTTGAGAGGCCGAGGCAGGAGGATCCCTTGAGCCCAGGAGTTCGAAACTAGCCTGGGCAACAAAGGGAGACCACGTCTCCATAAAAATAAATAAATAAATTTTAAAAAAATTATTAGAAAAGTAATCTATGATTTTAAAATAGTGATTTCTTTTCCTGATTCATATATACCTCACCACATAACATTTGACTCACTTTATATTCGTGCATATCTTGGATATTTTGTGTTTTTTGGTCATCCACAACCCCCTTTTTAAAGTTATATAACTTCTTTCCTTTTGTGTAAGATCTAATTTACATTAGAAATTTTTTCACAGGGTATCACCATCCATTCTTGTAACACTGATAGTTTGTTTCTTTCGTTCCTCATGTGTATTTCTGATCTCTGCAACATAAGTTTATTTTGTTGTTTTTTAAAGTGTTCTGAAGACACCCAACACAATTATGCAATTATGTGGTACATATCCCCAGGAATACTTACATCTGTTAAATTTTTTATTTCTTCATAAGCACCTGAAACTAGCATTGATGGAGGTCTTTTCAGGTTATCTTCTTTAGAAGGAACTTTGTTAAAATAAACAGATCAGATAATGAGATGGTTTGTGAAGACTTAGGGCAGTTTTTCTGTTGAATAGTTTTTGGAGTGGGAAAGTGCTCTCATTTTACCTGGCAGTTTTACAAATGGTAGAATTATTTTTACATTTCTGGTGGGGGGAGGGTTGCCTTTTTAAATTTATTTAAATTTATTTTTTATAGACACAGAATTTCACTGTGTTTCCCAGGCTGGAGTGCAGTGGCCATTCACAGGCATGATTATAGTACATTGCAGCCTTGAACTCCTGAGCTCAAGGGATCCTCCTTTCAGCCTTCCAAGTAGCTGACTACAGGTGCATGTCACCATGTTCTACTCTATTTTTACATTTTCTAATTTTTACGTGTGTGAATCTTAGTCCATTCATGTTGCTAAGAACACGGTGACAGAAATAGCATATCTAGTTGTGCTAATACACTGATTTTTTTCCTACAGCTGCACTTTTTTTTTTTTTTT
>NW_012102876.1:3780945-3794611 GCF_000951045.1 Mandrillus leucophaeus
CAACCTCTGCCTCCCAGGTTCAAGTTATTCTCCTGCCTCAACCTCCCAAGTAGTTGGGATTACAGTCATGTGTCACCACGTCCAGCTGATTTTTGTATTTTTATTAGAGATGGGGTTTCACCATGTTGGCCAGGCTGGTCTCAAACTCCTGACCTTGAGTGATCCGCCCTCCTTGGCCCCCAACATACTGGGATTATAAGCATGAGCCACTGCACCCGGGTTTTTATTTATACGTTAAAATAGGACTTTGACTTACCTTCCCCCACTCCCGAGATGGAGTCTTGCTCTGTTGCCCAGACTAGAGTGCAGTGGTGCGATCTCAGCTCTCTGCGACCTCCGCCTCCTGGGCTCAAGCAGTTCTCTGCGTCAGCTTCCCAAGTAGCTGGGATTACAGGCGCCCGCCACCACGCTTGTCTAATTTTTGTATTTTTGGTAGAGATGGGATTTCACCATCTTGGCCAGGCTGGTCTTGAACTCCTGACCTCGTGATCTACCCACCTCGATCTCCCAAAGTACTGGGATTCCAGATGTGAGCCATCCTGCCTGGCCAGGACTTTGACTTACTTTGAGTGTGGGGTCTGGAGATTCCTTAAGGCTCATTTACCATTGTGAGAGATTGAACTTGGGTTCAAAATACTGACCTACTTCTGGCATAGTGGCTGCCAAATTCTCAGCTACTTTACCATGCAAGTCTTATTCTTTTTGTTTGTTTGTTTAATTTTTTTCTGATGGAGTCTTGCTCTGTTGCCGAGGCTGGATTGCTATGGCTGTAATCTCAGCTCCCTTTAACCTCCGCCTCCTGGGTTCAAGCGATTCTCCTGTCTCAGCCTCCCAAGTAGCTGGGATTACAAGTGTATGCCACCACACCTGGCTAATTTTTGTGTTTTTAGTAGAGACGGGGTTTCACCATATTGGCCAGGCTGGTCTCGAACTCCTGACCTCAAGTGATCTGCCCGCCTCAGCCTTCCACAGTGTTGGGATTATAGGCGTAAGCCTCCACGCCCGGCCCAGCAACTCTTATTCTTGTACTACCTCTTCCTCACATCCTTGAGGAGATAAAGAATGTGTCATGGCTCTCCTTTCTGCGTTGATCATGATGATGTTCTAAAGGGTGTGGGATAAATTACAATACAGAATTGGTGTGTGCTATGTGATATGAGAGGTACTGAGATTAGTTTATGGAAGTAACTTATAGTTCCTTTATAAATTATTTTTCACTAACTCTTCATATATGACATAGTTGCTGAATCATTTTGAAAGTGTTCAATTCTTTATGCATCACCTTGTATTTGGTCAAATACAGTATATACAAGAAAATATTACGCATGTACAACTTTTTTTTTTTAGACAAGGTCTTGCTGTGTTGTCCAAGTTGGAGTGCAATGTCGTGATCACAGTTCACTGTAACCTTTAACTCTTAGGCTCAAGCTATCCTCCCGCCCCCCGCCTCCCGCCTCCCGCCTCAACCTCCACTACAAGCGCTAATTTAAAAAGAATTTTTGGGGCTGGGTGCGGTAGCTCACGCCTGTAATCCCAGCACTTTGGGAGGCCAAGGCAGGTGGATCACAAGGTCAGGAGCTCGGCCAAGATGGTGAAACCCCGTCTCTACTAAAAACGCAAAAGTTAGCTGGGCACAGTGGCAGTTGTCTGTAATTCCACCTACTCGGGAGGCTGAGGCAGGAGAATTGCTTGAACCTGGGTGGCAGAGGTGGCAGTGAGCCGAGATCGCGCCACTGCACTCCAGCCTGGGCGATGGAGTAGACTCCGTCTCAAAAAAAAAAATTTTTTTTTTTAGCTGGGTGCTGTGGCTCACGCCTGTAATCCCAGCCCTTTGGGAGGCCGAGGCGGGTAGAGCACGAGGTCAAGAGATGGAGACCATCCTGGCCAACATGGTGAAATCCTGTCTCTACTAAAAATACGAAAGTTAGCTGGGTGTGGGAGTGCGCCCCTGTAGTCCCAGCTGCTCCGGAGGCTGAGGCAGGATAATCGCTTGAACCTGGGAGGCAGAGGTTGCATGCTCTCCAGCCTGGCTACAGAGTGAGACTCCATCTCAAAAAAAATTATTTTATTTTATTTTATTTATTTTGTTGTTGTTGTTGAGGATCTCCCTATGTTGCTTAGACTTGTCTCAAACGTCTCAAACTCTTGACCTCAAGCAATCGTCTTACCTCGCTTCCCAAAGCACTGGGGTTACAGGCATGAACCACAATGCCTATCCTCACACATACAGTTTCAAAAAATGGAATTGTACTGTGTATTTGTCTTTGCTATGACTTTTGACTTAATATGTGGTGAACATTTTCTCCTGACAGCTTTTATTTTTTGTGCCATGCATTCATTGGCCTCATAGTATCCCATGGTCAGACTGTAGTGTCATTCGATTAACTCTTCACTCTTGGATATGTCCGCTTAGTTTATGAATTAGGCCCCTTAGCTTCATTAGTATTGTTACAAAAGCCATCTGATTATCTTGTCAGTCTTTGTCATTGTACTCAGCATTTCATATTCAGCCTTTAGGAGTATTTCCCCAGTTATTAAAGTCCACTTAATATGTTGGTTAGATTTCTTAAGGTGTAAGCCTATGAAGAGCATAGTTTTGAGTTAATTCTACTGGAAGTTATATAAAAATATAACATTGTGTTTCTCACAGAAGACCCCATAAACTTTACAAATAAAATTTTAACAGTTACATCTTAATTTGGACCATATTTTGTGATCCCTTTCACAGCTAATTGGAGTAAGAAATAAGACTTCATTGCATTTCCTAGACATTTGACACTTAAGACTAGGCAGATTTGCCTGTGTTTAACTTTGATTAGCCTATGTCTAATTTCAACTTGGATAGTTTTGAAATACTTAAAACAATTTTGCTATTTGAAAAAAAATTTTTTGCTGATACTTCATATAAAAGTTTCTTATCCTCTGGTTACTATTTATTGATGAATATTCTTTTTGTTTCTACTCCCACCAAGGAAAAATTACAAAGATTTGATAAGTGAAGCAAAATTTGATTAACCAGTTAATTTCTTTGCCTTCGAAATTAATTTTATCTTCAATTTTCTTTTTCTTTCTTTCTTTCTTTTTTTTTTTTTTTTTTTTGAGACAGTGTCTCGCTCTGTAGGCCAGGCTGGAGTGCAGTGGCACGATCTCAGCTCACTGCAACCTCCACCTCCCAGACTCAAGCACTTCTCCTGCCTCAGCCTCCCAAGTAGCTGGGATTACGGGCACGTGCCACCATGCCCTGCTAATTTTTGTGTTTTTTTTAGTAAAGACTAAAAAAAACCATGTTGGCCAGGCTGGTCTGGAACTCCTGACCTCAGGTAATCCGCCCGCCTCGGCCTCCCAAAGTGCTGGGTTTACAGACGTGAGCCACCATGCCCAGCCGTATCTCCAATTTTCTAGATGACTGAATAAATCAATTTTAGGTTGTAGATTTATGAGGGCAGTTGTTAAAAAAAGGTATCTTTCAAAATGACCTTTTTGAAAGGGATTACTAAATTTTATATGTATCACTGTGTTTGGCTGAATGATTGTGGTATGTTGATTTAAAAACAAACAAACAAATACTGATTCAAGCCAGGCTTCTTTTTTAGAAAATCTTATTTGGGTATCAGTGTGGTTTTGGTGTAGCCTAGTGAGTTTCTGTTTAGATGGAAACTTCAGAACTCTGCATTCTAATGGCGCAGGCCACTGGCTGGGTTGCCTGACTGACTGTAGAAGTGAACCCTGAGTGTCCTGTTTTAAGTTTCTGAAGTTGATGAACTCTGCCTGGGGACATCTATATAGGCTGAAGTTGGTGAACTCTGCCTGGTGGGAGAGTTTGTAAAGGCCTACACTAGGAATATGATTGTAAGATTAATGAAACCATTTGGTAATTGCTTACTTCTAAATTTTTTGTACTTTGTTAAAAAGAAAGAAAAAAGACTTCCCCAGAATACAAAAATATTGTTTTGCATTTCACTGTTTTTCTATTGTTTTTGTTTTTAATTCGTTTTCAACTGAGAACATGCATTACATTGGCTGGTTGAGCATTTACTTGGTGTATGTTTTAATGGATCCTTATCCTTAGCAAAAATTTAATTCTAGTTATTAATCTGTCATTTAGCTTCTGTGACCTTGCCTATGTAAATACAGTTAACATCAGCTTTATCTACCTCAGTCATTGTTTGTTGAAGGAGCGTGTGAAATAACAAAAGTGAGAGCATTTATGTTTGTATGGTGGGTATTGGTTCCTTCTGCTTTCTCTACATGGAAAAGTGATTGTCATTTCTATGGTAGGCTTATTTTTAGGCCTATTGTCTTCATCCCTTAAATATTGGAAATCTTTGTAAATTCTCACTCATACTTAAAGCAAAGAACTTACGTACCATGTGGTACTTGTTTTTTTTTTTTTTTTTTTTTTTTTTTTTAGTGTGTGTGGGATTCAGAAATTGATAATAATGAATATTCAAGAAGGTACTTCAGTTTTTGTATTCTTGACATAAATAATGAAAAGAAAATACAAGATCTGTCCTCATTTTGGTAACTTATTAGTTGGCAAGGGAAATTGTTACAGTTTTTGCTTTTTAAGAAATAGTATCTTCTGGATTGAGAGTGGGAAAAGCAGTAACTATTGAGAGTCCCATGATAAGTGTTAACTTTTGTTTGCAACAGTTTACTTTTGGTTAGTCAGAGGTGGGAAGAATATTTTCCTTCCTGACTTGGAGCTCAAACTTGAAAGCATTTTCAGGGTACTATTGTATTAGAAACATTTTACAGATGAAAAATTACTGTATGGAGAAAATGGCTGAGTTAAATACTGTGAGAAAGTATATACTGCTAATTTTATTCAATATCCTCCCCACCACACCTGTAATATTTGCATAACTTTGGTTTTACATTTGGTCTGTTCTGGATTCGTAATCTCAGTGTGAATTCTTACTTCATTTTTCCTGTTTTATTATGTGTGAAGAATTTTTTTTTTTTTTTTTTGAGCTTCTGGAGGTATCCTTCAGAATAACTCCAGTTTTTCTGTGATCAATACTAAAGCATACTATAGTTTTTAATAAGCATTATAGTAAAAACCTTCATTTATTAGATCCTCTTTTAATTTGAAATTTGAAAATTTGCACATGTATTGGGCTTAGCTTTGTTTTTCAACCTTTTGGGAACAGCAGGTTGTACAGATAGTTGTAAGATGTTGATTTAACTTTTAAGGACACAATCTTGGATGCTTTTTAAAAAAGCATGTTAAGAGTACCCATATGCATACCAAAATGAATGTCTTAAAAAATGTGACTGATCATTGTATTTGAGGCACTGTTCTATAGGTCTTTGGGGATAGAGTTGAGAACAAAAAAGTCCTGCCCACATGGAACTTAACAACGTTTTAATTGAGAGAGAAAGACATTAAATAAATTAAGATGAGTTTGATGGTAATAAATACTTTGGAGAGAAATAAGCAGAGTAAGGGGGACAATGAGGGTTTAGAGGTAGGGGAATGCCCAAGGCTCTGTTATTTTGCGTATTCAGGGAAGTTTATCTAATATGGTGACACTTTAGCAAATATCTATGAAAGTGACGGGAGCAAGCAGCATAGGTATCTAGCAGAAGAGAATTCTAGGCAGAAGGAACAACAGTACCAAACACCTGAATAATAGTGCTTGGCATATGGGAGGCATTGCAAAGAAGATGGCAGTGATGCAGTGGGAGGAAGAACAGGTCACAAAGGGAATATAGTATGGATATATGTATGTATACATACACATACGTTTTGTAAATATATAGTACAGTATATATACACACACATCATGCGCCATGCAGTATATAGTATTAAATTGTGTGTGTGTATGTGTATCAAGTACTGTCATTGAAACTGAAGTCTAGTGTAATATGTTCAGTGCCATAGGCCGGTTATAAAGTGCTATGAAAATCTAGAGAAGGCAGAGATTAAATTCCATTTTTTACTCTCAGAAGTTGAAGCATGCATATTCAAGTTGGATTTACTGTTTCATTTTTGTTGCAAATAGTCTGAATTGTGAAAGCGTTGTGTCATTCTGCTGTTCCACGGGCACTCTGTTTGACTGCTTTGTTCTTTGTTCTTTAAGCAATATTGGCCATGGTAGCTGCTTATCTAAAATGCATGTGTTTATCAAATATTAGCTTGTATAATAATTGGACCTAGTAAAGGAAAAATTTTAAGTAAACGTTCATAGTTACATTGTCATTTCTTACTAGCCATCAAGGCCAAGTTAGATCATTTGAATTCATATTTAATCATTATACAATCAAGATTAAAAGTGAACAAATTAATGAGTCATGAATAACTTTTTTCCCTTTATTGTAGTTATAGCTGAGACATTTATACATTATATTTTATATGTATTTTAAAAGTAAGACAACTCATTTCTTGGTTTTCTCCTCTGTTATCTCTCTAAATTGGATTATATTATATTACATTTTTTTTATTGAGGCGGAGTCTCACTCTGTCCCCCAGGCTGGAGTGCACTGGTACTGTCTTCGCTCAGTGCAACCTCCGCCTCCCAGGTTCAAGCAATTCTCCTACCTCAGCCTCCTGAGTAGCTGGGATTACCCATGCCCGCCACCAAGCCCAGCTAATTTTTTTGATATTATTAGTAAAGATGGGGTTTCAGCATGTTAGCCAGGCTGGTCTCGAACTCCTGACCTCAGGTGATACACACCCCCCCCCCACCAGCTTCCCAAAGTACTGGGATTACAGAGGTGAGCCACCGCACCCATCCTATTTTACATTTTTTTCATTGAGTTTACCAATAGTGTCTCTTAAACAGATTGTAGGTTACTCTTCTTAAGTTTTATTAAGAATCTTTTTTCCAGTTTTGTTCTCAGTATTAACCTAGTTATCAACCGATCTGAGCTAATTCAATAGAACTGAGGGGAGAGAAGGAGGATAAATATTTTGTATGAACAAACTGAGATCCAACTCAATTACAGACCAGAGCTCTGCCCTGTTATCTTCCTGTTGCAAAGACAGCATTCTAGGGTGGATGTTCATAAAGGTAGTTTGATCTTCATGTTGTTCATTCTTCTGTATGGATGATTTCTTTAAATAAGCTTTATTTAAAGAAAAATGTTAAATTTTAAAGAGATGAATAATACCAGTAATTTAACGGAGAGTTTTTAAGTAGTAAGGAAATGGAAGCTTCCTCAAAAACCTTGCAGCAATTCATTTTGAGATGACCAAAGTACTTGAGAGTTAATTATATCCTGAGGGAGTTTGATTTATTTTTTGGTATTGTCGATCATTTATGTGATTCTAGTTGGTACCCTGCTTCCTAGGTAGATTATGGTAGTCTCTATTGCTCTTAATTGAGAGATTTTTAACAACATCTCCAAACTGTCTATTGCTGCTCCACTTTGTGTTAAATCTTTTGCCTGTTTGTATGCAAATCTCGTATTACCAATAAATTAAAACCAGAGAGGAAATTAATCATTTAAAAATTTTTTATTGCAGACTTAATTCAGTGCACAAATGAGATGAATGTGAACATCCCACAGTTGGCAGACAGTTTATTTGAAAGAACTACTAACAGTAGTTGGGTGGTGGTCTTCAAATCTCTCATTACGACTCATCATTTGATGGTGTATGGAAATGAGGTAAGCAGAATTTTTAATGAACAAGTATACTGATGTGTTGACTTATTGTTAGCTAGCTTCTCTCACTGAAACTTCAGAAACAGCTTCCAGGTACAAAGGGCAAGATACCTAGCCAGAAATATAGTTATAGACCCTGCAATCTGAGGAAAGATAGCCTATAAACCAGAAAGCAAAAAGTGGGTCAGAGCACAGAGGACATCAATAATGGATCAAGAAGCAAAGATTAATGCCTGGAAATGGGTTCCATAAACATCCCTGGTTTTTACTGGTCCTGTTTATAGACTATATATTTGTCTATATCCATTTGTTCTTTTATTGTAGCCCAGTTAGAATTTTTTTTTTTTTTTTTAGACGGGGTCTTGCTTTGTTGCCCAGGCTGAAGTGCAGTGGTACCATCATAGCTCACTGCTACCTCAAATTCCTGGACTCAAGGGACCTTCCCTCCTCAGCCTCCCACGTAGCTGGGATTACAAGTGTGTGCCACTATACCAGGCTTATTTTTAAATTTTTTTTGTAGAGATGGGGGTCTTTCCATCTTGGCTTAGGCTGGTCTTGAAGTTCTGGGCTCAAGTGATCCTCCCACCTTCGCCTCCCAAAGTGCTGGGATTACAGGCGTAAGCCATCACACCCAGCTTTAGATTCTCGTCTGATCTCATGTAGTTGTTTGTGGAAGCACTTTGCCTACTTCAAAGCTGTGTATTTAGGACTAAGATGGCATTTGCTGAGAGGGACTGATTGAAGAGTGCCTTCTTCAGCAGAGAGGTGTGTCTGAAGCCGTTGTTGCCTAAAAGGGTAACAAATAAGATACATAAACTTTTGCAATTCTCTGTTTTGAGAGAATTGTCTTACTTTCCATGATAGCCTAGCAGTTTTGGTTCATTTTCTCAGCTCAATAAACTTATTTGTAAAATTGTATTAATAGGAGCTTTTCAAGAACATCTGAGTAGAACTAGATAAATCTTCATTGGTATGTGCCTTAGAAAAATGCAGTCTACAAGGATAACCCTCTAGAGATGAGAAGAGCTTTAGTCATTGTTACTAGTTTTCGGAGCGTCATGACTTACTGACATCCATCACGTCATGTGTTATTGTGGGCTTTTCAGTATTGAAACTATTTTTTGACAACTACCAATATAGCATTATTAAAGTTCAAAATTAAAGCAGGAATTTACCCACAACTTTATTATTCCAACGCATCTTACTATTGGCACATTTTGGTCTTCCCTCTGGTTCTTGTCCAAAAGTATTTGTGTTTTTTAAATGGCTATAATCATAATGTAGATAAAATATATTTAGCTTTTTATATAATATCACACTGTCAACATCACCATGTTGTATTTTTTTATCATCTTTAATAACTGTGTAATTGATCCTATAGTTCACAAGTTTTAAACTATTTTCCTTGCTAGAAATTTAGTTTTCTGATTCATTGTTATACCACCACATTGAGTGGTTTTATATTTGTAGTTTTTAATTTTTTAAAATTATTTCCCCTAAGTGTTACCTGAAATGTGATTACTAAGTCAACAGACATGACCGTTTTTAGGACTTACATTAGTTGCTTTCTAATACATCATAACCAGTTTATAGAGCTAATAGAAATGTTTGGCTATATTAGCTTAAATGTAACTTGAAACATCTTAACTAGGGTAATAGTTTTTACTTGTGGCAGGAATATGTTTAGTTAAGATTATGATTTTTCTGAAGAATTCCAAACGTGTATGTACTTTTCTTCTTATCCTTCTTTATTTATTTGATATAGTATATTTTTTAAAAAGAAAAAGCCACAAATATAACCAGCTACACTGCCAGATAAAGTATCAATAATGGCTCTCAGAGGCTGTAAATAAGGTAATTGATAGTACTAGAGGCAAAATGTTAGTAAAGACAAAACAGAAAGTTGACAGTCATTTCGTAGAATTGATTGACAAGGGGAGAAAGATAGCATTTTAGTGTTTTTTTGATAAACTCATGTTTAGCTTCCTCTAGGTAGTTAAAGCAAATTCCATGCTCTGTTCATTTTTTATGCTAATTGGTACAACCTTCAGGTGTTCCCATTGGCAGATGCCATTAATTTGTTAGAGGCTGTACATAGGATTTCACTATGCTGTGGTGACTGGAATACCATGGAGTGGTGGTTCTCAAAACTGAGTGGGGAAGGGGAATGATTTTTTTTTCCCTTAGAGGACATTTATCACAACTGAAGGGGGTTGCTACTGGTATCTAGTAGGTAAAGGCCGGAACTGCTTCAAAATAGCATATAATAATGCACAGAATAGACTGGGTGCGGTGGTTCATGCCTGTAATCCCAGCACTTTGGATGGCCGAGGTGGGCAGATCACCTGAGGTCCGGAGTTTGAGACCAGTGTGACCAACATGGTGAAACCCTGTCTCTACTAAAAAATACATAAATTAGCCAGGCGTGGTGTCGCGCGCCTGTAATCCCAGCTACTCAGGAGGCTGAGGCAGGAGAATCACTTAAACCCGGGAAGCAGAGGTTGCAGTGAGCGAGATTGCGCCATTGCATTCCAGCCTGGGCAACAGAGCAAGAGACTCCGTCTCAAAAAAAAAAAAAAAAAGAAAAAAAAAGTAAAAGTAACGTGCAGAACAGTCCCCAACAACAAGGAATTATCTGATTCAGTGTCAGAGTGCTCAGGTTGAGAAACCTGGCCACGGAGAAGAAATCTCAAAAGGTTAAGGCTGGGTGAGCATTGTGTTATAGACCCTTGACACCAGGCAAGTAGGTACTTCTATACCGTTGTTCAGTTACCAACTGGGTGACTTGGGTAAGTCACTTCTGGACCTTCCTCAATAATATGATAGTATCTTCATGGTAAATAGAATTGACCAAGGCTTTTATTGTAGTATGAAAAGTTATAGGTGATTAATACATGAAAATGTGGAGTTAAAAATTTGTAGATGAAATTAGAAAAAGACGTATAGAACCAAGCATGGATTTTTTATAAAGTATTTAATACCATTTTGGGTAAAATATTCTGAAATATGTTCTTTAAATATTTTGTTATGAAAAGTTTCTAATATACACAGTAGTAGAGTGAATGGTATAACAAATGCTTATGTACCTAATCACCCATCTTCCACATTGCCGTTCTTTAAATGAAGTTTTAGGATAATCCATTTCAGGTTACCACTTATGACCCAAAATGGGAACCTATGAAGCCTTATTACTTGCCAGATTGTTGGCATGGTGCTCAATTTAATACCATTTTGAATAGCATTAGGATGCTGTTGAAACCAAAACCACAACTTGATTAAAGCCATATATGTCTTAAAGGTAGAAAGGACTAATAAAATGAAAAGGAAAATTTAGATTTATTATCTCTAAAATCATGAATGAAATGGCTTGGTAGACTAAATTATTTACATTAATTTAGAATGCAGAGGTAAAGAAGAGTCTTATCAAAATCTATTAAAATCATAGTCTAATATTGTCTTATGATATTTTTATAACTTTTTGAAACACTGTTTTAGGATAATTGTGAAATATGAGTCTTCAGTTTACAAATTGGTTTTCAAAATCCTGGTTTGTTAGTTTGGGGTGGTCTCAGTTGAACAAGACCGATTTGGGGGCCGGGCACAGTGGCTCACACCTGTAATCCTGACACTTTGAGGGGCCAAGGCGGGAGGATTGCTTGCGTCCAAGAGTTCCAGACCAGCCTAGGCAGTGTAGTAAGGTGTTGTCTCTACAGAAAATTAAAAACGAAATGTGATCTGGACATGTGCATGCCTGTAGTCCCAGCTACTTGGGGGCGAGGGTGAAGAGTGAATGGTGGGTGGTGCTTCGTGCTGAGATGGTAGGATTGCTTGAGATCAGGAGGGTGGAAAGCTGTGATCACACCACTGTACTCCAGCTTGGACGACAGAGCAAGACCCTGTCTCAAAAAAGAAAAAAAAAAAAGGACTGATTTCGGAGGTGATGGTGTACATCCTAGTTGATGATTAGCCTCTGCATGCATTAAAAAAACGAAGAAGAAAGTAAAGGAATCCTAAGAAGTGAAATTGAAAGGCATTTCTTTAGCTGTTTAGAGGCTGTATGTGAAGGAGACTAATGTTATTTACTATGGTAAGCAGCACTTCAGAGAGCATTTTGGCAATATTGAGAAGATGAACTTTTACATATGTGCTGGCCTAATAATTCATCCCTAAGTATATATCCTGATAAATGAATATACTTATGCATAGAGACCAAGAACAAAGATGTCAATACAACTTTGTTAATAATAGCGAAAATTAGAAAGTATATCCATGCTAAATAAATGGATTTATAATGATGTATTCATTGGAATATTAGAATATCATTTAAAATGAAATGTTAAGTGGGGTAATTCTTAGGGAAAGGTTGAGTTAAAGCACATTGCAGAGTAAGTACACTATGATACTTGTGTAAATTTAAAATAGAAAGCAATTGGATAGTTTATAGATACTTGTATATCTAATAAAATGGTGAAAACTTGTGTGAAAGTAATGTGTACCTGTTTCAGAAAAGTACTCACCTCTGAAGAGGGAGGGAAGGGAGATTGAAGGTGTGGGTCTTCAATGGAGGCTATAATGTTTTGATTTTATATAAGATCTGAAGTGAGCATGTGGATTTGTTTAATCTGGACAGTGGGTAAGAGGATCTCTGTTGCTTTCTTGTATGTTTAGAAGTATTTTGGTTTTTTTTAAAAGCCAAAACTTTGGTATACCAGATGGCTATTTAAAATACAGATGCCACCTAGAAATGATTAGCCATAGTTTTAGTATGCTGTAATAAAACCCAAACTACTGGTTCCACTGCCTATTTGCTTTTATTATTTTGGCTTAATACTATAATATATCTGTGGGAATTAGGTTGTAATAAATTCTCGCATGCTAGTGAAAAATATGTATTATGTTTTTAGGTTTGGTAACTAGTTAATGGGAGGAGTAGTGAGGATGAGAAATTTAAACTAGATAAGCTTAATGGAATGCGTTAACCGTAACTTTTCCTCCTAATTTTTGAATTAAGAGTTTGTGAGATGGCAGTACCTTAATATGATGTAATTATTTTTTTTTCCAGCGTTTTATTCAGTATTTGGCTTCAAGAAACACGTTGTTTAACTTAAGCAATTTTTTGGATAAAAGTGGATTGCAAGGTAAACATAACTTTTTCATTATAGAAAATCAAAAGAATGACACCCACATGATGATTACTCTGGAGTAGAACTCTGTCTTTTAGAACATGTGCTACTTTAAACCTTATATCTTAGTGAAGGTTGTAGGAAAGAAAAAACTGTCTTTTAATTTGAATTAATATTTATTTGCCTACCAGATACTCAGAGCTCTCTGAGAGGTAGTACAGAGTAGTTATTTGAGAGCATGAATTCCGGAGCTGGACTGTCTGGGTTTGAATCTCATCTTTGCAACCTACCAGCTATGTGAACTTGGGCAGGTTACTTCACCTCTGCATCAGTAGAATCGAGTAATAGTGATAGTACCTACCCAATAACATTGTCGTGAGACTTAACCTAGTTAATTACTACAAAGTGCTTAGAACAGTGCCTGGCACATAAGACATGCTGTGTAAGGCCAGGTACGGTGGCTCATGCCTGTAATCCCAGCACTTTGGGAGGCTGAGGCGGGTGGGTCACTTGAGGTCAAGTGTTCAAGACCAGCCTGGCCAACATGGTGAAACCCCATCTCTACTGAAAATACAAAAATTAGCCAGGGTTGGTGGTGCACGCCTGTAATCCCAGCTACTCAGGAGGCTGAGTCAGGAGAATCACTTGAACCCAGGAGGCGAAGGTTGCAGTGAGCCAAGATCATGCCACTGCGCTTCAGCCTGGGTGACAAAGCTAGACGCTGTCTCAAAAAAACAAACAAACAAAAAAGAAATGCTGTGTAAATATTTGCTTTCATTGTTATCGTATTATTTTATGTTTCATTCCAAGAAATGTAGTTGGAATATTACATGTTTTAGTAGCTAAAGTAAATATAATTTATTAAGATGAATTGTTCATTTATATTCTTTTTTTCGTATTCATTCATAAGCTGTTTTCTTTTCTTTTCTTTT
>NW_012102876.1:3794661-3873258 GCF_000951045.1 Mandrillus leucophaeus
GATCTCGGCTCACTGCAACCTCCCCCTCCCGGGTTGAAGCAATTCTCCTGCCTCAGCCTCCCGAGTAGCTGGGACTACCCGAGCGTGTCACCACACCCAGCTAATTTGTGTATTTTTAGTAGAGATGGGGTTTCACTATGTTGGCCAGGATGGTCTCCATCTCTTGACCTCATGTTCTGCTTGCCTCGGCCTCCCAAAGTGCTGGGTTTACAGGCGTGAGCCACCGCACCTGGCCTGTTATTTTTTATTTAGTAACTTGAAATGGACATAATGTGGTTATAGCTGTCCATGCACATTGTCATAATGGGATCTGTTTTTACTTAGTTCTGTAACTAGGCTATTAGCATTATAGAATGTCAGCTTTAGGGAGAACCTCATAAAGGATATGCCAAATGAGTTGGGAATATTCAATAGTGAGGCTCAATCAGGGAAGTGTCTTTAGAGAAGGTGAGATTTATGCTGGGCTTCAAGGGAAGGATGAGAAGATGAGTTGGCTTAAGCACAGGTACACAGGTACAATACATGGATGTGAAAGTAAGCACAGATACACAGATGTATATGGATGTGAAAGTCATTCACATGGATATGAATATTTAAGATTTATAGAGCAAATGAATGTGAAGAGAATCTATATGAATGGTGTATTTGAGAACATGTAGTGGCAGATAGCCCTCAAGAAGCTGTTCAGAGCCATAATCAAGCACAAAAATATTTTATATAGTTGGAATTTCATAATGCAGTAGAGAGAGGAGGGGAGAGAGAATTATGTGTTACAGGGAAACATAACTTAGTCAAGTTAGATCAGAGTAAACCAAATCTTGAAGATGCTGAGACTGTTTCAGTTGTTGTTCTTGTTATCTAGTGTAGAGTTAATGAAGGCCTGAACTGTGGTTCTTCTGGAGGTGTTAAAAAAAAAAAAAAAAAGATCAGTGGAATTGTTTTGTGTGTGTGTGTATGTGACTGGCTATATTTGAGTTTGGAGGTGTTCAGTCCAATACTTGTTTCCCTTTGGTAGGTGCAAGTATATACTTGCTTAAAATGAATTTAATACCCTATCTTCCAAACATTCTAGAAGACCAGTAATCTATACATAGGACCCAGTGTTACAAAATGCATTATATTTTAATAAGAGTTATAGTGCTCTAACTTAAGGAAAAAAAATTAAAACAGTAGACCCCCCCCTCTTGAAAAAATATTTTCTTTTTCTTTGAGACAGGATCTGGTTCTGTTGCTGATGCTAGAGTGAAAGAGGCCGGGGCTTGCTCTGTCACCTAGGCTGGGTGCAGTGGTGTGATCATAGCTCACTGCAGCCTCAAACTCCTGGCTCAAGCAGTCCTCCCTTCAGCCTCCCGAGCAGCTGGGATTACAGATGTGCACCACCACGCCTGGCTAATTTTTTTGTTCTTAAATGTTTTGTAGAGATGGGCTCTTGCTCTGTTGACCAGGTTGGTCTTGAACTCTTGGTCTAAAGCAATCCTCGTAAGCCTCCCAAAGTTCTGGGATTACAGGCATGAGCCACCATACCTGGCCTGTTTTTGAAATCTTAAACAGAAGCCAGATACATATTATAGATAAAAATGGAGTGTCTGTATTTTCAGGGGCATGGAAGAAACCGCCTGCTTATCCTTTAATTTTCACTTCCTCCCTCAGTCAGTTCATTTTAACTTTAAAAGTGTATGGAAAACAAGATGCAGAGCACTGCTCTAGGCACAGTTTATGCATATATCCAAGTAGGTTTTTTGTGTCTTATTAGCAACTGATTTCTTATTTTCTTAAGATGGAAATTAAGCAATTCTAGTGATAAGGTTTTAATAATTTCACTCTTTTTATGTAGAGGAGAGTGAGCCTTGAAGGATGAGAGGTTCTTTACCCTCTTAGGATGGGGTATAGTAGATAGAACCATATGAATTGAAGAACTGAGGAGTGTGAGCATGTAACACCTGACCTTTACGGTAGTAGGTATGAAGTCATATGAGAACAGTATTTTTTTTTCTGTTTTGTTCACTGATTTTTCTCCACTGGTACTTAATAGGCACTCAATAAATATTTTGCTAAATAAATGAACTGGTGATATTGAAATCCAGTTAGTTTACATTTTCGGTGGTTTTGGTATTGTCTTTTAAAAGTAGCAAAGATCAAGTAATTTAATTTGTTAGATGAATATGAGTTAAAATGGGTTCACTTTGCAATGAGGAGCAAAAATTTATAGACTTCCTTGAGCCAGGCAATAATTAAACACAAAGTTTTTGGTGTTTTTAAAAAATAATATTGATTAGATTTTATGTTGCTGAAGTTTTCAAATCAAGGACATGATGAAACAGTCTTAAAATGATTTATGTATTCATTTAGAAATTTCATTGAAAACATATAATTGTTTTTGTTACACCCTAAACTTGCCTATTGCCATTTGTTATATTAGACAGCAATTTTTTACACTTTTTATAAGGTTGGCACATATAAGTTATGGTTCTAAATACAGCTAAAGATTTTAGGAATATAAAAATTATATGGAGTTGCTTGATGTTTTGAGGAATGGGATTGTGGTTCCATAGGATGTTAAATTTGAGTTGTGAGATTATCAAGTTGTATAAAAGGACATGTTTTTCTAACTCCTGATGAAGAAAGAATAGGAATATTGAAAGAAAGAAAAGAAACTTCTTATTTTGGTGAAGGTCTAAGGAAGAGTTTTTTTTTAAAGCTACATAGGACTTATCTGATTTAAATATGAAACCTTAAGAGAATTTAATGGTAATATTATTAATAAGTTACTTAATTTACATCACTAAATTGAATTGGGATACCAAGGCATTATAGCCATTGAGTACAATGAATTGTTTTTCTAGGAATATTGGGATTTTTAGTCATTTATAAAAACTTGTTTCTTTTTTTTTTTCTTTTCTTTTTTTTTTTTTTTTTTTTACAGGATATGACATGTCTACATTTATTAGGCGGTATAGTAGATATTTAAATGAAAAAGCAGTTTCATACAGACAAGTTGCATTTGATTTCACAAAAGTGAAGAGAGGGTGAGTTAAGCTTTTTTTGGCATCTAATTGATTTGAATTTTTAAAAATGTAAAACATAGGAGTACTAGATTATGAATTATGAAATTTAAGCAAGTTTTAAAAGACGAACCTCATTTTTCTTTGATGAGGTATATCAAGTACTTTTTGTGGTAGGATTTGTTTTTAAGTTCTTTTTGTAGCACCTTTATTGAGATATAATTCACATAACAAAAGTTATCCTTTTAAAGTGTGTAATTCATTGGTTTTTAGTATATTTACAGAGTTGACCAACATCACCACTAATTTCAGAACATTTTTATCACCTCCAAAAAGAAGCTCTGTACCTATTAGCATTTGTTTCCTATTCCCTCTTCCCCTAGATCCTGGCAACCATGAACCTACTTTCTGTGTCTCTGGGCTTGCCTATTCTGCACATTTCATATAAATGAAATTATACAATATGTGGCCTTTGTGTAGCATAATATATCGAAGTTATAGCATCCATGTTATATCATATATCAGTATTTTATTCCTTTTTCTAACCAGATCATATTTTACTTTATGGACATACATTGCATTTTGTTTATCTGTTCATCAGCTGATGGCCACTTGAACAGTTTCTACTTTTGACTATTAGGAATAATGGTGCTGTGAACATTAGATTTTATGTGGATTATCTTTTTAATTCTCTTCGGTATATACCTAGAACTGGAATTGCTGTGTCATATGGTAACTCTTATGTTTGCCATTTTGAGGAACTGCCAAATTATTTTTCAAAGCAGTTGAATCATTTTACATTCCCATCAGTAATGTATGGCACTTTCAGTTTCTCCCTATTCTTGCCATACTTATTTTCTCTTTTTGTTTCTGGTTTTTTGTTTTCTTTTTTAATTGTAGCCATCCTACTGGGTGTGAAGTAGTGTCTTGTGATTTTTAGTTGTCATTTCCCTGATGGCTAATGATATTGAGCATTTTTTTTTGTACTGTTGACCGTTTGTATATTGTCTTTTGAAAAAATGCCTCTTCAAACCCTTTTCCCTGTTTTTATTTTTTATTTTCACTTTTTGAGACAGTGGCACAATCCCAGCTCACTGCGTGTCGACCTCCTGTGCTTAAGCATTTTTCCCCTGCAGCCTGCTGAGTAGCTGGGAACACAGGCATGCAACACTATGCTCAGTTAATTTTTAAAAAAATTTTCATACAAACGAGGTCTTACTATGTTGTCTAGACTGGTCTTCAACTCCTGGGCTCAAGCAGTCTTCCCATTTCGGCCTCCCACAGTGTTGGGATTATAGGCATGAGCTACTGACCTGGCCTTTTGCCCATTTTTAAATTGGGTTACTTGCCTTTTTATTGTTAAGTTGCAAGAATTTTAAAAAATATATTCTGGACACCAGTTGCTTATCGCATAAATAATTTGCAAATATTTTTCTCCTGTGGCTTGTCTTTTCAGTTTCTTGTTGGTGTTTTTTGAAGAACAAACATTTTTAACTGATTAAGTGTATCTATTTTTTTCCTTTGGTTGCTTCTACTTTTGTCATCATGTCTAAGAAATCATTGTTTAATCCAAGGTCACAAAGATGTACTCCTACTTTTTATTCTAAGAGTCTTGTATTTTTTGACCTTATAGTTAGGTTTTTTATCTCTTTGGAATTAACTTTTGTATATGGTGTGAGAGATGAGTCCAAATTTATTCTTTTGTATGTGGATATATAGTTACCCAGCACCATTTTGTGAAATTACTCTTCTTTCCCCATTGGATAGTCTTACCACCTTGTTGAAGATGACCATAAATGTAAAGGTTTATTTCTGGACTTGCAGTTCTGTTCTGTTGATCTGTATGTGTATCTTCATGCCAGTACCCCACACTGTCTTGCTTACTCTTGCTTTGCAGTGTGTTTGAAAATGAGAACGTGTGAGTCTTCCAACTCTATTCCTTTTTTCCCCCAACATTGTTTTGGCTGTTCTGGGCCCCTTGCATTCCCATGTGAATTTCAGGATCAGCTTGTTAATTTTTGCAGAAAAGATAGCTGGGATTTTGTGGGGGATTGCATTGAATCTATTGATCAGCTTGGGGAGTATTCTTAACGATTAAATTTCTAGTCCATGAACAAGAGATGTCTTTCTGTTTATTTGGATCTCTTCTCATTTCTTTCACTGCTGTTTTGTATTTAAGCTTTCTTTTAATCTCAAATGCAGAAGATGCATTTAATTTTTGCTGCACCCTAATTAACAATCATCTTAGCACATGATCCAGTCATATGAATGATACAGTCATTGCTTCTATAACTGATAACACCTGATACGCAGATTTTTTCCTAGGATATAGGATGAGGGCTGAGGAGAAAGCCACTGAAGACATTCTTAGCAGCAGTGATGACCCTTGTAGCTATGAAGTCCTGTCTTGAAGGGAATCTGTCATGTACAGAAATAGCCTGGTGAATGCCTTCCTGAGCCACTCTGCTGCTCAGTGATCCCTAAAGTCTAAGCAATTGATGTGTTCCTTTAGATTGTTCTATTGAAATTTTAAATTAATGGACTGAAGTGAAAAATTTAGCTGAAATATAGAATTCACCTCTTAGTTATGCCAGAAAATTTAAAGCTGAATTTAAATGTTCTATGTTGCCATTCCAAATTCATCAGGAGGCAATTATTTTGGAATATGCCTAGAGTAAATTCTACAGATTTTATTTCATATATTTAAGCACTTTGTAGAAGATTATGTTGGAGAACTTTTTTAGAAGTCTGATTTTTAACCTCTGTATTCTGTCCAATAATATTTCACTGTGAAGTGTCTTCAGTAAAGCTGATCTTCAGTGTATTTACCAATTTCAGAATAATAGATTTTTAAAATGGTAACATTTTTTCTAATGTGAAGGGCCAGTCTTGAGAATAGTTGATGAATTTTTTTATTTAATAGAGCAGTCTTTTTTGATTGGATGAAAATGGCTCTTGATCAAGTACAATAAAATTAGTATTGACTTAGTTGAATCAAGGAGGAGCCATAATTGAGTGGGGACCAAGAAGCGGCGCAAAAGTGGCATTATACGCACACACATACACATATCAGACTGTATAAATACAAAAGAAAAATATCAAGAATATCAGGTATAAATTGAGGACATGACAGCAGTTGAAATGTATTATATCATGGCAAAAACCTCAGTAGGCGACACCTTTTGGAGAGGACTCTCATTATAAGTAGTGAAGTTTGATTTATTAAGATAATTTTTTATATTTACAAAAGTAATAAACTTAAAAAAATTAAGAGTACCATCCTAATTCATAGAAAATGTTAACATTTTAGTGTGTCTAATCTTTTCTGTGGGTGTAAATAAAAACATGTATTTAAAGGCACATAGGAAATTACATAAAAATTGGATCAGATTCTTTGAAGGCTGCTTTTCTTTCCTCCTGTGTATTTTGGACATTTTCAATGTCTGTACACATAGATCCATCTCATTCTTTTTTTTTAAGATGGAGTCTGGCTCTGTCACCCAGGCTGGGATGCAGTGGTGTGCTCTTGGCTTACTGCAACCTCCACCTCCCGGGTTCAAGCGATTCTCCTGTGTCAGCCTCCCAAGTAGCTGGGACTACAGGTGCCCGCCACCATGCCCAGCTAATTTTTGTATTTTTGGTAGAGATGGGGTTTTGACATGTTGGCCAGGCTGGTCTTGAACTCCTGACCACAAGTGATCCACCTGTCTCGGCCTCCCAAAGTGCTGAGATTACAGGCATGAGCCACCTCGTCCAGCCTCAATCCATCTCATTCTTATGAATGGCTGTAGAATTATGTTGCAGGTGTACATCTGATTTATTCCCATTTTTTTTAATCTTATAAAAGCAATGGATTGACCATCCTTTTATTTATGGTTGCATTAAGAGAATTTTTCTATAGAATAAATTATTAAAATTGATGGGTCATTGATAAATATATATACATTTAACATTTTAATAGAAAACACCAAATTATGCTTTATAAAAGTTATACCAAATTATTGGCTTATTCTGTATTCTTCCATCATGAAAAATGCATCTCATGTGTTCATTTTGTATTAGCTGATTGAATAATAAATGGTGATATTGAGCACACTCCCCCTTTCTTTTGAATGCCATATTTGTTTTATTAATTGTCTTTTGATGTCCGTTGACAGCTTCTCTATTGGGTTTTTCATTCTTTTCCATTGTGTTGAATAGTGGTAAGAACTCACAAGCTTTTTTAGTCAGACGAATCTAGGTTTGAATTCTAGCTTCATACCAATTAGATGAGGGACTTCAGTGAGATACTTTAGCTGGTTTACTGACTTTTAAAAAATAATGTTACTTTGAAATAATTTCAATTCCAGAAATGTAGCAAGAATATTAGAGAACATCTGTATACTTTACTCAGAACCACCAGTTTTTAACATTTTGCCACATCTGCATTTCTCTTTCTGTGTATATTCTCACAGGCATGCACACACATTTTTTTTTCTGAACCATTTGAGAGTGGGTTACATACCTGATGCCTTTTATAGTTTATATCTTTTAATACTTTGGTGAATATTTTCTAAGAAGAAGGATATTTTGTTACATATCTGTCAGCTTGCTAAACTGCTTTCACATGGTGGCACACAAACTGATAACTATTTATACAAGAGACTACTTGAGGCTAAAGGGTTAAAAAGGGTCAACATCTTGGCACACTCATAACCCTTTCTACCGTGCTAGTATGCTGTGGCAAAACTGGGAAGGCCTTACTTAAGCTCTGAGTTATTTCATCTGTAAAATTATGATGTTAATTAGTACTTTTCTGTTAGGAGTGTTGTGAGAATTAAATGGGATATTGTATCTAATGCTTAACACGTAACGAACACTTAACAAATGAACTTTTTGTGTATTAGGAAAATGTTATAGGTTATGAGTATTTTTCCCTGTTTTTTTAACATTGTTAAAAGCTTTACAGTCTTAGGTGATCAAAACCGTTATCTTCGTTTTTATGTTTTTTATCTTTCAAGCAAGCTCAGTGAGCTAAAATGATTGATTATTATGTTTTCATCAGATATATTTATGGATTCAGTGTTTTATATTTTAATCTTGGATTCATTTGGAGTCTACCATGGTAGGAAAAACATGAGGTAAAAGCCAACTTTTTTTTTTTTTTTTGAGACAGTTTTGCTCTGTCACCCAGGCTGGAGTGCGGTGGCGTGATCTCTGCTCACTGCATCCTCCGCCTTCCAGATTCAATCAATTCTCCCACCTCAGCCTCCCGAGTATCTGGGACTACAGGCACACGCCACCGTGCCCGGCCACTTTTTGTATTTTTTAGTAGAGATGGGGTTTCACCATATTGGCCGGGCTGGTCTCAAAATCCTGACCTCGTGATCCACCCGCCTCGGCCTCCCAAAGTGCTGGGATTACAAGCGTGAGCCAATGCGCCCATCCTTAGCCAACTATTTTTAAATAGAAATATAGTTTGGGTGGCAAGAAGACCAGACAATTGCTTTTTGTTATTTTCTGTTCTAGAATGAAATATTTTGGGAGTTAAGAGCTGAGAGCTGATGTGTTTCGTGTAAGGAGACAAGGAAAGAGAAGAAAACTTGAAGATGCTTAGGAGAGGATTTTATTAGAGAAGGCTAAGAGGATTGCTGGCAATGTTGAGTATTCATTTGAGGTTGATGATCATGAGTTTATAGTTTTGCCAGTTTGCCCAGTTGTGCCTTTTTTTTTTTTTTTTTTGAGACGGAGTCTCGCTCTGTCGCCCAGGCTGGAGTGCAGTGGCCGGATCTCAGCTCACTGCAAGCCCCGCCTCCCGGGTTCACGCCATTCTCCGGCCTCAGCCTCCCGAGTAGCTGGGACTACAGGCGCCCGCCACCTCGCCCGGCTAGTTTTTTGTATCTTAATAGAGACGGGGTTTCACCGTGTTAGCCAGGATGGTCTCGATCTCCTGACCTCGTGATCCGCCCGTCTCGGCCTCCCAAAGTGCTGGGATTACAGGCTTGAGCCACCGCGCCCGGCCTGTGCCGTTTTCTTTACCAGCACTCAGCTATATGTGTACAGGCATGGATTAGTTAGGTGTTTGTTCAGCCAGGATTGTTAATTTGGCAGTTGACTGACATGCAGGGAAGAAAAGAGGTGCAAGAAAGTTAAAGGTATTTGTAAGGGAGTGATTATAATAATGATCTGTGGAATTCTAAGCTAGGTGAAGAAAGTAAAAATGAGAAAGGATCAGTGTGGGTAGTGGTGGAGTTGAAACATTGAAGTTTCTGATGAGGTCAAATAGTTTTTGCCACAGGGATATGTGACCAGAGTAGCTGAAAGGTTAACAGGTAATTGTCACGGAATAAGGTGTCTGAATTTTACCTTTTTTTTTTTTTTTCATTCAGGGGTGGGGCTAGGATGCTGTGGTTTCTGGGGGCAGTAAGGTTAGAATCAGGAATTTTGACATCAAGATGTTGGATTGGTTGTCCATATAGATGTTGAAGCTAATGAAGACAAGAAAGACTGAGCCAATGTTCAAATCTTCTGTGATGAAGAAGTAACTGGAGGTAAAAAAGTGACTTCAGTAAGAAGAGTTGCAAAAGAAGGGATGGTGTCCTCATCCCAAGCTCCAGCAGCTGGTTCCAGCCAATGCTGTTTAGCACTTGAGAGGAAACAGGCATCCATAAGTTAACACATTGGGGAGAATTAGGCCGAAGCTGATCAATAGGTGACTACTTAAGGTAGTCCAGTATTTGTTTATTAAACTTTGTTGTGTCCTGCAAAGCACAATTGTTGCTTTTTATAGCTTAATTGTTTTTTGGCATCTGAGGTCATAGTTCATGGTTTATCGTAGGGTAGAACAGCCATTTATAAGTATAGATCATTTGTAAATTAGGGGAACCTGACATATTTTTTGGAAATGCCTTGTTACTCAGCCAAACAGTTATGCCATTATTTCACAGTCTAATACACCTGGGTTTACATAATGACGCTACCACTGATTAGTTCTGTGATCTTAGGCAAGTCATATACCCTCACTGAACTGAAAATTTTATCAACCGTAAAATGGAATAAGAATATCAGTAGAATTTTTATGAGGATTTGAAAATGATAGGGCAATCTCTTGAGTAATACTAAATGTGATATACAATAAGCTCTTAATATTAGCTGTGTACGTTAGCCCTAGTACCTTTCACGTAGTAGTTTTTAAATCTGTTTTGGTGCCGCTAATATTTCTCTATCTTTAGAAATACCTGTTTGGAAATATTTAACAGACTATTTTATTAAAGACTGTCCACTGAAAGTATCTCTTGTGTAATAGCCAGATTAGAATGACTTGGTAAAATTGTTCTTTATTTTGTAGTGAAGTGGTTTTAGTTATCATTTCTGAATTAAAAGCCATTGCTGTTGGGTCATGAATAAAATACTGTAAATAAAGCAGTGCTCTAAGACTTTGTCAGCTCCTGGCCTACAGAGTGTTTAACTGTTTAGTGACTTCAGGCAAACGATTATTTTATTTGTAATTTTTTAAAAAATGGTAAAACTACTCTTCACACACCAATGTTTGTGAGGATCAGATCATTTCCTCATGTGAAAAGTGTGCTGTAGACCTTGCTGTTTAATGTAAACTTTTGTTTTTGTAGTTCATGCTCTATGTTCTTTTTTAGTTCTAAATGAGTACCTTGACATTTAACATATTATGTTGCCTGTTTTTGTTTTTCCTGTATGATCTCTGCTTTAGTTTTCATAATGACTTAAAAATATGTGGCATTTAATAGCAACTTGGTTCTCTGTTTTAGTAGAGAACCAGGGGAGTTTGAAATGTAGATTTAATTGCAGATTCATTTGTTTATTTCTCTTTTTTTTTCCGTAACAGGGCTGATGGAGTTATGAGAACAATGAACACAGAAAAACTCCTTAAAACTGTACCAATTATTCAGAATCAAATGGATGCACTTCTTGATTTTAATGTAAGTTGATTTATGCTTTTGTAATTTAAGATTTTAAAAAATTAGGTCATTATAATTAATGAGAATTTTTAACTTCAAGTTTTCACAGACTCTAGTTTTTCTCACTGATATCCTATATGGCTAAGGATTTTCTATAAAATAGTCTCAAGTCAAATTACTTTTTGATTTTTATGACTGTTTTGGATTTCTTCAGTGCTTCTCTGGCTCTAGAATTTTAAGATATAGAAGCTAAAGTGGTGAAAGGATTGATCTGAAAATATATTTTCTTTTAATAATGACTTTTAGATTTTAAAAATGTACAGGGGTATTTTTTAAATGAATAGCCAACTTAATACTTTGTTTTTGTCTATTTAATGGGACTCGAAGCGTGACAGTTATTCAGAAAAAATTTAAATAGCACTTATAATAGCCTGTTATGTAGCTATTGCCCAAGGGCATTGTGTTCCCTGGAATTTTTATTTTAATGACCATGACTTCATCCAAGCTGCCAACTTTGTCATTTATTTATAATATGTTAGAAGTTAGCATTTTCAACTCTGTTCTGGTTTTTTTTTGGCATCTATCTTACAATGTTTTGTTTATTATTTATTTGACATTTTGTTTTAGAGATTGTGAGTGCGAGTTAGTGAATGAAACTGTGACAGTTTCATGCTGAAACAGATTTTTCCTTTAAATTGTTTAGTTGCTAGTTTTTAAGCTTCTTCAGGACAGGAACTAGGTCTCTTTCGCTCTCTGTTGTACCCCCATTGCCTATTAACGTGGCACATAGTAAGTGTTGAGTAAACTTCAACACTATTGAAACTGTAAGATTCAATAAATCTTACAGGTATTTCATAGACTGGAACAGAGATTATCCAACTATAGCTCACTGCCTATTTTTGTATGTTTTATAAGTGGTTGAAAATAATTAAATGATATTTTGTAACAGGTGGAAATTATATGAAATTCCAGCTTCAGTGTCCTCAATAGTATTATTGGAACACAGCCAGCCTCACTGGTACATATTATCTATGGCTGTTTCATGTCACAGCAGCAGAGTTGAAAAGTTGTGACAGACTGTGTGGCCCACAAAGTCTAAAATACTTACCATCTGACCCTTTACAAAAAAAAGTTTGCTGACCCCTACTCTAGAAGGCATGGGGTATTGATGCAGTTATTCAACATTATTTTGGTTTATATAGAAGCTCAGGGTCCAACCATGCAAATTTTTCTTAATATATTGTATTTGTATAAAATTTCTTATTCTTTTCAATGTCTATATTGTACTTTGTTATATATAACAATTTATCTGATCCTCCTGTTGATGAATGTTTAGTTTTTCTGTTTTTTTAACCTAAACAGTGCTGCACTCAATTCTCTCTCCTCTCTCTGTCTCTTGTCTCTGTGTGTGTGTGTGTTTGTGTGTGTGTGTGTGTGTGTTTCCATTTGTAAACCTATTTCAATAGGGTTAACACCCAGAAAAAGAATTTGGTGGTTCAAATAATATAAGCATTTACATTTTTAATAAATATTGCTTCTATTGCAAAAGGGTGAGCCACTACTCAACAGGTGTCTGTTTTTGCTTTTTCATCTTTTTTTTGTTGTTTTTTTGAGACAGCATTTTTCTCTGTCACTCAGACTGAAGTGCAGTGGCGTGATCATAGCTCATTGCAGCTTCCAACTCCTGGGCTCAAGCAATCCTGCCACCTCAGCCTCCTGAGTAGCTGGGACTACAGGGGTACACCACCATGTTCAGCTACTTTTTCTTGGTTTTAGTTTTTTGTAGAGAGGAGGTCTTGCTATGTTGCCCAGGCTGGTCTCATTTTAAACTGCCAGGCTCAAGCAATCCTCCTGCCTCGGCCTTACGACGTGCTGCGACCACAGGCATGAGCTACTGTGTTCTTTTTTTTTCATTCTTATGGGCACTGAGTAATACAGTCTGATATTCAGGAAAGGATATTTTAGTAATTTGATTTGATTATTATATTTTAATTTACCTGATAAGTGAAGTTGTATTTCTTTTCATATGTTATTGTCCATATGTATTTTTTATATTATAAATTGCTTTCATTTACTTTATTTATTATTAGAATTCTCCCTGTATAATGGACAGCAACTCTACTTGATGGTCTGCAGATACTTTTTTTTTTTTTTAAACCAGTTTTTTGTTTGCCATTCAATTTTGTGCTTAGTTTTTCTGTATATAACAATGAGTTAATTTTCATGTGCTAAAAAAGAACTTGGAATTAATTTGGTTTATCTTTTTTATTTATTCCTTGAGATAAAACTAAAAATATTTCCAATATTCTTGTTAGTCAAATGAGTACAATTATTTGGTTACAGCAAAACTTAATAATAATAATAAATAATGTTTATTTATATGGTAGCTACTGCACTAGGATCTTTATGTATGTATTAGAGAAAATAAATGTCCTTTTCACTAACTTGCCTAATGCTGGAATTTACTGTATTTTAATTTGAAGGAAGTCTTTTTGTGTCATTTAAAACCTAAGATTAGCTAATTTTATTTTCCAATTTTTCCCCAGGTTAATAGCAATGAACTTACAAATGGGGTAATAAATGCTGCCTTCATGCTCCTGTTCAAAGATGCCATTAGACTGTTTGCAGCATACAATGAAGGAATTATTAATTTGTTGGGTAAATACTGCTGTAGCTTAATAACATGTCTTATCTTGTGTCATATGGATAAATAATATTGACTGAGTTGTTACTTAAAGCTGTCTAAAAATTTATTATGATATATTCAATCATTGTAACAATTAATTTGGAGAGAAGAGTTTTATACCTGATTATTTCTGCAAGTGATTACATACTTTTATACCCAGGATGTTCAGCAAGTTGAACTTTATTTTTTAGATATATCTATGTTTTTTCTACCCATTTTGTTAATTTTTAGAAATATAAAAGTGCCTTTAAAATTTAGCTGGGTTAAGATAGTAGTAAGTTTTAGGCTGAGGCAGGAGAATTGCTTGAACCCAGGAGGCGGAGGTTGCAGTGAGCCTAGATCTTCCCTGTGTACTCCAGCCTGGGCAACAAGAGCGAAACTCTGTTTAAAAAAAAAAAAAAAAAGTAAGTTTTATGTTATATGTATTTTACCACAATAAAAAAAGATGGAAAAAAAATTTTTTTTGTCCCAGAAAAATATTATTTTCTCATAATCAACTCCATAATGAACTTTTTAAAAAATTTAAATCTGTTTTTTGTAGTCTGAAGTAACATGGACTTACTCAGGGATGCTTTAATCTATAGGATAGGGAAATTTGGCTTATTTTTTCACAAGTGAAAAATAAAGGTTTTTTTATAAAGCTTTGGAAGGCATAGTCTTCCATACTATAATTAGTATAAATTAACCTCTTTACTCCTATGTATACATTAAACTTAAATGAACTTTCTGAGTGACATTTGGGCATGGTTAAGTTGTTATCTTAGATAATACACTATTAGTAAGAAGATTGGAAATAGATGTTAGTGCTGTTTTAAACGGGGTCAAGTGTGATACGTGTTTACACACAAATATATACTTAGGTAATTGTGAGGAAAAGTATTGTGGCACAGACTAGGAATATGAGTAGGGTCAAGTAATGTTTCTATTTTTTTAATAGCAGCTCTATTCTAATTTGCTTTAAATACCTAAGCTAGCTTAACACTGATATTTTTCTAGCAGGGTGTGTATGTTCCTTTAGAGACGTATTTGGAGCTATTACCTACTCTTTTTTCTGTTTTTGGGTGTTATATTTTGATGTGAAGAAAAGAATTTTTACATTTATTTTGTCAGAAAAATATTTTGATATGAAAAAGAACCAATGCAAAGAAGGTCTTGACATCTATAAGAAGTTCCTAACTAGGATGACAAGAATCTCAGAGTTCCTCAAAGTTGCAGAGGTAAACTGTCTTTAAGTGACTGTCCCCTAACTTGCCTTTTTGTCTGTAAGTATGGATTTTGAAGTCATCACTTACTATCCAAATAAAATAAATGTCTTAAATTTAGTATTCAGTGATACTATTATGCTGCATTGAATTCTGTACCAAGATATGAATATGATAAAATAGTGAATAAAATATATGCTATATATTTAATTCAGTAGCGAGTATTGAAAAGTTACCTGTTTTTAAATTGTTTACTTCTCTATAAAATTGAGTAAGTGACGTACAGTAGTGCCAGAGATTTTTATGGTTGGAATTAATCATATATTTGAGAATGTTTATTGTTAAATGTGGTAGAGAATATCCAGTATCAGTGCAGGTTTCTTTTCAGTGAGACAGCTGGAGCCACATAGTTCAAAATGTTTTCGTTGGCAGGGCACTGTGGTTCAGACCTGTAATCCCAGTGTTTAGGGAAACGGAGGTGGGTGGATCACCTGAGGTCAGGTGTTCAAGACTGGCCAACATGGGAAAACCCCATCTATACTAAAGATACAAATATTAGCCAAGCGTGATGACGGGCACCTATAATCCCGGCTACTCAGGAGGCTGAGGCAGGAGAATCACTTGAGCCTGGGAGGCGGAGGTTGCAGTGAGCCAACATTGCACCACTGCACTCCAGGCTGGGCGACAGAGCAAGACTCTGTCTCAAAAAAAAAAAAGCTTTTTTTTCACCAACAGAAATGAATTTTGTGTATTTATTATCCTTGATTGTGAAAACCATGAATGTAGGTGATAGGATAATCTAGTTTTGCGGCTCTGCTTAAAAATAATTTTCTGAAATTGTCACAGAAGGCAAGTGTGGTAATACTTGCAGGCATTATCTTGCTACTACAGAGGCGTTCTTAAGGGTTTTTTTGTTTGTTTGTTCTCCCATTCTCCAGCCTCTACCCATCTCCACCAAAGATTTCTTCCTAGGATAATTTGCTCAATTATGTCAAAGTAGTTACTTTGGAATTAGCAAGTTAGTGATTCTAGGCTTTATTACTGTGGTGATATGTGATTCTATATTAGAAGCAATCGGACAGAACAGGATGATCAGACAATAGGTTTATTATTAATCTGCTGTTTCAAGGAGAAAGATCCTTTCCATTTTTTAAGGGTCAGTCACATATTAAAACAAGAAGGTGGTGTTTATGCTGTGATTCTAGTAAATTCTTTAGATAAGTTTTAATTTGTTGACATTCCCTCTTGGCCTTTTATGTTCTTTGCATTTGGTAGTTGTAGTTAAAAGTTAAGTTTTTTTTGTTTTTTTTTTTTAAAGACAAAGTCTTGCTCTTGTCCCTAGGCTGGAGGGCAATGGTGCAATCTTGTCTCAGTGCAACCTCTGCCTCCTGGGTTTGAGCGAGTCCGCTGTCTCAGCCTCCCGAGTAGCTGGGATTACAGGTGCCTGCCACCACACCCAGCTAATTTTTGTATTTTTACTAGAGACGGGGTTTCACCATGTTGGCCAGACTGGTCTTGAGCTCCTGACCTCAGGTGATCTGCTGGCCTCGGCCTTCCAAAGTGCTGGGATTACAGGCATCAGCCACGGAGCCCGGCCCAAACTTAAGTTGTAAGCCCCCTTCTGTACTCCAGATCTGCTGTTAAGTTATTCTTAGGTGGGATAGACTCTCTTTTTTTTTTTTTTTTTTTTTTTTTTTTGAGACAGAGACTTGCTCTGTCACCCAGGCTGGAGTGCCATGGCATGATCTCGTCTCACTGCAACCTCTGCCTCCCAAGATTCTCCTGCCTCAGCCTCCCACATAGCTGGGATTACAGGTGCCCGTCACCACACCCAGCTGATTTTAGAGATGAGGTTTCACCACGTTGGCCAGGCTAGTCTCGAGCTCCTGACCTCAAGTGATCAATCCACTGTGACCTCCCAAAGTGCTCAGATTATAGGCATAAGCCACCACACCCAGCCTGCTCCATATTATTTAAGAAAAATATGAAGAGTCCCTTGCCTTAAAATATTCTGTTATGAGACTGTCTCTGGGCTTGCAGTTCAATTAGAATGCCTTAGTTCCTGGAAGAAGGCAAGAGTAACGTCTTGAAACATGTTTGAAGAGGACATATATATCAGGCAGTGATTAGTAACATCTGAGTAATAATGAATTTATCAGGTTTTTTTTTTTTTTTTTTTTTCTTTTTGCTGAGACGGAGTCTCGCTCTGTTTCCCAGGCTAGAGTGCAGTGGCGTGATCCCTGCTCACTGCACCCTCTACCTCCTGGGTTCAAACGATTCTCCTGCTTCAGCCTGCTGAGTAGCTGGAATTACAGGTGCCTGCCACCATACCTAACTAATTTTTGTATTTTTAGTAGAGATGGGGTTTCACTGTGTTAGCCAGGATGGTGTCGATCTCCTGACCTCATGATCCGCCCACCTCGGCCTCCCCACATGCTGGGATTACAGGTGTGAGCCACCGTGTATCTGGCCTTTATCAGATTTTCTACTGACATCATTCTGAGACCAACCCCTGAGAGGTCACAAAAGGAAGGGAGACTGATTAGGAAATGAAACACAGCCATGGGACAGAAAATAGTTTTCTAATTGGATGCTAGAATACACGGGAACCATTTCTATCTTTTTTTGCTAGAAATTGCCTAGGGCCTGAGCATCATGAAAGTGTATTGGAATTGCTTTGTGAAGACAGTTATATCCTGATTAGATATCACTTGACATTTTTGTAAACCTGGCCTACCTGACAGAACATGAGTTTTTAAAAATGTTATCTATGGTGATTTCTAGGGAAAACATGTTTTATGGAGAAAGACAAAGTCGATGTCTTCAGGTTTGTTTCTTAAATTTTTTTTTTGTTTTCCATCAAAGAACTTGTTCATGGTCAGGCTTTCTCATTCTTAACATATTTATCGTATTACACATAGAAGACGGGAGTTTTCAGATTGTGACAAGGTAGCTTATATATAGGTATTCAGAAGACATAGGGATGGTAACTTACATTTGTTGACTTTCCAACTCTAGTTTCCCTACTGTTAACAACTTCTAGGGCCACCAAATAATATCTAAGCCATTGGAAATGTTGAGTATTTTTGGAGATTAAATATCTTCCTGATTCTTAAGAAGTCTGTTTAAAATATTACTGGTACTAGCCGTGATGTCATTTTTCCAAATTTTATTTATAAAATATTTTTATTATAATTTATTAAATACAATGCTTCTTCTTACAGCAAGTTGGAATTGACAGAGGTGATATACCAGACCTTTCACAGGTAAGTATATTGTTAAAATATCAATCCACTATCTGTTGTGTACGAGCTATGAAGAGTATTAAGATAAGTAACATGTAGCCCCCATTGTCAAAGGGATCAGTGCAGTTTTTGACCAATTTTAACATTTTGATGTATTCCTAAAGATTGTTCTAACATTATGACCACATCAAATGATCTGCTTGCCACTTACATTTGTGGCCTACCCACTGTCATACCATTTATTCAGTCTCTTCAATCACTGTTTCTTTCCCATCATCATCATTTAAAAAAAGAAAAGGAAAAAAAAAAACTTTTTGGAACCTGAATTTAGAAAATGATATTTAGAAAAACAATTTTCACTATTCTGCTGGTAGAGAATTATACAGTATTTATTTTTCCTGTTTTAAACTTCCACTTTGACCGTTTGACTCAGTTGGGAGAATTAAATAGGGATAAACTTCAAAACAGAATATTAGATTAAGAGAGTAGGGTTTGGGATATGTCCAGATTTCAGTCTCGGCTGTGCCATTAGCTGGCCCTGTGACTTTGGGGAAGTTACTTTCTAAGCTTCAGTTTCATCATCTGTAAAATGAAGATACTACAGTACCTACCTCATACAGTAAGTAGTTCAGGGGATTAAATAAGTTAATGCCAAAAAAAAAAATTTAGAGCATTAAGCACACTCAACTAATGTTGGCTGTTTTAATATTGTCTTTATCATCATCATCATCAAAAAGTTTCTAGGAAACAAACTTCATACCTGCTGGTTGTTGTGGCTTATTCTCTGTTTTCTTTACTGAGTATTAAGAATGAAAGTACCTGGCATAAACTATCCTTGTAACATTTCCATCAACTCTGTCAACTGTTGACATCTGTTCTACCTTGTTTTGAATTGTTCCAGGACATTTTTTTTTATGTTTCTTTTTGACATAGAGTTTTGCTGTTGTTGCCTAGGCTGGAATGGCAGTGGCGTGATCTCAGCTCACTGCAACCTCCACTTCCTGGGTTCAAGCGATTCTCCCACCTCAGCCTCCCAAGTAACTGGGATTACAGTCTTAAGCCACCATGCCCAGCTAATTGTTGTATTTTTAGTAGAGACAGAGTTTTGCCATGTTAACGAGGCTGAACTCAAACTCCTGACCTCAGGTGATCCACCCACCTAGGCTTCCCAAAGTGTTGGGATTACAGGCGTGAGCCACCGCGTCCGGCCTCCAGGACATCTTTTAAATGCCTTGTTAACAGTTATTACTGAGCTTCTCTGTACTCAATTGTTCTGATTCTTCCCTCTAATGTCAAGGCTAAGAGTATGCAATAAATCTAGTCCTGGGTTATATCTGAGTAAAGAATCCTGTATATGTCCACTTGAAATAAATTGGCTTTATTAAGAGCAAGCACATTATTCTGGGTTGAACATGAGATAAGTCATTGCTTGAATAACGTATAGTATAAAATGATTTGACAACTTTAGATTCCCCTGTTACCCACCCCATTTGTTGTGCTTCCCTTATGTTTTATTTAAAATTCATTGTCCTCAGGATAGATGTAGAAGTTACAGGCCATCATCATGTGTCTGTGTATGTTAATAGTCACCCTATTGTAATTAGAATAGGATTCTTTAACCTCTGTTCCTCTTTTCCTCTGTATTGATGATCTCTGAGCAAAGGGAACTTACCAGGCATTCTTTGGGTGATCCAGAAAATTTTCAAAAGTGAATAAAACAAAGCTGTTTACACTTTAGGGAAGATGGTGGTAATGCAGAAGAGTGGAAATTTGGGATTATTTACTCTTTTTTTTTTTGTTATTATATATTCTTTTAAGGTGTAAAGCATCACATTTTCTTCACTCTTTGGGTTTTGTTGGGGGAGGGGGAGAACAGATAGGCTTTTGCTTTGTCACCCAGGCTGGAGCACATTGACAAAATCATGGGTCACTACATCCTCAACCTCCCAGGCTCAAGTAATCCTTAGCCTCAGCCTCCTTAGTAGCTGGCATCACAGGCATATGCCACCACACCCAACTAATTTTTTAATTTTTTTGTGGAGACAGGGTCCCCTTATATTCCACAGGCTGGTCTCAAACAACTGGGCTCAAGCAGTCGTTCCACCTCTACTTCCCAAAGTGTTGGGATTACAGGTGTGAGTCACTGTGCCCAGCCTCCTCACTGTTTGTCATGTGGATTTGACTTTTAAAGAATAGCCAGATATATTTAGAAGGGATTTTAGAAATGGTTTGTCTTACTTATCATAACTTGGTAATTTAATATTTTTATTTGTAAGCCACAGCTTAAACCCTTCAGAAAAAAGATAAACTACAGTTTCTATGAGCAGAGTTTCAGTTTAGGATTTGGTACCATAGTAGTTAATTATGTAGTCTTTAAAGTCAGAGATACCTTCCCTATCTTGGCTTCTGTTGTGTATCAAATATGTGATCTTGGACAGATAACTTAATCTTCACTGTCTCAGGTTGTTTATCTGTAAAATGGATATGCCAGTAGTGTCTGCTTCATAGATTCAGTGACTACTACAAGGTAGCTAGCGCAGTACCTGTTGTGTGAGGAGAGCTTTTTAAATGTTAACCACTATCATCAACATCCTCCTTATTTCTGAAAGCTCCAAAGACAGTGCTTTGCTTGCTGATTAGCAAACATTTTTGCTGGGGCTGTAGGAAGTGCTTGTGTACTCTCATTTCAACAAATTTGTTCATCTTCCAATGTAGTATTTGGTTTTAAATGGTTTTCTACTGTATCTCCCTTGGGCTAAGGTCCTGGTATATAGAAGAAATAGTGAATGAAAGAAGTTGTTAAAGTCATAAATGATAGAGAAATTAGTAGGTATTGCCCCTTTAACTATTTTTAGATCCTGTAATCCAGAAACTGTATCTCAAATCCTGTAGAATATTTAGGGTAAGTAAACGCTACCGATGCATTTGCTTCACTTCTAGTGGACAGTTCTTAGTCTGCACACTGAAAAGGTTTCCTTTTGAAAGCTTTCTTCATATTAAGTTGAGATTTGACGTGTAGCCTGAGTTTAAAATAGTCTTCTGTTAAAAAAAGGTAAATACTCATTTCAGTGCAGTTTGATAAACATTTGTGTAACCAACACATCATTCAAGATAGGAAAATTCTATTTCCCCAATCCTTATGCCCCCCTCCAGTCACTTCTTACCCACCTCCACAATCACTGTTTTGTTTTCTAATAGCATAATTTTGTTGGTTGTTAAACTTAATATAAGTGTAATCATACAAGTATTTACTTTTGCATTCTGGCTTTGTTTGCTCATCATATTGTTTGAGAGCTGTCTATATGTTGTTGAATATACCATTAATTAATTCTTCTTTATTGCTGAATAATATTTACCATAATTTTGTCTATCCATTTTCCAAATGATGGACTTTTGGATTATTTGCAGTTTTTGACTGTTGTAAATAAAGCCACATTAAACATTAAGTCTTTTCTTACAGAGATAAGTTTTTATCCCTTTGGGGTAGTTAGGAATGGAATTGGGTCATTAAGGTGGGTGTGTATTTTAACTTTGTAAAAAACAACCTAATCCATTTTCAAGGTGGTAAACTCCCACTAGTGATATATGAGAGTTCCAGTTGTTCCATGTGCTCACTAACATTTGATATTGCTAATGTATTTAACTTTAGTCATTGTAGTAAGTGAAAAGATGTATCTCATTGTGATTTTCATTTTCATTTCCTTGATGCCAGTGTTCAGTGTCATTTATCAATAATTATTCCAGAGTCATGTTTGAACACATTCAGTTGCTCAGCAGTGCTTATTAAGTACCTTCTGCATGCTCAGTAGTATGTCTAGCTTTTGGGAGTATGGTTTTACTTTAAAATTTAAGTACTTGCAAGATTTTAAAAAAATGTTTCATGTTTACATAGTTTTCTGTTCTTAACTTTTTTGGTAATGTTTCTTAATATTTCCAACTAGGTCATGTTTGTATAATAAAAGTAACATTGTCATTCTCATTAAGTAGCTAAAACTCCACTGTTAATTAGTACATGAAGAACATACCTGTTTATTTTTGTTGCTCTCTGATTAGATGATACTTGATTTAATTTGACCAGTGGCCTAATTATCATGAAATTCTTAATATTTGTACAATTGCAGGCCCCCAGCAGTCTTCTTGATGCTTTGGAACAACACTTAGCTTCCTTGGAAGGAAAGAAAATCAAAGATTCTACAGCTGCAAGCAGGTACATCATTCTTTGTAGGACAAAGAGCAAGAGTGATTTTTCTGAGGGAGTAGATGAAATCAGCTCAAGTTCCAAGCCATTTAATTTCTCTTTATCTTGATTTGATTTTCTATAAAATGGGTTTAATCATAATGTCAACCTCATAGAATTAGTATCAGGATTAAATGGATTAATACATGCAAATTCTTGAAATAGTTTCTGACCTTCAATAAATGTCAGCATCTGTTAAGATAATGACAGTGACTGCATAGTTTAGAATTGTGTTTATGATGTCAGAAGTTCTCCTGAAGATGATAGTGCATTGTTTTGTATGATGCTTTATAGTTATAAGATACTTTTTTTTTCTCTCCCCCCCCCCCGCCCCGCCGAGACAAAATCACACTCTGTTGCCCAGGCTGGAGTCCAGTGGCGTAATGCCCATCACTTGCAACTTCCACCTCCCGGGTTCAAGCGATTCTTCCACCTCAGCCTCTCAAGTAGCTGGGACTACAGATGCATGCCACCACACCTGGCTAATTTTTGTATTTTTAGTAGAGACAGGGTTTCACCGTGTTGACCAGGCTGGTCTTGAACCCCTGAAATCAAGTGATCGGCACACCTCAGCCTCCCAAAGTGCTGGGATTACAGGCATGAACCACCGTGCCGGGCCTATAATTACAAGATACTTTCGTATTAATTTGCTCAATCCTAACAATAGCACTGTGAAGCATGTAGTAGCAATGCTGGGACTCAAACCTAGAATATCTGACATCAAATTGCATCATCTCTGTCTAATGCCAGTTCATAGGGTTGATTATTGATATTTTATATTTTAATCACTTTATTATGTTTTAAGCTAATTCCTCAGACTAAGACCAGTTAACCTCGCAAATTGAAAGTAACACATATCATTTCATATCAATCTGGTAACATGATTTTTGCATTGGGTTAAGAATTTACTTGAGTTACTCTCATGTTTTCATTTGAAGCTTTTTTAAAAAAACATGAAGAAAGAATTTGTATGATGAGAACTTTCCTTTGGTTCTTTTTAGACTTTCTGATTGTTTCAGAACTTTAGTCTTTCTTTTAGTAATAAAATTTAAGTAATTTTCAACGGAAAATGCCATTATTAGATTTTAGTACTTATTTTTAATCCTAAATTTGTACTTTGAATTTTCTAGTAGGATTTTCGAAGTAGCAGTCAAAACAATAAGTCTCATTTATTTGAGAGAATAATGAGGAAAAAAGCCTTGTAGTTCAGGTGTACCAATTTACCTGAAATGTTTATCATAAAATGTATTGGTTTTCTTGCATTTCTGTCAACTATGTCACTCTTCCTTTGTCTTCTGAGTTGTACCTTTTTATTGACTTATTTATAATACTAATTTTATGTAAAATTTAAAAGAGTTTTTACCACTTTACGTGCTTAAGTAGAAACTAATGATGATTAGTGTGTGGTAAAAGGGAAATAAAGCTCAAGGTAGTTCTTCAGGTTAGAATTCTTTACCACTTGTTTTACTTAGCCTAGAGTTAACATTTGGAAAGTTAATGTTGAGGTTTACAATGTGGATACTTTTTTGATAAAAGGGAAAGGAGGTGGCTTGTCAGTAAAAGATGATACATTGTATGTGTATATTAAAAAGGAAATTCTAGTTTGGCAAAAGGGCAGCACATAGAAAGATGCCAGATGACCTGGTGACTAGATTGAAACCAGTCTTCTTTTGAAGGAACCTGAAGTCCTCTGGGGATGTTGTTATAGGTGAAACATACCTAGACCTCTGTTACGTATTACTGGTATGCATGTTTTGGTGTTCTGTGGCACTGCCAAAACGTAGGCTGTAAATTAGCAGAGGGTTTTCACTGTGATAAGGTCAACACTTTTTCCCATCAGGGATTTTGTGGGAGTATGTGGGCTCTTTCCCAATTGCATTGGTTTCCTCTCTTGGGGCTTGGAAGAGGCAATGTGCCCCACTCTCTTGTGAACCCTTTCCAAAGTCAAACATTTACTCTAAAAGCAGTGAGTGTATATGTAAGTCAAGATTTTTCTAATTGCTCTAATCCCGTAGATCACTGGGTGGAATATTTCATCTGAAGTACTGGATTTGAATCCAGAAGTTAAGTTTATAATTATAGTGCCTATCCATGGCAAGGTTGCCAGACCGTTTCCTGACCTGGTTGTAATGTGAAGTGTTTAGCAAAAAGCCAAATTATCTCTGTTCAATTATCCTAGGGCAACTACACTTTCCAATGCAGTGTCTTCCCTGGCAAGCACTGGTCTATCTCTGACCAAAGTGGATGAAAGGGAAAAGCAGGCAGCATTAGAGGAAGAACAGGCACGTTTGAAAGCTTTAAAGGTAAGTTTGTGCATTCTCCATATTTGGAAAAATGAGTACAGGTGTTCATTAAGTAAATGGGGCCTCTGCACGGAGTCTTAAATGTATAGTGTTAATGGGCTGAAACTCAGTCTGACTTTTCATCGTGACATAGAATTAGGTAAAACAGAATACCTGCTATCAGAACAAATTAGAAAATGCTTTTTTCAGAGGTTGTACAAACAAATCTAGTTTCTGGAATCCTTATGGTAGTTCCCTTTCTTAACAGGAACAGCGCCTAAAAGAACTTGCAAAGAAACCTCATACCTCCTTAACAACTGCAGCCTCTCCTGTATCCACCTCAGCAGGAGGGATAATGACTGCACCAGCCATTGACATATTTTCTACCCCTAGTTCTTCTAACAGGTAGGAGTAGAAGTTAAGGTTACCTTTGAATATGTAGGTTCAAAGACTTCTAATAGAAATTTTGCAGGAATTTTCAGGTTTACTTTTATTTATACTTTTATAATCTATTCACACAAAGAGGTGGCGATAAATGGTGATATTGGTATAATACCTAAAGATAAAGTGGTGAGAGTTTATGTTTTACTTATTTAGGAAATGAAATATAGTTAAATCACTGATTTATGCTAATAGGAATATAGCTGTTATCTCTGGGCAAACTTTTTATTGTGTAAAAATTATGATTAAACACATTTATGAGACATCTAATGGTTCAAGACCCTTTATAGCTCTTTGACATATGGGTATGATGTATATTTTAAAATACCATTTCATTGGATATTAAACATCTGTCATATCTGTTTCCTGGTTTTAAACTCTGTAATCTGGAACATAGTGACAGTTTAGTTGCCAGGTTTCTTGGTATTGAAGCCTACCACACTAACTTTAATAATCTTGTTGTCTAATTTAAGCTACTTAACATGGAAATATAATATTGTGGGGTAAAGTAAAATAATTGACATTTTCTAAACCTGTTTTGTCTTTTACCTCAGAGTGGCTTAAGGTAGTTTAAAAGTCAGATTCTGGTTTGAATCCTGGCTCTTTTAGTTCTTAACTTTTTTTGAGAACTTGTTTTCAAGTGAGATTGTGGTTCTCAACTTTAACATCAGAAACATTTGGAGAGTTTATTAAACTACAGATATCTGAGTCCCAATTCTGGAGTTCTAATTCAGTAGGTGGGACTTGGGGCCCAAGAATTTTTGTTTCTAAGATGCTCCCAGATGACTAGCTGTTATTAGCACAGTGTGTTATTAGCACATGTTAAATGTTCCATAGAGAGTGGTGAGTTTTTTCCTTTCACTTTGTTGTTGCTGTTTATTTTATTAACTCACCCTTGAAAGTTCGTCTTCCTGCCTACTGACTCCTAATAGCTCAGCCTAAAAGCTCATTGTACGTTTTAGTATGTGAAATGCTTGCTGTGTGCATTCTCAGTTGCTGCCTGCTCCCTAAAATCTTAGTAGGTGTTTGCTGAATTTAGTTCTCTTTTTCCTTTCAGCTTTATGATTTGTTTGCTCATGTATGCTACCTTCTTTAATCCCCAGTTAAGTAACGTTGACCCCATTAAGGGGCAAGTTCTCAACATGGAGACCTTGAAAAGAAGTCTGTCCTAGGAGAGATAAGTGAAAAGAATGTTCAGTGTTTGAGGCTGAAACAAATTATTGGATGAAGAACTAATTTCACTGTTTTATCTCACGTACTAAAAATGTTCACCTTTTTAATAGTAATTAAGGGCAAATCTTACAGCCCATTTATAGAATTCTTATTGTATATTCTATATGTTCCCCAAAGCACTAAATGCATTTATATCTACTATCTACACAACTGTTTTACATCTAAAAGACATGTCTTCAAAACTTTTTTATAAAAATACAGTTAGAAGGAATAAGTTCTAGTGTTTGATAGCACAGTAGAATTACTAGTTAGTAATAATAATTGCGTTATCTATGTCAAAGTAGCTAGAAGATTTAGAATGTTCTCAACACAGAGAAATGATGAATGTTTGAGTTGTGATAGATGTCCTGATAATTACATGGTATGCATGTATCACAATATCATATGTATCCCATAAATATGTACAATTGTTGTATATCCATTTAAAAAGAAAAACATTCTATTTTGGAGAATATATAAGTTAAAAATTAGGAGCTGGGTGTAGTGGCATGTGCCTGTTGTCGCAGCTACTCAGGTGGTTGAGGCAGGAGGAAGGCCTGAGCGCAGCAGTACAATGCTAGCCCGGGCAACATAGCAAGACCCCGTCTCTTTGCGTGTCTCTCTCGTATTCTCTCTCTCTTTTGAGACAGTGTCTTACTCTGTTACCCAGGCTGGAGTGCAGTGGCACAGTTATGGCTCACTGCAGCCTCAACCTCCTGGGCTCGAGCGTTCCCCCGTCTTAGCTTCCTGAGTAGCTGGGACTACAGGTGCACTCCACGATGCCCAGCTATTTTTCGTTGTTTTTTTTTTTTTTTTTTTTTTTTTTTTTTGCCATTTTGCCCAAGCTGATCTTGAACTTTTGGACTCAAGCAGTCCACACACCTCGGCCTCCCAAAGTGCTGGGATTACAGGCATAGCCACTGCACCCAGCCTCCAGACCCCTTAAAAAAATTATCTGTATTGTGTTTGAATTTTTAGATACTCTAGGGTCATGTTTTGAGTTGTTCGTTAAAATCACATAGAAGTCTTGAGGTCAGAAATATATCATGTAAGCCAGGCATGGTGGCTCATGCCTGTAATCCCAGCACGTTGGGAGGCTGAGGTGGGTGGATCATCTGAGGTCAGGAGTTTGAGGCCAACCTGGGCAATGTGGTGAAACCCTGTCTCTACTAAAGGACAAAAATTAGCCAGGCATGGTGACATGCGCCTGTAATCCCAGCTACTTGGGAGGCTAAGGCATGCAAATCACTGGAACCCAGGAGGTGGAGGTTGCATTGAGCCAAGATTGCATCACTGCACTCCAGCCTGGACAACAGAGTGAGACTCTTGTCTCAAAAAAAAAAAAAAAAATAGGCTGAGTGCAGTGGCTCACGCCTGTAATCCCAGCACTGTGGGAGGCCGAGGTGGGCAGATCACCTGAGGTCAAGAGTTTGAGACCAGCCTGGCCAACATGGTGAAACCCCGTCTCTATAAAAATACAAAAATTAGCCGGGTGTGGTGCTGCGCACCTGTAGTCCCAGCTGCTCGGAAGGCTAAGACAGGAGAATCAATTGAACCCGGGAGGCGGAGGTTACAGTGAGTGAGCCAAGATCGTGCCGCTGCACTCCATCCTGGGCGACAGAGCGAGACTCTTGTCTCAAAAACAAGAAGAAAGAAATATATCATGTAAATAGTGTGTTGTATAATGGGGTGGCTCTATTCATAAATGCATGTAAAATTTTTTCCCTGTATCATTGATACGTAGTTGGGATACTGAGGCACTAGAAGTGAGGTTAAGGAGTATTTTACTTTGTAGTGTATTGCAAATGTGATTCAAGTTCTGTGAATATTAAAAGAATTTTAAAAATATTAAAATAGCTATGATATTTTGTATTTTAGAATCTTATTGTTTAGGTTCATTTTAATAAGGAAATTAGTTTTTTTCCGGGGGAAGACATTTATCCTTTTCCGAAGAGCTACTGTTCTTTGAATCCTGTATAAACTTAAGATATGATATTAGATTATTTTTCCAAGCCTCCTTAGAAATATGCTATTATATGAAGAAACTGTTCCTCTTTTGAGATTTATATTAATGAGACTTTTCTTCCTTGTTTTTAATGTTTTTATCTGCGGTGGGCAGAGAAGGTGACACTAAAGTGGAAAGTTTTTCTGGTAAATAAAACACGTTTCCAAAATATCTTTCTAGCACATCAAAACTGCCCAATGATCTGCTTGATTTGCAGCAGCCAACTTTTCACCCATCTGTACATCCTATGTCAACTGCTTCTCAGGTAGCAAGTACATGGGGAGGTAAGCATTGATGAATTCTATTTTAGATTTTACATGCATCTCTTCTCATTCTGTGGTGTTTTACTTATTTGTAGTTTTTTATTACACTTGATACATGAGAACTTGATAAATATTAAAATGGTAGTGAAGCAGTTTTATCCCTTGAAGGTATGTTCCTTTATTATAAATAATTTAGGAATTTATGTTCAAATAAATTATGAAATGACATTTAATAAAGATAAATGTAAGAGGAAGGACCAAGTGTATTTTTAGGTATGAGATTATTCTTTTAATGTTGAATTTTTATTTCATAACCAGAAAATGCATAGTGGTTATTTTGATTTTGGTGTAGAATTTTTGTTTTAACTTTTGGGGAAATAACTTATCTTAAGTATATGTTAAGTATATGATAAAGTTCTAATAAAACTCAGATGGTATTATCACACAGGAACTATGTTGTGACCAGGATTGTCTTGACCAGCTGTATGGTCAAGACTTAAATGTTTTAAATGTTTTTTAAATTAAGACCTGAAAGATTTTGTTAGTCAAAGAATTTTCCCCTTGTGCCAATAGGTATGTTTGCTGCCCTTAAGCATTTCTGAAGTGATAGGCTTATCTCTCATAGCAAGATAAATTATTCTAATGAGTTTTTACAGTATATAAACAAAGCTTTTTTCATTTTATTTTAATGATTTGAATTTAAGAACATTTAAAAATTTTTTTTTAAGGAACTATATCCTAGAAAGTAAGCTCTGTGAAGGCAGGTTTTAAAATATTTTGTTCTGACAGGTAGTTTGTAAACGTTAGTTGAATAAGTGGGCGCTTTCTCTTCTGAACAAGTTCTTTTGATGTCAAGGTGGGGCACAGAGCAGATAGTGAAACCCTAAAACACTAGATTTCAGGCTAGTTTTGTGATCCTGAACTTGATTTCAAAAACTAATTGACTTTGAAGGCTAGTTTAATTTAGCTAAATCTTAAGATCTGAGAGTAATTCCTAAAAATGACAAGATATTAATTGTTAAGTATTTTAGAATTATTTCAGAATGAACTGTAGATAGCAAATTAAGATTTAGAAAGGAGTTTCTTGATATCCTGATGGTATGTTCTGATTTTTGAATTCTTAATTATTTTCTGCCTTATTGTGAATTGCTTTAGAAAAGGTTAGTAGAATTAACATGATCATTTAAGCAGTTTCAGCTTATTTTCTTTTTTAAAAAATGGAGTAGTCTTTTTAAAACTAAGGCTGAGTTTTTCTAAATAGATTAAAAATATTACAGAAGGCCAAATAAAAATATATTTAACATTTTAAAGAAGCTGAACTGCAATTCCTAATTGTTTTGTCTGGACACCATGTACAACTAAAAATGACAAGTTGAAGTTTCTACTTGAAATTGTTAAAGTCACATGTGAAAGCAGATAGACTGTTACGGTGGGAGAACAATTCTAAGTAATTTCAATCTGTAAGAATTGTTCTGTGGCCTGTTAGAAGACATTATTCCATCAAAGTCTCTGTGTGACAGACTGCAATATATTGGAATACATTTAATCATGTTTTACTTTTCTATTTTAGTTTATTTTGCTTTGTATGCTATTTCTGTAAAAATTTCTCCCATATTAAGTCCCATAGTTTAATCAGAATTAAATCCTGTCTTGACATTCATATAAGGATATTTGGCTTCTGAGTTGGTGAGAACCAAGGTTTTGACTTCCGCATGATGCTGAGGAGTATTTTAAGCCAAGAATGTTCTAATTCGAGTCAGTATTCATATCCAGGACAATCATATTGATATATATTTTTTTAATTTTTAAAATTAAAGTTTGACTAAACAAAGTTAGACTGAAATAAAGAAATCTCATATATGGCCTGGTGCGGTGGCTCACACCTGTAATCCCAGTACTTTGGGAAGCCAAGGCGGGCAGATCACACGAGGACAGGAGTTCCAGACCAGACTCACCAACATGGCAAAAGCCTGTCTCTACTAAAAATACAAAAATTAGCCAGGTTTGGTGGTGCACATCTGTAATCCCCACTTCTTGGGAGGCTGAGGCGTGAGAATCACTTGAACCCGGGAGGCGGAGATTGCAGTGAGCCGAGATTTGTGCCACCACACTCTAGCCTGTGCGACAGAGTGAGACTCTTGTCTCAAAAGAAAAGAAATCTCATATATGAAAAGCTTAGATCATAACATTAAATGCTTAGGGTATTTTGAAGTTAACTATTTAGCTGAACACTTAAATATGTAACAGTTTACATATAATGCTGCTCTTATAGTATATGACAAAACAAAGGTATGATTTTTTCATAATCCCCAAATCGTGTTCTATTCTTTTATTGGCTTTTATTAGCTAAAAATGAATGCCAATAATAGACCTAGTATTTAATGTAGTTCTTATAAACACCACAGAAATGATGTGCATTCCTGGTCATAGATAGATTAGTGATAAGGTAGAGATAAAGGGAAGAAAAGTTTGTATGTGTATATGAAAGACATTTAAGATTCCACCTTTTGGTAGAATGAAAATGAGAGAACAGAAGCTCTCTTGTTGCCCTCATTGTATTGTTAATGAGCCTTGACTTTTTCAAAAAATGTTGTGGAGTCTAAACAAGCAGTGGGTATTGAATACTAATACCTGAGGAGACCTAGGTTTTCATCACCCTGAACATTTTGTATTATAGCAAACTTTTGAGTTTTTATATCTAAAAATACGCAATATTGTCAGCTTGGTACACCGTTGAGTATTTGAAGCAAGATTTCAGATTTTAGTTTAGGTATAATAGAATCCATTCTGAAGTGTAATTTGCTTTACTTTTAGCTGGCATGAAACACAAAACACTTGATGAAAACATTTGATTACCTGGGCAGGTGCAGTGGCTCATACCTGTAATTGCAATACTTTAGGAGACCAAGGCAGGAGGATTACGTGAGCCCAGGAGTTCGAGACCAGCCTGGGCAACATAGCAAGACCTTGTCTTTACCAAACGATGTTTTAAAAAAAATTAGTTTACTGTGTGTGAATGTAGATATCAGTTGTTTAGGACTTAAAGGCTATAGTATGACTGTGGTGCCATTTTAGTCTTTGTTTTACAAACTTTTTTTGGATTTTTTTTAATGACTCTAGTGTAGCATAGAATTAAACTTTTGGGCCAGGTGTGTTGGCTCATGCCTGTAATCCCAGCACTTTGGGAGATCGAGGTGGGTGGATCACTTGAGGTCAGGAATTTGAGACCAGCCTGGCCAACATGGTGATACCCCGTCTCTACTAAAAATATAAAAATTAGCTAGGTGTGGTGGTGTGCACCTGTAATCCCAGATACTCGGGAAGCTGAGACACTAGAGTCACTTGAACCTGAGAGGTGGAGGTTGCAGTGAGCCAAGGTCATGCCCTTGCATTCCAGCCTGGGCGACAGAGCGAACCTCTGTCTCAAAAAAATAAACTTGAATGAATAATGAAAAAAATAATGGACAAAACTGTATTTAAAAATTTTAAACTGGGTGCAGTGGCTCACACTTGTAATCCCAGCACTTTGGGAGCTGAGACAGACGATTGCTTGAGCCTAGGAGTTTGAGACCAGCCTGGGCAACATGGCGAGACTTTGCTTCTACAAAAAAAAGAGAAAATTAGCCAGGCATGGTGCCATACACTTGTGGTCCCAGCTACTCAGAGGGCTAAAGTGGGGGGATTGCTTGAGCGCAGAAAGTTCGAGGCTTCAGTAAGCCATGATTGTGCCATTGCACTCCGACCTGGGCGACGGAGCAAGACTCTATCTAAAGGAAAAAAAAAAAAAAACTTTAAGGGATTTAGAATTGCCAGTTTAATAGATTAACTTGAAATAGCTAGAGCGTTATTATTACACCTTAATGAATTGGTTTTTATATTATAGTGTAATGTCCATAATTAACATCTTGTAGATTACCTGTAATATTTTGTCAAGTAGATTAGGAACTGGTTTTCCTTATCCGATTGATCTAATTATGAATACATTTGCACATATTTCTGAATATTCTTCTCTAAGGTGTTTCACGTAATAGGAAGTGATTGAAATTAGGTGCTAGGGAAATTAAGTGCTAAATAAAACCTATCTGTCAGTAGAACAGCGGATAACTGGTAACCTTTCTTGAACATGTGTATTCTCATAAACCAGTGGCTCTGTTACAGAAATAGTGTGTGTTTTTTTTTAAAAATGACTTATTTCATGGCTTTTTTTTTGCATGAAAAACAGGTATTTTACTTGACAAAATACAATGTACTTTTAAAATTCTATGCAGCTATTAATATCATGTATTTAAAAGCAGAACATTTGGCTGTGTGTGGTGGCTCATGCCTATAATGCCAGCACTTTGGGAGGCCAAAGTGGGTGGATCACCTGAGGTCAGGAGTTCGAGGCCAGCCTGGCCAACATGGTGAAACCCCGTCTCTACTAAAAATAGAAAAATGAGCTGAGCGTGGTGGCACGCGCCTGTAATCCCAGCTACTCGGGAGGCTGAGGCAGGAGAATTGCTTGAACCCAAGAGGCGGAAGTTGCAATGAGCCGGAGGTTGCAATGAGCCGAGATCACGTCATTGCACTCCAGCCTGGATGACACAGCGAGACTCCATCTCAAAAAAAAAAAAAAAACAAAAAAACCAAAAAAAAAAAAACCAGAACTTTCGGCCTAACTGGCCAACTTTAAGCTTAATGCTTTCTTATGTAAGAAGAAGCTAGAGTGACCATCAGTATATATATTAGCTAAAAATACATATATATTTTTAGTACTAAAAACCACTGTCCGTGGTGGTTCATGCCTGTAATCCCACCACTTTGGGAGGCCAAGGCAGGAGGATCGCTTGAGTCCAGACAGGGGTTCAAGACTAGCATTGGTATTATAGCATCTCTACAAAAATTAGCCAGTCACGGTGGCACGTGCCTGTAGTCTCAGCTACTCGGGAGGCTGAGGTGGGAGGATCACTTGAGCCCAGGAGTTTGAGTTTACAGTGAGCCATGATTGTACCACTGCAGTCTGCCTGGGCAACAGAGCAAGACCCACTCTCAAAAAGAACAAAACAAAAAAAACCGACCGCACCCCCCTACAACTTCTTGTAACTATTTTCTACTTTTTCTTTCTTAATTATTGTTTTCTGATTCTTTTTTCCCAGTGTTCCATTTATTGGGGAGTGGAATGATGGGAAAGATTTCGCGTTTGAATAGCATAATCAGTATATTTTAATAGATTTGTAGGACTTTATTTTTTTTAGTGTGAATTGGTGTTCCACAAGAATACTATTATAGAAAAGTTCTTATGTTACAGAAAAAGTTGTATTGAAAAGATGTGTTATTTTAAAAATCATAACCTGAGTATTTTCTTGATTTTTTTTTTTTCCTTTTTCAAACAGTTGTATTTGAACTTGCAGAATGCTTGCCTTGAATTTTTTGACTTTAAAGGAAATGTGTCTATATCATAGTAAATGAGCTAGTCCTTAGGCCAGTGTTGCCTTCTTAATGTGCAATAATACAATTTTGAGAGTAAAATACAGTACCTAGTAGTGTGAAGGTACCCCAGTATATTTTAGTGAAGGTCAAGAACTAAACTAGAACAGACAAGAAAGATTCTACTGTTTAGAATTACAGGAGTATCCGCTTATTTTTAATTATGTTACAAAGAAAAAATTATGATAATATTTTTGCTGCTTTTTATTTTTTTCTTTCCCCATTTAGTTAACTTTTTAAATCTTGAGAAGTAAAGAAAAATAGATTTCAGTCATTAGAATGATAATTATCTTGAATAAGGTATCAGTATAATATTTATCTGATTCTAGAATAACATTAGATAAAGTATTTGATAATGGTACATGTTTGATATCATTCTAGTAGGGAAACAACACTTTTGTTGTTCCTTTAGCAAATCATTTAAAGACTAAAGCTCTTAGATAGACATTCAAAGCTGTTGCCGATCTATTAAGTGGGCATTCTTTCATCTCTGTTCTTAATTATCTAAAATTCTTTTCCCCCATGCTTAGATTTTTTTCTTCATCTTTATTTTTTATTTTGAATATATTATCTGCATATGCCAGAAACAGCTTCTTACCCTTAATTTGTCATTACCCTCTTTTTTCTTTGAAAGTTTACTCACGACACACATACCTATTGTCAATATTAATTATTCAGGTAAACACAGCTATACCACCGCGACCAACACACTCACCTAGGACAGGGAAGATTGGTGCGGGATGGGTGGCTCTTTATAGAAATATCTTGGTTATTATTCTCTTTTTTAACTACCTCACTGTTGGCTTTCTGGTGTTAACAAATAAAATGATTTTTTTCTAAGGATTAATTTTAAAATATGTTAAATGCAATTCTTCCATCTTGATAATTAGATATTTTTTGTTTTTGATAATTTAGATATTTAAGATGAATAAACAATAATATAGCTACTATTTTTCACTTTTCATCTTTTGACTAATTATAATACTAATTAATTTACTTCCTTTCTTCGTTTTGCTGTAATACATTTGGACTGCACAGATCCTTTCTCTGCTACTGTAGATGCTGTTGATGATGCCATTCCAAGCTTAAATCCTTTCCTCACAAAAAGTAGTGGTGATGTTCACCTTTCCATTTCTTCAGATGTATCCACTTTCACTACTAGGACACCTACTCATGAAATGTTTGTTGGTAAAGTACCATTTAACCTTTTTTTCCAATCAATGTTTATACTGCCTAACTATATTTTACGTGTCCATTAATTACTTTAAAAGCACTGCAATAATTACTTCAGATTTTAATATCAAATTCTAAAACTAACCAGCAATCATGTAGTGAGTTTTTTAAATTGACACTAGCATCTCAATTTTATTTATACGAACTTCTAGGAAAATTTCTCTTGATGTTGAACTCTTTTTTTTTTTTTTTTAGCGTTTTGTTCTCTTATCATGTTACAATGCAGTACTCTAGCTGTCTAGTATCACATGCAGCTTCCTGTTTTAGTTTGGAGAACTGGTTGAAAAGTAACATCTCTTAAACTTACTTGTTTATATGTGTTTATATTTTTCTCTTTGTGCTTGGGAGAGAGGGTGGTTAATCACTCTTAGCAACTATCTTTAATCTTTTGTTTCTCTTTTAGCTGTTGCATGTCATAGTTTTATATTGTCCAAAGTCTATGCATATCTTTTATCCCATTCTGAAGGATTTCACTTTATTGATAGTATGGAGATAAAAGTAGGAAGTATGTGTTCCATTTTAAATAGTAAAGCAGAAACACAACTTGACTTGGATATTCTGTAATTACAGTATAAAAAGGCAGAATTTCACACTGAGGTTATATAGGGAATAGTAAGTTTTAAAATATATACTGAAGCTGAAATAAATGTTTTTGAATTCTGGTGAAAAAGATGCTAACCCTGCTCCCCCCCAGCCCCAAAGACGATGAAACAACTTTTTTTTTTTTTGAGACAGAGTCTCGCTCTGTCGCCTAGGCTGGAGTGCAGTGGCACGATCTTGGCTCACTGCAAGCTCCGCCTCCCAGGTTCACACCATTCTCCTGCCTTAGCCTCCTGAGTAGCTGGGACTACAGGCGCCCGCCACCTCGCCAGGCTAATTTTTTGTGTATTTAGTAGAGATGGGGTTTCACCGTGTTGGCCAGGATGGTCTTAATATCCTGACCTCTTGATCCACCCGCCTCGGCCTCCCAAAGTGCTGGGATTATAGGCGTGAGCTACCATGCCTGGCAGACAATGAAACTTCTTTTGTTCAGTTCAGAGAAGCAGCTTAGGGTAATGTGAATTTAAATATTTCATTAAAACAGCATGCAGAAAGTCATCAGTATACCCTAAACAAATCATGTGACCACATTCTAAATATTCTGTTAGATATATATGAGTGAGGGGAAGGAAGTAGTAACTAGAAAGCGAGTTAGTAGAAGGAGAATAGACAAAGTTCCAAGTCAGGTCTTCTAAAAATATGACTAGTCTAATAGTTTAAAATACATATATACCCAAAGTGTGATAATTCATTGCAGTAATTCTTTCATGTCATTTTGATACAAAGTTGCCAACCCTTACTCTATAGGATTAAGAACAATCCAGAAAAACCAGAATAGCTATGTATCTAGGCAGCTTCTGATCTTGACAGAGGGAAGACATTTGATACAATGATATGTGTAATAGGTAATAGTGTAATAGGTAGCTTGTCCTCATTGAAGCTTCAAGAACACTGAATTGTATGTCAAGGAGACTGAGTTGTGGTCTTAACTATGCTGCATATGTGATTGTCTGTGAAAGTGTCTAGGCTTGCCTTCTCACCTGTGAAACCACACATTAGAGGACAGGATCGTGTTGGCTAAAAAGCCAACTGCCTCATATTTCTTCTCTAATGAGATACAGTGTTGGGTTTTTCTTTTTAATTTATGCAAACAGAATAGTTTTTTAAAAGTACTTAATGGAGCCTTAAGTTCTTTTTTTAGTACGTTGTCATTTGAAGAATGCCAAGTGCTTGGGCTCCCCCCATTTTTTGTTTTCTCAATTACCCATCCCACTCATAACTGTTCCTCCCCTTCTCTTTCTTTTTTCCACCTTCTCTTCTTCCTCTTATTCCTTGCCTGCCTCCCTAGCTGCTTCCCTGATTCTTTCCTTCCCCCTTCCCCTCTTTTTTCCCTGTCCTTACTCCTTTCCTGCCTTCCTGTCTTGTGTGCCTTGTCAGAATTGTTTGTGTCACTTAAGTTTCTCCTAATACTACCTTTATGTGCCTAGTTTCTTCTACTGTAGCCGGCTCATTCGGAGCTAGATAACAGTATCTTTACAACTTATTTATGCAGGAAGGATTTTTTTTTCCTTAAAATGAGTTTTTATAAACTTGGTAAGAAAAAATACACTTACTTGCTTTCAAAGAACACACTACTTTTTGCCTAACTGCATTTGCCTTAATTAAACACTTGGTGATTTTATGAATAGATGCTTATCATCTTCTTACTTTACTCCATTCTCAAACCTTAAATTTTCAGAAGCATATAAACGTTTTAATATTACAAGGTTATGTAATCTGAAGTTTTGTATAATCTATGTCTTTCCACATATATTCAAGACCATTGTGGTAGCAGTAAAACCTCAAAGTCCAGCTGATATTTTCTGTGTGCATAGTAGTTATTACTGTAGTTAAGTTGGGATTAAAAAGAATGCTTGACACAACTAAAGAATTGAGGCTCTTGATCGCAAGAATTGGACAGGACTAAATATTTTTTAAATGGAATTTATTAGGGCGTTTGATGGTATGTGCTTGGAGCCTAGTGAACTTAGGTTTGAATTCTAGTTCTGCTTCATGAACTAAGACTTTAAGCAAGTATTTAACCTTTTTAAGGCTACGCAAGTTAGGAAAATAGTGTCTTGCAGGATTATCATGAGGTTTACATACATGACTACGTAACATCTAGCACTTTGCTAGGCATATAAAAGTATCAAAACAACTACCACTAAAAACTATCTTGGGAGCTGGGTCCAGTAGCTGGTGCCCATAATTCCTGCCAATTAGGAGGCTGAGGCAGGAGGATAGCTTGAGGAGTTTGAGGTCAGCCTGGGGAACATGCAAGACCCCATCTCTCAAAAAATTTTAAGAATTTAAAATTCTTGTATATGTGGACCACATCATGATTAGAATGTACTTATTACCTAAATTATTATGTAGTCATCTTAAACATTGGTTTTTTTTCTTTATTGCTTTTAGATTTTAAAATTGCCAAAGATTATTCACTTTTTTTGGTCTAATAGCAATGAAAAGCTCAAGAAGTTCATAAAATTTGAGTTGTTTTTAATTAATTATATAGCAATAGTAAAAAAATGTCTTGTTCTACTTACTATTTTATGTAAGGTGAAATACTTGGGATTAAACTGAAAAACCCCTAATAAATTTTAGAATCGAATCAAATGGGGGTTCGAGTCTTGGTTCTGACAGGCTTACTAAATCTTTGACCTTGGGTAAATTATGTAATCTCTCTTTGTTTCCTCATCTGTAAAACGGGGATAATAACTATGTCATAGGGTTTATGTGAGGTTTAAATAATACCCTGTTTATAAAGCCCTTGCATAGTGTTTAGTAGTGTTTAATAAATGGTAGTAGTTACTTTGACAAAAAAGTATGAGCCCTAATTTATTGTAAAACTACCACCAAAATCAATTCACAGTCCAACCAAGTTTTGTAAAAGGTATTTGGAATGCCTTTCTTTCCCCAAAGCTTGTTGATCTTGTACTTTTCAGTTAATTTATTACTGTCCTCTTGAGATTTATCCTGCAGGCCAGTGGTTTCTAAATGATAAACTGTGGGTTGGTGCTGGTTAGTGAGAAAGTTTTCACTGAGCCTTGGTGAAATGGAAGAGTAAGCAGGACCCGTGTAATAATATCATAAAGTTAACCTTAACTCAGAGCTCAGGCCTGCTCTTTTTAGCGTGTGCGTGCGTGCGCGCGCGTGTGTGTGTGTATTTCTGTAAACTTTCCCTTTTAGAATAGTGATACTAGCTGGGTCTTTTTGTTTTAAATAACTTTTAAAAATTAAAAGTTGACAGTCCTGATAGTTTCACAAAAAGTTGATGATGTGCATTGAAATTAGATGTAAAACTTTAACCTTGTTGGTATGTGTTTTTCAGGCATGCAATAATTACTTAAAAAATTGTTACTTTGGAAATAAACTGCTTGCCTCCATGATAACTATGTGACTTTAAGCAAATATTAAAAGCTCATTCGCTATTGCAATTTACTAATTTTTTTTAACTTTTTTCCTCTGTCTATAGAGGCTTTTAAAACTTGAGATACAAGTTCTGGGTTACTTTATAGTCTTTCTAACCTTTTATACTTTTAGGTAATTATGTTGTAATTTCACAGATTGGTACCTCTAGGCATTTGAGGAGATGGCTCCTCTTTTTACAGAAAATATTGAAGTCATTTCTGTGTGACTATAAAGGATAAGCTTATCTTTTATATCAATCATATTCTAGAAAGCTGAGGCAAAGTAGCAGGACAAAATAGGAATTTGATATATTGGCCTAATTTTAAATTGTTGTTCCATATATAATCTAAAAGTTAGTGACATCATAGCCAAGATTGTTACCAGAATGATTTAAAGAACATTATCTGTACTGCTAACACTCTGATAATAGCATGGGCACATAATTAAGCATGATAGATTTTTTTCTTGAGTAGATACATTGGCTTTTTATGTAAAGGTTAAGAGAACAACCAGTAGTAGTAAGCTGATGGCATAATTCCTAAACAGCTTGCACACTTAAAAATATTATTAAATTGGTAAGTCTAGGATTCTCAGATCGTTTTCATGAATAGTCAGGAGATTTATATACTAAGTTATTTCGTATTTTGATAGTGTTTTGTGTTCTCATTGTATGACCAATGTCTTTGAGTTAATAGTAGTTTAAGGGTTATGTGATTATGGAACACGATCAGACTGGTACATTCTCTAAAAATGTGTGTGCTACAGAATAGTCATTATAGGATGTGTAAGATGCTACTTTAAAGTAGTATCATTAATGTGTATCAGCTTGTATGATTCTTCGCTAATAACAAATTGTTGTTTCTGTCTTTGAGGAGCTTCTTGGACATCTCACCAAATCTTGTCCTACTTTTTACAGTTTTCTTTGAGATCAGTCTTTCTAGTACAACATGCTTCATTGTACTTCTTTACATCCTGGTGTTATACATTAAGAATTCAAAGTGAGATTCTGACCCGAATAGAGGAGGGGAAGAGAGGGATCCTAAGTTTAGGACACCAAAAGTTTAACTTCTCCCTAATGGTGTAGTTGTTAACCTTCTAATATAGGTGGTTTTTGTTTGTTTCTTTGGTTTTTTATATTCTGACTCGGTAGAATTTAGAAAACGAAGAGACCTTAGGAGCCTTATAACATTCCAAAAGGTGAAATAATTTCTTCTTTGTGATCCTTGCGAGGTTGCTGTTTATTTGGATATACTCAATGATTGAAAGTTCTCCAAATCACATGACAGCCCTAATATTTTTAGGTGATTTTAATTCTTTTCAGCCCTTAGACATTCAGAACCTTACTCAAATATAACCTCGCATAATTGGAAACCTTATATTTGTTAATTCTGTATAGGCTGATCTTAAAGACATGAGCTTATTATCTGTGTAATACCACTAGCATTAGTGTAATGCAGGCAAGAAAGAATAAGGTCTGTTAATGGTTTTGTGTTTCAAGAGTAGAGTCAGCTTAATTAGTATGCTTGAGTTTATGCTTGTCATCCCCACTGTTGCAAGTACTAAGTTGAAGTTAGAGGGTGGTTGAGAGTTGAAAGTGGCATATCTTCTTTCTTTGATGTTTTAAAAGCACATGGATACAGATGGACATAAGGATTAGTGAGTTGCAACATTGAGAATCCCATCACTGAACTTAAGCTATTTAGCTTTTGATTAACTGTTGAAGGAAGGATGGAGAGAAATATGGAAAATGGGTAGGTGGGAGGGAGAAAAACTTTTATCTTGGGGATACTGAGAGGTTTCATACTTGTTTTTTAAGCACTACAGAATTCTTACTGCATTCTCAACTGATCCCTTACTTTGCGTATGTATTTTGCTTCATGCAAAATCTTGTAATTTTAGATGTGTTTAGTTTTTTAAAGATTATCCTCATACAAAATTAAGGTAAAAGATACGCAAAGATTTCTGTAATGAAGCATATTTTCCGTTCAGTGTCAGTTGCTTATTTGTTAATTTTGTCAGTAGGATGATTTTGTTAGAGAAAACCTAATCGCTGCAAAAAATGTGATATAGAAAACATCTTGCTTGAAGGATTGGCTTTGTTTTTGGGGAATTTACTGCATTTTCCATTCTATTGTCATCATTATTAAATAGTTGTAAATGTAGAGTTATTAAATAATTGAACTTTTTTTTCGATTTTGGTTTACCCAGGATTCACTCCTTCTCCAGTTGCACAGCCACACCCTTCAGCTGGCCTTAATGTGGACTTTGAATCTGTATTTGGAAATAAATCTACAAATGTTATTGTAGATTCTGGGGGTAAGGAAAAAAATTTTATTAAAAATATTATAGTGTCCTAATTTAGATTCTGTGTAAGGAAAAATAATGCTGCTTTTAAAATGTTTAAGTATATTAAGTTGGGGTAGCCAAAGAAATTGACCCATCCCCCCAAGCACTAGACGAGAACTTCAAGGAGCTGTTTAGTCATTATTCTTTTATTGGTGCCAGTTTAGACTTTGGGAACATTTTGTTAGTCCTGGAGCAAAATAAGAGAGAAAAAGAGATTTAGCTCTATAGAATGCTAAGTTGCTTGTGACTGTGTGTTGTGACTATGTTGTGCCTTTTTAGGCATGCAATTTTTACCTTTACTGAAATGAATAATAACAGTATTGTATCTTAATGTATGAAATTGGCTATGTTTGTAAACTAGAATAATATAACTTGTGGTACCTTGACTTGTTTAAATAATCTATTATAAATAATTAGAATGTATTAAATGATCAGGCCTGCGGGTACAGAAGCTTTTTATTGTTTTATATATGATTCTTATTATAATTCATTTGTCTTAAAGAAACTTTTTAGATCTGTAGAGCCAGGTTTCCACTTTGTGTTTTCATTAATACCTTGTTAATTTGAAGTGCCTGTAAAACTTTGACACTCATAATTTTGTTCTTACCCTGGGATGGCCTTTGATTTTGGTTAGTAATTAACTTTTAGCCATTTAGAGAGAATATATTGAGATGTTCTTAATTTTATAACATATAATTAGTTATCCTCCAAAAACTAAGAAGCAAGCCTAGAAAAAATATGTGTGGACTAAGAATTTATTTTTTCTGTGCACTAGTAGATTTATAGTAATATTTTTTTGCTGCATTAGATTTTAGTTTGTCTTGCCTGGGAAAGTGGAAAGAGAGACCAATCATTGTTATGAACTATCATCTTTGGTGACTTTCTTTTTCAAACTCTAATATTCCTAGATCATACTATTGAGTCCCATAGAGAGTTTGATTGGATTTTCTTTAATTTTCTATCCTTTGGTGAGGAAAACTTAAAGAATTTTATTTTCATTTTTAAGAATTGTCCTCGTTTACTAGATGGGCTTATGCAATTACAGTGTTTAGCAGTTTCTTAGATATAGTTCACTCTTACATTCTCTGCTTTTAAAAAAAGGTCTATAAAATCTTATTTCTTAATGCAAAAGGAACTTTTTTCAACGTTCCAGAGAGCTATTTTTTAACCTATGTTGCTTTAGATATGAGTCTTCAAAAAATTTTGCTGGGCAAGCAGGAGAATTACATTCCTTTTTTTCCCTTTTGTAATACTTCTCTCTTATCCCCTTTAACCCTAATGTAATTTTGTCATGAGATAAGAGATGATTTCTGTCAAAACAAATACAGCCTTCTCAGTCAGTTCACTGTGAAGTGGTAAATTTCTCCATTTTCCATTTAAAGACATTTACTGATGTCTATTTTTTGGATAACTTTTCCAGTGAACAAACAAGGAGAAAAGGCAAATACCTCCTTTAGAAAACCATAGCATCATAAAGTTCCTTACAAATTCTATTTCGTCTGTTTGTAACTTTAAGGCTTTGATGAACTAGGTGGACTTCTCAAACCAACAGTGGCCTCTCAGAACCAGAGCCTTCCTGTTGCCAAACTCCCGCCTAACAAGTTAGTATCTGATGACTTGGATTCATCTTTAGCCAACCTTGTGGGCAGTAAGTAGTCTTTGGATACTTTAATCTTCTTTTATGTTGTTTTATTAAACTGAGTCTTGTGTTATCAAATGCTTTTTTTTTTCTCCTTTACTAGATCTTGGCATCGGAAATGGAACCACTAAGAAGTGAGTGTTTAATACACACATTTTTTTCTCCATTTGTTATTTAGAGGTTGATTTGACTTTCATCTCAAAAGTATGTATAGAGATGTCAAGTCTGCATCTTTTTTTTTTTTTGGACACAGAGTCTCGCTCTGTTACCCAGGCTGGAGTTCGGTGGCGCAATCTTGGCCCACTGCAAGCTCTGCCTCCCGGGTTCACACCATTCTCCTGCCTCAGCCTCTCAAGTAGCTGGGACTACAGGCACCTGCCACCATGCCCAGCTAATTTTTTTTGTATTTTTAGTAGAGACAGGGTTTCACCGTGTTAGCCAGGTTGGTCTCAATCTCCTGACCTCGTGATCCCCCAGCCTCGACCTCCCAAAGTGCTGGGATTACAGGCCTGAGGCACCACATCCAGCCTTTTTTTTTTTTTTTTTAACAGAGTCTCGCTCCGTTGCCCAGGCTGGAGTGCAGTGGCGCTGTCTTGGCTTCCTGCAACCTCCACTGCCTGGGTTCAGGCAATTCTCCTGCCTCAGCCTCCCTAGTAGCTGGGATTACAGGCACGGGCCACCATGCCTGCCTAATTTTTGTATTTTTAGTAGAGATGGGATTTCACCATGTTGCCCAGGCTGATCTCGAATTCCTGACCTCAAGTGATTTGTCCACCTTGGCCTCCCAAATTGCTGGGGTTACAGGCATGAGCCACCACGCCCAGCCTAAAGTCTGTATCTTACTCTGTTCAATATACTTAGATAGTTAAGGAAACTTTATAATTAGAGACATTTAATATTCTCACTTATGTTTATTTAAAGTGATGTAAATTGGAGTCAACCAGGTGAAAAGAAGTTAACTGGAGGATCTAACTGGCAACCAAAGGTTGCACCAACAACTGCTTGGAATGCTGCAACAATGGTGAGTTGAAGAAGCTTCTGATATACTAACACTTGAATAATTTAGTTAAATATGTAACATGAAAATGTTTTTAAAGTGATAGGCATAAATAGATTGTTACTGAGTTTAGAAGTGTAAGTAATTTGTATTTCTTTTAAAGGAAGCTGGTTGCCTATGTTTACCGGATGTATTTTAGTGGCTAACAAGTATTTAAGGGTTACTTTGTGCCAGAGTTCATTCCAGTAAATACTAATGTTTTATTTTTGATAATTCTATTAATGTGTTAGTAACTATTATTACCCCCATTTTACAGATGAGGAAGTGGAGGCACAGAGTTATTAAGTAATGTGCTCAGGATCACAGAGATCTTAAATGATTAGTTGCATTTTTAGAACCTAGGCAGCCTAACTATAGAACATATGTCCTTAGTCACTACTCTATATTACTGACCTCAAATTTTTTATTTATTCTTCTAAAATATAAAATCTTCTAGTTTCATTATTGGTAAAGAAACTATACTTGCTTGGGTTTTGTCATGTAGTTTATATATATGACAATATATTTGATAATTATATATATGTCATATAACTTATACAGTTGATTCTCATTATTTGTGTCAGTTAAGTATTTAAAGTCACTCCAAACACTGAATTAGTGAACACTGAACCCTTGCTAGGGGAAATATATACATATACGTATATGTCACATAGATGTTCCTTTTAGAAAACCTCATTCTAGTATATTCTATTTTCTTTATTTTGCGAAAGAGGAAATAAAGTTCAGAAGTGTTAAGTGACTTGCTTAAGGCTGTCGCACTAACTGGTGCCAGAGTTGGAATTTTAGCCCTGTCCAGCTGGCCCCAGAGTCAGAGTTTCTTGCAGTATGATGGACTCCCCATCCTCCTTCTCTATCCTCTGGTCTGGTCTGAGAGCTGAACCAAGGCAGAGCGTCCTTTGTTCCATCTCAGCTGGAAGTGGACTGTATTGGATGAATCAAATTTTTGCCACTCTGCAAATGAGCATGAATGGCCTGGAAAGCACCAGGAGTGTTGATTTTTGGTGTCACAAAGTTTATCAGGTAGGTGAATTTGCAAATACAGAATCCATGGATAATGAGGATTAACTGTATTTTCTAATTAAATAATTAGCATCTAGTAATGAAGAGGTTTTAGCATGTTTTTAATTACTGTAAGATATGGTAGACCCAGAATAGCTTTGTGGCTATTTTCCTGCCCTAGGCCAGTTTCTCTCTTACCAACCAACAAATTTTCGTCAAAGAAAACTCCTTCTTGTGGAAAAGTTTGAAGCATTCATTCTCCTGACAGTAGACTAGTAGCTGTGTTTTGATTACACGGGCTACACATTACTAAGAGCCATCCTATTACTGTTAGAGGCCTCTGTTGCCCTTACAGCCACTTCCAGAGCACTGCCCTGTTTTCCATGGGTTAATGATATGTTAAAATTAGTAGGACTGAGCTAAAAATAGTATGTTTGTAAAAATTTGTGCATTTTATTATATAGCTTAAGACTTAATAAATGGAAAGTAATATTGAGATTTAGCTACCTTTTTAAGGCAGTTATTTTTTGTTTTTATAGATAGTGTTCACTGCCATCACTAATTTTATTATTATTATTTTTTATTTATTTTTTTTTTTTGAGACAGAGTCTCGCTCTGTTGCCCAGGCTGGAGTGCAGTGGCCAGATCTCAGCTTACTGCAAGCTCCGCCTCCTGGGTTTACGCCATTCTCCTGCCTCAGCCTCCCGAGTAGCTGGGACTACAAGTGCTCGCCACCTCGCCCAGCTAGTTTTTTGTATTTATTTAGTAGAGACGGGGTTTCACCGTGTTAGCCAGGCTGGTCTCAATCTCCTGACCTCGTGATCCGCCCGTCTCAGCCTCCCAAAGTGCTGGGATTATAGGCTTGAGCCACCGCGCCCAGCTATCATTATTATTATTATTATTATTTATTTTTTTGAGATGGAGTCTTGCTCTTTCGCCCAGACTAGAGTACTGTGGTGCGACCTCAGCTCACAGCAACCTCTGCCTCCCAGGTTCAAGTGATTCTCCTGCCTCAGCCTACAAGTAGCTGGGATTATAGGTGCCCACCACCATGCCCAGCTAATTTTTTTAGTTTTAGTAGAGATGGGGTTTCATCATGCTGGCCATGCTGGTCTTGAACTCCTGACCTTAAGCGATCCGTCCACCTCAGCCTCCCAGAGGGCTGGGATTACAGACGTGAGCCACCATGCCCAGACTACCATCACTGATTTTAAAACTGTGCATTTAAGTAGTTTAGATTTTTATACACACAAATACACAATCTTAAACCTGTAAATGTTGCTCACTTGAGGAAATTGGAGCATGTATCACCCCACTTTTAAAGACTTTTTTTCCCCCTAAATGCAAAGCAGTTGAAAAGCAGTTTTAAGTTGACATCCATCTCTTTGAGTCTGAATCCATTCTTCTTCCCACTATAACGCACCTCATCGACTAGGGTATGGTAGGAGTTTAGAGTAGTGGATTTTATGATCTCATGTGTGAATTATGACATTGATGATGTATGAGGAATGATATAAATACCAATGCTACTATTAAAATATAATGAATATTTTCTGAAGTTAGTATTAATCTATATGAAATATTAGGAGTTCATAGATAGCACTTAAGACTGACTACTAAAATGTAATAGGTATTTAGTCCTGTGGAATTTGTATTTAAGTTGATAACAGTCTTTATCTTGCTGTGTTATATATGGTAATGTGTATCAATGCTAAAATATTTGTATGTATTTTATGGAGTTTTCTTTTTAATGCCTAATGTTTGGGGCTGATAATGTGATTCACTACTTAAGATAAACTGCTGCTTTTGACATTTCTTTACATTTCTAACCTTTTTATTAATCCTTAAACACTGTCAAGGTTTTTCAGTGTTTTTTTAATTTAACACAAATTCATTGGAATTTTATTAAAATGAATATTATACTACAAATTATTTTAATTAGTGCTTGTTTTTTTTCTGTGGTAAACATCTGGTACAGCCCTGTTTATGGGATGCCCAGAATTTTGCACTATTGACACTATTGATAGAATTGATGTTTTAATGATACTTGTAATCAATAAACTATTTTTTATATGAAGAGATGAGGCCAAAGACTACAATTCCCTTGTCAACCTTGATAGTGTTTTAGTATAGATGTTCTTTCATTAGATACTGGAAATACAAGGGATTTTAGGTAGTTAGTGAATGTACATGTGAACTAAAATGCTCTCTGTGTATTTTCTGTTGTGTAAGTACTTGTTCTAATCCAGTGTTATTGCATTATGTAATTGTTCTCCCTGGGAAAAACAGAATGGCATGCATTTTCCACAATACGTAAGTGACCAAAAACGAGCCTTTTTGCAATAAATTGGCATGCTATTAACCACTGCTGTAGCAGAATCTCATAACCTTTCAGCTATTGTTTTCACATTCAGATTTTCAATGTGCCAGAAATTCTTCCTAGCATCTACTGATTTCATGGGTGTGTTGCAGAATTGATTCTGATGGTGGCATGGGAAATACCAATTTTTTTTCTTGCTTAATATTCCGCCATTTGCTGCCAGATGGCTGGGTGTCTGTGTGTGTATCTGTGCTGCCACTATGCACTTGATGACTTCTGAATGAAGGGAAATGTTGATTGTGGTAATGTTTAAAATAACAACTGCATGAAATCTTACAGGCTTCTGCTCTTCTTGGCAGTTTGTCTACTGCTCTTGCAGATCTTGGTTTTTAAGTAGGGAGAGACCAATAAGCCCTACACGCTCACCCAAATACTAAACTTAGAACTGTTCACTTTAGTGGTTTTTCTTTAAAGTTATACTTCATTTAATTTCTCCATGCATATGTTCAAATTGCCATATAATTTCAGTTATTTTATGTTTTAGCAGTGTTATTGGTCTTTCACCTTTATTCAATTTCAGTTTTCATTATGAGAAACACACACAGGAAATGTTGTTAAGACAGCAACTATATCTAAAATGATTCTGTTCTCAAATTGTATGTTTACAGATAATCAAAATAGTAGGAAGAGGGGAACTTAAACATCGTAGTGGTAGATGGTTCTTTTAAACATGAAAGCATGAACTGACCTAATTGATTGTTCCTCTTAAATAATTTTTGGAATAAATTAGAAAGCTAACATACATACTTTATATAAGAACTATGGTTCATAGAAATAGTCATACTCAATAGTAGTTTGAAACCTTTGGAGTTCTTTGAAAAGAGTAAGATACTTAGAAACTAACTTTTTGGAAGATCAGGTTATTGATTGATTGGAGATCTTTACTTTTTTTTTCTTTGAATGCTAAAGCAATCAGGTACCTAAGTAAGAAAACATTCAATAATACTTTTTCTGGGTAAACATTTTTTATGATAGTGATAGGCTTTAAATTTTACAACTATTTAGAACTATTTAAGATACTTTTTTAAATCTAAAGATTTTTAAAGCTGTAAAAAGCATGATGAAATCTTAGATCACTGCTGTATCTAAGTTTAAGTGGTATATTTTTCCTTCTAATAAGTCTGCTTTTCTGCTAATTTCAGGACACTTTTTTTCACTGACCATTAATTGACAGTTCTTAATGATCACAAGTGGCACTTACTCACAGCTGTCTTAGCAATTCTTTTTAGTGGAACTACAGCTACTAATTCCTTGAACTCAGTTGACACACATGAGTTACACTTTCTTGTTTATTTTTCCTTTCACTATGTTAGGCACCCCCTGTAATGGCCTATCCTGCTACTACACCAACAGGCATGATAGGATATGGAATTGTAAGTATTTTCCCAGATACAGCTTTTGGAAAAAATGTTGATTCATATGTAATATGCTTTTATTACAGTTTAACCTAAAAATGAATTTAGTGCTCCTCGTACACCTAGCCCTAGTGCCTAACGCAGTAGAACCATAGCATTGGTTTCATAAGCGTGTCTAGATCAATCATTATACAAGAGATCTTATGCATTAATGTTCATAGTATTACTTGGTTTATTTTTCTCCTCATAACTTTGCTGGCCTTTTATATTTCAAACATTCATGTTAATTCTGAGCCTTTGTTGCTGTGACCATATATTAAATACCAGTGAGATCTTATAACCTAATATTGTAGGGCATGGGAAGGATTAACACTTGAATTGTATAGAGGTAAATTTAGTCTGATAAAGGCTAGAGAAATTTTCCTGTGACAGTGGTTATTACAGTACAAAAACAGTCTTAACCTTTCAAAATGCCACAATGTGCATTTTAGATTGCCCTTACTTTCCCAACTCTCAGTATATAGAGACTCACTTAAATAAGAAACGGTGCTAGTAGCTTCAACCCACCGGTGTGTATTTGAGGAACTGTTCCTGGTAGAAGGCAGTGTCATGTCCCTTAGTATTACTATTGTGCCTGTTATGTTACTTCTTTATGTATATGATATGGAAGTAACTCCTTTTATACATGTGGAGAAGTTTCACAGCTTTTTTTCACAGTCATTGCATTAAAATGTCTGCTGAGGCTGGGCGTGTTGGCTTACGCCTCTAATCCCAGCACTTTGGAGGCCACGGTAGGTGGATCACCTGAGGTTGGGAGTTCAAGACCAGCCTGACCAATATGGTGAAACTCCGTCTCTACTAAAAATACAAAAATTAGCTGGGTATGGTGGCACACACCTGTAATTCCAGCTACTCGGGAGGCTGGGGCAGGAGAATCGCTTGAACCCGGGAGGCAGAGGTCACAGTGAGCTGAGATCATGCCACTGTACTCCAGTCTGGGCAACAGAGCAAAACTCCATCTCAAAAAAAAAAAAAGTCTGCTGAGAAACTCAGGCCATAAACTTAAAATGAAGCTCTAAATGCAAATAGTAGTCTACTTGAAACAATAAATAGAACTTCTTGAAAGATTTTAGAGCATTGCATTTTAACCAAAACAGTAGTCTGTATGTGCATTATTTTTACACTAGGTAATGTCACTTACTAGGTTAATTTTATACCCTGTAGTAGTAATTTTTAAAGAAACATATTTGGTTGAGATTCTGTTTTCAGTTACTCAAGAAAGAGTTAACCTCTGGTGTGTAATTTAAGCTCTTTTCTTGATTCTTATGTGAAATAAAATGGAAGAACTAGAGCAGGCTTATTCAGAGAATCAACTGTCTTCAGTTGTGATTACTTGCATAATGGTATAAGAACCTGATTTGTTATACAAAGGCAATTTACTTTGAAATATCTTAGCAGCAAAGACAGAGTCTTAAGTTTTCTTGATGTCTAAACCTGATAAATTTGGAAGCTCTTAGTCTGAATCATTTTATCTGTTGTACTAGAATAAAGTTTAAATTTTGCTACTCATCGAATAGAAAAAGTTAGGCTTTGTTACCACATTTTTAAAATGAGCATGTTAAAGGCTTTACATACCAAAAGAAAAAAAAATACTCTTGAAAGTTTGTAGCTGTTAGTCTTACTTATGTTCAGAGGAAGTTACCCTTTGAGTCAAGCAAAGGTACTAGGACCTGTCATCCCTGTTGTCATTGTTATTTACTGAGTCACAATAAGGAAGATAGGAGTCAATATCTTTTAACTTGATAATTTTCTGTTTTTTAGCCTCCACAAATGGGAAGTGTCCCTGTAATGACGCAACCAACCTTAATATACAGCCAGCCTGTCATGAGACCACCAAACCCCTTTGGCCCTGTATCAGGAGCACAGGTATTACAGACTACATGCAGCTGTGGTAATGTGCTTGATTTGGAAGGAATATGATACTATAACACCCTTTTGTACAACTTGAGAAACAAGTTACTAGCACTTTCCCCCTTCATTATGGATATTGCTTGCTTCATATCTTTCTTGTATAAGAGCTTTAGGAATATTGATTATTTGGAGGGAAAGGATAAGTAGATAGCAAATACTAAAAGACAGAAAATTCTTGGTAACTTGTAGTTGGTGGATCCAAAGGATGATTTTTCTGAGATTAAGGAGCCTACTTGCTCTTCATGATTCTGGTGTACTATCCTTTGTGAACCCTCCAAACCATTAACTCAGAGCTTTAGTTCCTTGGCTAATGGCAAGAATGATGCTACAGCAGGGTGTGTTGCCCTTGAGATGCTTGTGAAACTCTTGGCAACTCTTCAGAAAGTTTTGACTGTTATTTTTTCATTAGATAACTTTCTGCCACCGAGGATTGTTTTCAAAAACAAACCAAAAAAAGGAATCAAAAAGCTTGAAATGTCATGCTAAACTAGATTGTTTAATCTAGAGACTTTCCTCTTCACGTGTTTCTAAGGGTTTTCTCTCCCAGTTCCTGAAAATATGCCATAAATATACATTGTTTTTTATCCTATTGTTGTTGCATTAGAAGAATGTGGGTTTGTGTGTGTGTGTGTGTGTGTGTTTTCTTTTTTTAAGGTTTTACTCATTATGGTTAGAAGACATAGGAAATTCCTTTGTTATTCACTGGGATGAGGCCCTTGTGAAGTGATAGGATGGTTTATCCTTCTGTGTCTGCGGCTCTGCTCATACTGTTTGGTATTTAGAAGTAGTTAATTATATGCAATCATTAGAACACTCCTCCTTTTCTTAAATGGTTTCTAATGCCAACTGATTGGTTACTGTATGTGTTTAATGCTTATTTGAAAACATTTGAATGAACATTTGGTTAGTGGACTTGTTATTCCCCTTCCACTTGAATGCATATATATTACATTTGCCAAACCATACCGTCTTACATTGCCAAAATTAGTTTATTTGATCCAATTTGAATCTAGTCTGTATACACAGTAGTCCCCTCTTCTCTTTGGGGTTATGTTCCAAGACCCACAGTGGATGCCTAAAAATGAGATAGTACTGAACCATATATATGCTATACATATGTACCTCTGATAAAGGTTAATTTATAAATTAAGCACAATAAGAGATTAATAATAATGAATAATAGAACAGTAACAGTATACTGTAATAAAAGTTTTGTTAATGTGTGCCCTTGCTCACGGACATGCTTGCTCTCTCCGTCTCTATCTTTATCTCTCTTGAGCTATCTTAATATCCTCTACTTACCTATTTTCAGACCACGGTTCACTTCGGGTAACTGAAACCACAGAAGGTGAAATAGTGGACTGTATTTCATAGACTAGTGAAGCATAGGCAGTCGTTTCATTTTTCAGCCTTTTTGAATATTGCATTTCTTAATAAATTGATACCTCTGTTGGCTAAGAGTGGGTAGTGAATTTAGTTCTGATTAAGCGGTAAAATTCATGTTGGTTGCAATTAATACATTTAGCAGCATGCCTCTTTTTTTACCCCGCCCTTTGTCCATGTTAAAATGACTTTCTCCTTGTACTTTAATCAGTTAAGTATTTACAGTGAAAATAGAAAATAACTTGGAGTCAAGATAATTGACAGAGTCATTACTTTTATAAGTCAGTTACTTTTTATGTATTTGTTTTTATGAAATAGTCTGAGTATTTACAGTATTTATAGTAACTACTATTGAACTTTTACCAGCAGTAATCTGATTACTGGTTTAACTTGATAATCTTTTAAGAAGTATATTGATGATATCCCTATCTGTTGTAGATGTTTTCTTGATAAACGATTATGTCTTTTTCATGTCCTTTTGTTTTTTATTTTGTTATTTGTACATTTAACTTCAGATATGTATCATTTACTTTAAAAATTATTATTATTTTTTTTGCTACAGAAGACTAAGTGATAGAAACCTAAATGTATTTAAATAATTTTTTTAAAGCTATAGTCCATGCTAAAGACTTATTAGGGACCTTTGACTACAGAAGCTTTTTTCCTGATATGTAGTTAAACCCTTCACCCCCTCTGCATCTTGATTTACAGGCTGTTGTCAGAATATATTGCTACCTTAAGCTTGGATGCTACCAGACAATTTCCAATTACTTTTACATACATTATGTCACCTGATTCTTTAAGGTAGATAGGTCTGCTCTCACCATCACATTTTATAGGTGAAGAAGACAGATTTGGAAAGGTTCTTCAGCTAATTAAGTGGTGAAATCAATTTATCCCCAGGTATCTCCTATTCGTAGTCCAGTGCTCATTTATACCACAGTCTCTCTGCTAGTGGGACTGAGCCCTTAATGGCCAATACGGTAGCACCATCTTCTTTTGTCAGCAGTGAACAGTCTACATGCTCATTTGTTTTTTCTGGTAAATGTGTAAACATTTACACATTCAGGATGTAACTACTGTAGTTGTAAAGAATATCCTCTACAGTTTTGGGTAATAACCTTCAATCTTGAAACATTGTGTATGAGTTTTGCTTTTGAAAAAACTAAACTTTTTTTTTTAAATGTTGGCAAAAATCTACCTTTAAAAAATTGTTGGCCAGGTGCGGTGGCTCACACCTGTAATCCCGCACTTTGGGAGGCCAAGGTGAGTAGATCACCTGAGGTCAGGAGTTCAAGACCAGCCTGACCAACATGGTGAAACCCTGTCTCTACTAAAAATACAAAAATTTTCTGGGCATGGTGGTGCATGCCTGGAATCCCAGCTACTCAGGAGGCTGAGGCAGGAGAATTGCTTGAACCTGGGAGGCAGAGGTTGTTGTGAGCCTAGATCATGCCATTGCACTCCAGGCTGGGTGACAAGAGCTAAACTCCATCTCAAAAAAAAAAAAAAAAAATTTGCTTGTCACCCAGCATCTGCTCTGTTTTTGTTTTGTTTTTTGAGACAGGGTCTTGCTCTGTCACCCAGACTAGAGTACAGTGGTGCAGTCTTGGCTCACTGCAATCTCCACCTCTCAGGTTCAAGCCATCCTCCCGCCTTGGCCTCCTGAGTAGCTGAGATTACAGGTGTGCGCCACCACGCCTGGCTAATTTTTGTATTTTTTTTAGAGATGGAATTTTGCCATGTTACCCAGGCTGTTCTTGAACTCCTGAGCTCTAGCAGTTCACCTGCCTCAGCCTCCCAAAGTGCTGGGATTACAAGTGTGAGCCACCACACCCACCAAGCATCTGCTCTTAACCCAAGTTTTATGTCCTGTTGCCTTCTAAAACCCACATAACCCTTTCGCAGAAACCAGAAAAGTGCCAGAATTTCCTTGTGCATGAAAAGAAACAGGGACAGAAATATCTTTTCCTAACTACTTTATACCAGAAGAGAAGTGAATGAGAACATTAGGGTAGTAAGTTTCTAGTTGAAAGATAAAATTTGAAATGAGTACTTAAGTATTACTGAAAAAGCAAATGAAGGAAGCAAATTGATAACTAGAAAAATAAAATCAGGCGGCAATGAAATGGCTCAAAGAAGCTTTGGTCTCTCTGCATAGTCATTTGAATCATTTGAAAGTCAGAATCTTAAATTTGTTAATGTTACTTTTAATTCTTTATAAATCCTTTGTTCTCCATGTGTCTAATCACAAAGTCCCACTAATTGTTTCTCTGCTGTAATTAGACCCACCCTTCTCCTTGCATTCTACAGCTTTCACCCAATATTGGAACCTTTTTATTCACGCTTGTTTTGCAATAGTCACTCATGTTCTTTGCCTCCCCGATTTAATCCATTTTGTAAATACTGGAATAATCTTTTGTAGGCAGTATTTGTAGCACCTCTCTCCGTACTCAAACATTTAGGGAGGTGAATCTTTTTTTGTGTGTAGGTGACAGAGTCTCTCTGTGTCCCCCAGGCTGGAGTGCAGTGGTGCGATTTCAGCTCACTGCAACCTCTGCCTCCTGTGTTGAAACTCGTGCCTCAGCCTCCCCAGCAGTTGGGATTATAGGCACACGCCACCACGCCCAGCTAATTTTTAGAAGAGACAGGGTTTCACCATGTTGGCCAGGCTGGTCTCAAACTCCTGGCCTCAAGTGATCTGCCTTCCTGGGCCTCCCAGAGTGTTGGAATTACAGGTGTGAGCCACTGTGCCCAGCCTAAGGATGTGAATCTAAATATAACTGAAAATTTAAAGCCTTTTCTCAGCTTTCCTTCCATTTTTTAACTACCTCATGAAGCTTCCCTATTTATAAGAATAATAATGAGTTAACAGAATATTCAAGTCTTTGATTCCATACTTTTACAATTCTCAATAAGTATCCAGTGTTCTGCTGTTATTTGTCTTTTCCAAAAGTCCTTCACCTGCCATAAAGTGGGTTTACTCTTTGTCCAGTCTTCAGTCGTCTCATGTCCCTTTCACATCCTTATGAGATCTGGAATTCTTTTCCTTATTCTGCATTATTTTTTCTTACAGACCTTGTGACTACCTGGCATCCATCCAATCTAGCAAGGGCCTTCTTTACTAAATTATAAGCTTCATGAAGGCAAGCTTCTCTGGCATGCTTACTTCTCTGTCCTTAGTTCCTGGAACGGTGCCTGACATGTAATAGTTTTTGTACATTTTTTGTTAAGTAAATGAATCACCTTGTAAACTTATCTTTTTCATCATATAACTTACTCTGCCCCTCCTTAATCTCTCATTTCACTTACTTGTAACCATTATAATAACTTACAGTGGTATTTAAAATTGGTTAGATTTGTTGGCTAATAGTTATGGTGAGCTAAAACATTAGATGGCTCACCTGAGGATTGAAGACAGCTTTAACTTCATGATTGAACATTTTTAATAATTAAAAATTAAACTGTTGGCCAAACGCAGTGGCTCATGTCTATAATACTAGCACTTTGGGAGGCTCAGGCAGGAGGATCGCTTAAGTGCAAGGAGTTCCAGACCAACCTGGGCAACATAGTGAGACTCTCTTTGGTTTTTGAAAAAATTAAACTGTTTATCTTTGAATTAGATGAGCTTTTTCTCAGGCTTTAATGTTTAATGATTCTCAGCCAGTCTCTTGGATTAATTTTGTCCATAGAATGCTAGCTGAAACCAAAATAATTTTTCTTAATGAATTACCTTTTAATTGTTCTTTCATTGTTTTGTTCCCTTTTTTCCAGTTGGATTAAAAAATCATTGAGGGCAGAGATCATCCATCTCTTTGTATGGGATAAAGTAAATGGTAGTTAAAATGAAAAATGAAATTCCATCAAAATGGAATCTTTTAATCAAATCTCAGTTCTACAGCTATTCCCGAAAGTTCTTCCTTGCTCTTTGAAGTGTTTGTTTTGAGAGCTGTTACTTACCTAAGGCATAACTTGTAGCTCTTGGTTTCTTGCCTGATTACTGTTAAATCAAGTTAACATTTTTGAGAGAACCCTAGCCCTCTCAGATATGTTTGTCTTGTTGCCATTTAGTGAGACATTCCAGTGTGTTGTGTGTTTTACATTTTATCTACGTTACTGTAAGCACTGCATTAGTGCTTGTTTGTGAGGAAGCAGCTAACACCTTCCAGATGGCTGTTAGCTCAGACTTGATTCAGTTCTTAAGGAAATTGTCATTATGGCTTTAATTTAGTAGACTGCGCTGTAGCTTTGAACTTATGAATTCCTATACACATATCCCTTTTTCTCCTTTTGTGTGTGTGTGTGTGTGTGTGTGTGTGTGTGTGTGTGTGTGTGTGCTGGGTCATTTTTCTGTATTTTTTAGATATTTTCATGGAATTGTTTAACAATGGATATTATATTTTTCTGTTTCATACCTAACATTGTAGCTGTCTTTAGTATGTTGTTCTACATTAGTGCATCTTCCTAGATGTTTAACTTCGTGGTAAATTCTAGGTCCTTGTGGTTTTCCTTTTGTTTCTCTTCTGTGCTTCCTCATGGTCTTACTGTTTGGTTGCTTGGTACAGATTGCTGGTGTGTCTGGAAAGGGGACTCCTGCTTTCTCTTACTGGTGCTTTATGTAAATTCAAATGTCCGTTGCTAAGCCAGTAGTTCATAAACTCATTCTATAGTTGCAATACACAGCTATTATGTTACTAAGCATGAACACAATTATAATTTCAGTTTTCTTTTGAAAGTCATTGTGGTATGAAATAACACTTATTAAATGAATGTTTATATGGCAGTTTAGGTATTTTTGAAGCTCTTTGTGAGTGAGAAGGGTTGTTGTCATCTTATTATTTCTTTATGTGAAAAATTCCCACTGATCACATATCAATCTGCCTATTTTCCCAAAAGCAATATGAAAAATACAGAGTATTACCTTTGGGCATTTAATTTTAAAATTAAGCGTATTAAAAGTTTTGTTGGTTTCTTTTTTGTTTTTGTTTGTTTTGTTTTGTTTTATTTTTTTTTTTTTTTTTTTTTTTTTTGAGACAGGGTCTCACTCTGTCACCCAGGCTGGAGTGCAGTGGCATGATCATGACTCACTGTAGCCTCAGCCTCCAGAGTAGCAAAGACTGCAGGCACACACCACCATGCCTGGCTAATTTTTAATTTTTTGTAGAGCGAGCGTACATCAGACTGGTCTTGAACTCCTGACCTTGTCAAGCAGTCCTCCTACCTTGGCTTCCCAAAGGACTGGGATTATAGGCATGAGCCACTGCTCCTGGCCAAGTTTTGTTGGTTTCTTGACTGGTATTAGGACTTTTTTTTAAAGGAGGACTGCCAGTTTTGTTTATGGAGGATATGGTTAAAAATGCAAAATGGCTGCTGCTTTTTGTTGTTTTTTGCAGTGGCTAATTTTAAATAAGTCTGACATCAGTTAAGTGCCTGAAGGGAAACGATGGCTTGTTGTGAGTGCTTTTTATCCTTCTGAATGGGAACACTGTTGCTTTTAGATATTTGCATAATAAAAGTACTAGAAAAAGCCTTTTATTGTATTTAAGAACTAGTGGCTGCTTTTAGGCTTCGTTTTGGTTTTGTTTTTTGGTTTTGTTGTTGTAGTTTTTTTACTCTCTTGGTGTGTTAATTGTGAATATTGGCAATGCCTCCTCTGTCAGCCAATCTGCCCAGCTGGATTTCTGTGAAGAAGGCTTTTTGCCTTGTAAGCAGTGTGTTGTAATCATTCATCCTTGCCTACTACAGAATACCATGAGGGACATTTCCTTGGGGATTGGAATGTGGTACCATAGGTGAAAACTAGTTCTGTAGCTCCCAGTACACACCTGAATCATTCAAAACAGAAATGTTAGGAGTCTCATCTGCTGACCACTGTTGCTAACAAGACAACCTATAGAGTAAGACCTTGCTTGTTACTAGGTTTTTGCTGAGGACATTCTCCAAAAGGTAGAAATCTAATTTCTTGTCTTAATAAAGAAAACCAGAAAGTGTTCTTAAACTCTTGGGTGCCTGTGAAGTTCTGTAGAATCTTCCTGACAAACATCAGTGGCCATGTGTGTTAATGTGTATACAGAAAGCATGGGAATGTATTGTCTCACATTTACTAGAAAAGTTCCTTTAAAAACTTCTGTACTCCCACTTTAACTTTTTCCTGTAAATTCAATATAACGGTAAATTCTAGCTGAATTGAAATTAATTGGGATAGCAGAATTTGAAGAGGGAAAAAACACCAGCCTTGGAACCAGCAGATCTGCATTAGAGTCTGTATTATAGTTTCCTAGGACTGCTGTAACAAAGTACCACAAACTTGATCAAACATATTAAAAGTTTTTAAGTTCTTAGAAAAGAAATTTGTTTTCTATCACCTCTGGAAAAATCAGAGTATCGGCAGAGCCATGCTGCCTCTGAATTTTCTAGGGGAGGATCCTTCCTTGACTTTTTCAGCTTTTGATAGCCCCAGTCGTTCCATAGTTTGCAGTTGTAGCCATTTAATCTCTACCTGTCACATGGTATTCTCTCTATGGGTCTCTACCTCCACGTGCCTCTCCTTATAAGGACACTAATCATCAAATTAGGGTCACTCCAATGACCTCATCTTAACTTGATTACATCTCCAAAGACCCTATTTCCAAGTAGGGTCAAATTTATGGGCACCAGAGGTTAGGACTTCAACACATCTTTTGGCGGGGCTCACAATTCAACAGAGTCTTGACTCCTCAGCTAACCATGTGTTGAGAGCAAATTCTCTATGTAACTTTGAGCCTTAGTTTCCATACCTGTAAAACTGTGGTATTACTTTGTGTACTTTATCATTATGCTTTAAGGATCAAATGAAAATATTTGAAAGTAAGAAAATTTTTAAAGGTTGCCCTGTTTTTGGAAATTGTTCCTATTCCCTGATTTGTCCTTATTCTACAATTCTAAGAGGAGAATTGGGCACAGTGGCTCACACCTGTAATCTCAACACTTTCGGAGGCTAAGGTGGAAGAATCACTTGAGCCCAGGAATTGAAGGCTACAGTTAGCAATGATTACACCACTGTACTCCAGCCTGGGCAACAGGACTAGACTCTGTCTTTGGGGGAAAAAAGTTTTAGAGAGGTTCAGATAAAATGTACATTCAAAGTGGAATGCTCTCAGGTCACTGTGTGGCATCCCCTAAAAAATGGGTAATGCGGGCCAGGCACAGTGGCTCACACCTGTAATCCCAGCACTTTAGGTGGCCGAGGGGGGCGTGGATCATGAGGTCAGGAGTTCGAAACCAGGCTGACCAGCATGGTGAAACCCCGTCTCTATGAAAAATACAAAAATTAGCTGGGCGTGGTGGCAGGCACCTGTGGTTCCAGCAACTCAGGAGGCTGAGACAGGAGAATTGCTTGAACCCGGCAGGGGAAGGTTGCAGTGAGCCGAGATCGCACACTGCACTCCACCTGGGCGAGAGTGAGATTCTGTCTCAAAAAAAAACCAAAACAACAACAACAAAACAAAATGGGTAATGCATTCAAGGTGACAGGGTTAATGTTGGCATAACTTTGTTATGTTGTTGATAGGCAGAAACCCAAAGTGGGGTTTTGTTGAGCATAAACACAAGAAGCAATTATTTGTGGCACTAGACTTAACCCAAAGGATAGACCCCTACATGTATATAGTAGAGAAATCCTGTCTTTTAGCCCTGACAGAGGAAGCTGAGGAATCGCATTATCTTTAATATAAGCAAATGAAATGCAGCAGTGTATATTTATATCCCTAAGCAACTGGATTCAATGTACCAGTAATGGCCTGGTCATGTTCTAAACATTACCCCAAAACAGCCTAACTGTTCTGTGACTCAGTGTCTCTGTGGAATCCTATTTAGTAGCACCATGGTCTCTAAATGTTTTGATTACACAGCAGTATTAGGACATTGTCTAAGTCTGTGCTGATGTAACAGAATACCATAGACTGGGTAGTTTATAAAGAGCAGAAATGTATTGGCTCACAGTTCTGGAGGCTGGAAGGTCTAGTATCAAGGTCTTGGGATTTGGCAAGGGCCTTCTTGGTGCATGATAATATGGTGGAAGGTATCACACAGCAGGCAGAAAGCAGAGAGAGAACAAAAGGGGGCGAACCCACTCCCTTGATGAGAACCTAAATACCTCTTAAAAGTCCTAACTCTCAATACTGTTTACAATGGCAACCAGATTTAAACAAGAGTTTTGTAAGAAACACTCAAAACCATAGCAAGTATGTAACATGACTGTATGTGTATTTATAGATTACATTCATATATTTCTACAACAATATATGAGGTACATTTAAAACATGCAAAAATAGGAATTTTTAAAAATAGTACAGTTGTAATAATTTCTTTGTACACCCCACTTTGGAGATTGTTTTTATATGGAGCTTGTTTTATCACCAAAAGGCATTTTAATTTTGCACATTTTAGAATTCTTACAATGTGTAAGTGACTGCTACTTACTGAACAAGGGACAGATAAAGTCTTTCTTGCACCTGAGCAGCCTAAAGGTGAATGTAATACAGATGGACAAGTGACTGGTTGATAATAGAATGAGAGCCCTTATAAGAAAGACATACAGAGCACGGCAGAAGAGCAAGAACAACACAGAGGCAATGACATTTGAACTAGGCCACTTATAACTGTAGATGAACATTTGATGGTAGGTAGTAGGGAAGATGGAACTAAGAATATTGGAGCTGCTTAATATATGCCAGGCAGCATGCTGAGTGCTTATGTTCATTTAATTCTCTAGACAGCCATAAGCAGGAATACAGGTATTGGGCCTGGTATTCTAAATCCCATTTTATAAGAGAGGATTAGATTCAGTTCCATCTTTCTACAAAACCTGGCACTGTTGTTCCAAGCAAAGGGAGTACAATCCATTTTTCTCTTAAGATGTTGATTTTGCCAATGAGACAAAATGAATCTCTACAGCATTGTTAAGTTTCTACCCAGGCTTTTGGGTGACTGAAAAATTAAAATGTAAAGATGTGGCAAAGTTGGTTCTCTAAGAATTTTAAGTACAGCCAAATGATATGTCACAAGTTTTTTCCTAAATATCCAACTATTTAGTCTTTCATAAGCTTTTAATTCCACTAGGCTGACTTTCTGAGATTGTTGGTGTTTTCTTGTTCTAACCTGAAATTTTCTTTGTTTAGTGTTAAACAGGAGTATAACGAAGGAGTAACCATTTTTATTTTATGATAGTCTGTCAATAGACTTTTTTTTTTTTTAACCTTCTTTAAGCTAGGTGTGTTTGTCCTTTATTAAAGTCAGTCTGACCCATCCTGTACCACATTGCAGGACCTTAACTTAAAAAAAAAAGCCAGGTGTGGTGGTGCATGCCTGTAATCCCAGCTACTTGGGAGGCTGAGATAGGAAAATCACTTGAGCCCAGGAGATTGAGGTTGCAGTGACCTGTGACTGCGCCACTGCATTTCAGCCTGAGTGACAGAACAAGACAATGTTGATTGATAGATTATATGAAACACACTCTATAACCAAAAAAATCATTGCTCTGGATATAATGCAAAGATTTTGGTAACATTTTACTGTATTTTTTCGTAAAGATTGATTAGAGTAGTGGAGGAAGGGAGAAGGAATTTAAGAGATACTATCATCAACCACTTGCAGATTTTAGTATTTTGATTTATACGCTGTTCTTCTCAGTATTTCGTTTTTCTATACATGAGAAAAGACTTTGTCTGTATTGGACCATTACGATTGACCATTTTGTTTTAGACATCTTCAGTTGTGACATAGGTCATTTTGATTTGAACGAACTGGTAGCTATACCAGTTATTTTTTGGCTCTGTGGGAATTTTGGGATAGAGAATGTTATTTGAAATAAATAGATAAAGGCTCTTTTTGTTTGTGTTTTGTTTTAGTTTTATTTGTGATAGATACCTGGCAACATAGTATTAGGGCTTGACTGAAAAGATCAATTATGATTTGTCTTGGTGTCCAGAACAACAAATAACATGCTCTCTTGTAAAATTTGATGATTTTGTGATTTATGTGAATAGCCGTCTTTTTGTTGCTGGTTTGTGTTTTTAATTTTTTATCCTCTAGTACTTTTTATGCCTTTTTATGTTCTTTAGCAACCCTACATCATGTTCTTTAATTTACTCACAGGAATAAGTAGAGTCGAGTCAGCTCTTACAGTTTTAAAATTCTCCTACTTCTCACCCACCAAGATCCCATTGCCTCTTCATGCTATTTTGTTCTTGATTTTCCTGAGCAGTAACTGGGCTAATGAAGCACATTTCCTTTCCTTCTCTTATTTACTCTCTGGGGTGACTACTTTGTCACCAGTGCAAGGTGTGTCTGTGCTTTGGAAAAGATGCCAGGAAGGGGTAGGATGGTCAGGGGCTGCTGAGTGTCCCACTCCTTGGAGCTGTGCGGGCAGCCAAGCTAGCCCTGGCTACGATTTCATCTGCTTGATACGGATATTGATGATAAGAAACTTATTCCAAGGATGTTGTCTTGTTTTCTTGTTGGTGGTCTCTGTCATGTTTTAGTTTGGCTACATTTTTATAGACATAAGACGTGTATGTATGTGTTTTACCAATTTAAGAGACTACTAGAAGTTCTAATAAAAAACCAACTCTTTTTCCCAAGGAAAAATGATCCTTTTCAACATTGTTTAGCAGTATGCTCACATATTGAGAATGGATTTTTCTCTTCTGTATTCTTCAGGGGCATTTTACTGTGGGTCTGTCAGGTCTTCAGACTGCTACCCTCATGAAAACATGTGATTTAAGAAGATAATTCAGTGTGGGGCTGTCATAGGAAACTTCTGATTTTAGATGCAGCCTATCTGCAATGAGTAGGATTTGCTGTTGCTGTTGTTTTAACTTCAGGTGAAAGAAAATCTGCTTCAGAGAGAAATGAAGTTAATCTTGGAGATAAGTGTGGATGTTGGACTCCCTCCAGCTCAGTAACTGATGATCGCTTTACTTGAAATCATTCTGCTTTTGACTGGCCATCCATGGTAGCGCTGAAGAGGGAGGAGGGGGAATCTTTCCAGTTGTTACACCTTAATTTGTCTCTGTGTGGATGATATTTGAAACCTCAAGCCCAGGCATGCTGCTCTGTCCTCCCATCTGTAGCTGCCTGCGTGATTCCATCATGCTTCCATTTGTCTCTTCCCATTGTCTTTGAACATTTGTTTTTGGGAACAAGATATGCATTAGGAAATTACTCAACCCTGAGTATAACTGATGCCTATAAATTGATCTTGGCATCCAGAACAAATTGCATATACTAGTGATGTAATATTTGCTGAAGCTCATTGGCTGTTCATTCTCTATAGTGCTTTTCCAAAATAAATAAATAAATAAATAAAGAGGTAGAAAGAAATGAAATCACTTGGCACCAGCAAAGAAATCTTCTATAGGATTTGAATGTTGAAGTATGAATTGAAACTATTTCCAGTTAGTCAACTTTTATTGCTCAGTTGGACATCCCTAAAAGAATAGCTGATTTTGTAATAGTTCTGTGCTTACATGGTTTGCAGTCTTATACAGAGGGAGAAAAAGAATTAAAAGCTTGTTCCAAAGTAAAATGGTTCATGTTGGGTTTGAAACGCTCATGTCAGCTTAATGAAGGATACATGTATGAAAATTAGTATCTTGTCCAAGAATAGTCTATCTTTGGGAGAATAAAGGTACATACTGAGTTCAGTGGTTTACTTGCCTTACAGTATATTCGAATTAAACAATAGGACAGATTTTAAGAATCAAGTAAATATGTCCAAACAGGAAGCAGGATCCAAGATCTTAAGTATTCCCCATATTCAGGGCAGTATGTGGACAGTTACAGTAGGTGACCTCTAAGGTCCCTTTCACCTCCCACAGTGTGTGTGTCAGCTGCAGTTTGTCCAGATAAACGAGCAGGAGACAACTTCATGTAAAAAGTGTGTGAACCTAGGACAGGACTTTTCGACCCTTATGAAGAAAGAAAGGAAAGAATATTGCAGCTAGATGTGTTGGCTCTGGACTGAGGTCAGAGTTGCACAGCTTTGGGCAGATAGCCTGGGCACAGGAAACATGTTCTCTCAATTTTAAACAAAAATGCAATTAGTATTCCCTCCCCTATCCGCCCCACCGCCCCCCCATACACACATTAAAATTCTTAACCATGGATCAGCTTATGTCAACCTTTTGGGTAAAAGACATTATTCCTTTGAAATTTCAGAAGCAAGAGTTTGTTTTCTGAAAAACACATGCCATTGCATACCTTTTAACTTGACATGCTACTGAAACTTTTGTCTTAATCCATTTTCTACAAAGACTGCCCTTATATTTATTAAAGATGACAAAACAAAAACCACTTCTTCTTTCATACATTTTCTGTTTTCATGTTCTGTCATTCTGAGATCTTTTTTTCTTTCCCTCTCTCTGTCTTCTTTTCCCCCAGCTGTCGGCAGCATCCAGCCCCTCCAGTCACAGTCCTCACAGAGCTTCAGGAAAGGACCCTTTTGCAGAGCTCTCTTTGGAGGATTTCTTATAAATCACTTTAGGTATTGCTGCTTGTTGTGGGAGATGGGGACTTAAAAACAATTACCAAACATTAAACACAATTCATGCTTCTCTTTCATTTCTTTAAAGGACTCTAGGTTCCCTCTCCTCTTCCTCCTCTTCCTCTATTCTTTAGGTGCAGAATGAAAAGATAGGACATAAGGAAAAACAACTTTTGGAAAATATCTTTAACATAATTAAAGTAATCTCACCCACTGCTCACAGTAAATGGATGAGATCGGATAAAGTTTGCTTTTTAATTAAGGGCAAGTGAATACTTAAGCCCTGTTGATTAGAAGGATTCTGCATATGATCCACACTGCCTCTGTTTGCTGGAAGACAGTGCAATTTGTTCTTCTTGGTGCTCTAGCCCCCAGTTTAGATATACCTTCTAGATCTTTGGGAGTTTATAGTCTTCTGATTTGGCAAGTTTATTAGCACATCTACTTCAGTAATAGATCTTTGGATGGGCAGTTTAAGGGAAATCGTGAGTGAAATATCTTTGAATGAACAGTGGTACCCTATTGAAAAATATTTTTTATGGCTCTTTCAGATTTTTATTTATGTTAGTAAAAATGACTTAGTATAGTATTACTGTTCCCTTTATTATCTCTAATTGTGTATCATTTGGAAATAATACTTCAAATTTTGCTTCCCAAATGAAATTTTGCGTGTGGTATTTGTGCTTATGGAGAGATTTTTCTGAACTTGTCATGAAAAAATAGGTCATTGATCTTTCTTCTCCTCCTCCACATGCTATTCCTCGATTTTTAGCAGTTAAGTATTTGGCCCGGATGTGGTTGCTTATGCCTGTAATCCCAGCACCCTGAGAGGCTGATGCAGGAGGATCACTTGGGGCTAGTAGTTCAAGATCAGCGTGGGCAATATGATGAGACCCTAGTCTCTACCCCTCCCAAAAAATTAGCCAGCTGTGGTGATGACTGTCTGCAGTCCTAGCTATTCAGGAGGCTGAGGCAGGAGGGTTGGTTGAGTCCAGGAGGTCCAGTGAGCTTTTCTTTTTTTCCGAGATGGAGTTTTGCTCTTGTCGCCCAGGCTGGAGTGCAGTGGCACGATCTCAGCCCACTGCAACCTCTGCCTCCCGGGTTCAAGCAATTCTCCTGTCTCAGCCTCCCAAGTAGCTAGGATTACAGGCGCCCGCCACCACACCTGGCTAATTTTTGTATTTTTAGTAGAGACAGGGTTTCACCGTATTGGCCAGGCCAGTCTCGAACTCTGGAACTCACCTCAGGTGATCCGCCTGCCTCAGCCTCCCAGAGTGCTGGGATTACAGATGTGAGCTATGGTGCCCAGCCATTGAGCTTTGATCACGCCACTGCAATCCAGCCTAGACAGCAGAGCAAGACCCTGTCTCAAAAACAACAACAACAAAAAATCATTATTTGGAAGTCCCTATATGTGTCAAATATTGGGCTCTCTGGCACATAAGTTTGTAATACTGACTTTGTTTTATAAACAGGGTTTGTGATTAGCATGTTGTGAACACTTCTGGGCCAGTTAAATGGTAAAGACCGCAAAGCATTTTTACTTAGGAGAGGACATCCTACAATACAGTGAATTAACATACCCACTTTTTTTTTTTTCCAGATACAGTTTATGTAACTTGATGGAAGAAAATGGAATTACTCCAAAAAGACAAGTGCTCAAGCAGCAAAATCCTTACTTCCAGCAAAATCCAAACTGCTGTCTCTTAAATCTCTTAAACTCTCTTCTTCCACTAGAATGCTACAAGTAACTCAGTGAAGGCCCATGAAGGAAATTGGGACTAGTTTATAGGAGAACGTATCAATACAGTTTATAAAGCCAAGAATTGCTATGATTTAAGACTAAGATCTGTCTTTTTGGTGACTAACCCTTCAGTTCTTTCAACTCCTGTTAATACCCATAATCAGTAACCTATCAAGAAAAGCCCTTATTTGGAAAGTGTGAAATTTGTATTTGGAAAAGCTGCCTGGAGAGAAGAACTGTGTCCTTTACTGTATTTCAACAGGACTCTTTTGAGGGATCAAAATTAAAATTCCTAATTATGCATTATCTTTCTTTTCTCCAGTCCTCACAAATACAGAAACAGTAACTGAAATTAACTTTTCTTTTTTAAAAAAAAAATTATACTCAGTTTGCAGTAGACATTCCTTAAGTATTTGTATTTATTTATGATTATCAATTTTACATAACATTAATATTGTATCAGACCTCCTTATGAAAATGAGTATGGATGTGCACAGTATGTTTGATTTTTATCCACAAGAATGAATCTGATTCAGAATGCTTTTCTCAGCTGACATACAGAGCACTAAATATTTTAAGGCAAGTCCATAGGTCTGAATCTCTTAAGAATTCTCAGCCTCTATGGGATTTAGGGAAGCATTATAAATGCATTAATCCTTATAGTCAATTCTGTGCCTAGGATTTTGCCAGGGAACAGTTCACTGACTAGGAAAAGCACTACATTTTAAATTCAGCATTAGTGCATTGGGAAGGATCTTTACTGCTTTGTGCTTGGCATGTCATTATTTTCCATTTGACATTAGGGCCTTTCCAAAATGAATGTGAGGAATTGCTTTCACTTCAAGACTTTCCTTCTTTTCACTAAAACTCTAGAAGGTGTTACAAGGGGGGGTAAGGGGGGCAAAGTCCTTGAACCTTTTATTTGGCTCGTGCCATGTTATGATCATGTACCTTTTAAATAAGGGACAGTAGTATCTTTACAGTTAATGTCTAGCCAAGAGTTTAGTAAACGAAGAATTAAACTGCACTGTTGATCGGTGCTTTGTGTAAATACATCTTTAACATCTGGGTTGAGAGGGGCCTTAAGAAGGACAGTTCATTGTAGGAAAGCAATTCTGTACATGAGTTTAAGCATTCTTGTTGCATTGTCTCTGCAGATTCTATTTTTGTTTACAATATTAAAATGTATGTTAGCAAAATGGGTGGATTTTCAAATAAAATGCAGCTTCCACAAAACTTTTGTTATGGTATTCTGGTCTGAGATGCATTTTCATTTTCCCTTTCTCTTTTTATTATCATCAATATCATCATTTTTCCCTAATAAAAGTATACCCAGGTGATTATATTTGTTGGTTTAGTAACATGGAAGGTTTTATATAAATTTTCAAAAAGATGTCTCTTTACACTTTTTGTTACCTTGTAGACTCTTACTGATAAACGCAACTACTTATTAAAATTGTTCACTTTCTGTCTTTTGATCAGATGCCTTTAGTCAGGTAAGTTTAAGGGATAATATGCAGTTAAGTGTAACGTTTCGGTACATACAATTACGTCTGCCAAAGAAACCTTTGATTGTATCATGTTGCCTATTTAGTAGTGCATAGGGTTCAGAGTACATGATAAAGGATTAAAAGCTTTGCATTGATAAGTGTCTGCATAATATTTGCTGTGATTGGAGAAAAAATGTAGTCATAGCCAATAAATTTTATCAGCTTCTAAGTTTCACTATTATTAAACCATTTTCATATAAACTGGGAAATTGTACTTTTATAAGTTACCCTCCTTTATAAATTTTTGTCTCTTCTGATGTTTGAGGTGTTTATATTTAAGGTCTGTGGCTTGTTTCTTTCATATTGCCTTATTTTTTTTTAAGTATGTTTCAGTATGTGACGTGCTTCATAGCCATTTTTATTTTGTTGTTTAAACAACTTGGGCTGTGTTTGGTAAGTATTATCCACATTTTACCCATTCTATATGCAGAAATCAGAAAAGGAGCTGGGTGCTGTGGCTCACACCTGTTATTCCAGTAATTTGGGAGGCTGAGGTGCATGATCACTTGAGCCCAGGAGTTCAAGACCAGCCTGGGCAACATAGTGAAACGCTGTCTGTACCAAAAATACAAAACTTAGCCAGATGTATGCCTATAGTCCCAGCTACTTGGGAGACTGAAGTGGTAGGATCACCCAAGTCCAGGAGGTTGAGGCTGCAGTGAGCTGGGATCACACCACTGCACACTCCAGCCTGGGTGACAGAGTGAGACCCTGTTTTAAAAAAAAAAGGAACTTGCCCAGATCAGTAAGTTAACAGATGAAAATCAGATCTTTGATTTCATGGTCCATTGTTCTCTCTGTGACCTGCTGTCACATAATTTAAATATATAAACTGACATGGAGATTTTTTCCCTCTGCAATCTAGACTGATGGCCACCCTTTATTCCCAGTGGTCTTTAGTGAAGCACATTTCCTGCCTCCTCCTCTGATGCCCAGACATCGTTGACAACGAAGAATGCAAACATGCAATAAGAGCATCTTTAACCAAAATATGAGTGAAGTAAATCAGCTGTTGATTACATAACTACATCAGGCTGTAAACTCATACATGCTCACATCATTTTACTATCCAGTTAGCAAGTAGGTATTGGCTGAAATAAATCCAGTTAGCAAGTAAGTATTGGCTGAAATAAGAGAGAAGACTGTAAGCAGAGGACAACTGTACCTGTCCCAAATCGTTTTCAAAATTATTTGCCTTTGATTTAACATCTGTCAGCATTCAGCATTTTTAAAAAGGTATCCCTTTCTTAACCAGTGACTATGAGAATACATATTTAGGAAGACGACTTCTTATGTTAGCCTAGGAGTCTTCTGCTTTTCCAGAAGCCAACAAAATGTGACTTATGGGAAATAGGCCTTTATGGGATGTTTTTCTTGAACTAAAAATAATTTCAAGATTCTTCTCGTTTATCATAACTCACAGACACGGTTCCAGACTCTGTTTGCTTATTCCACAAAATTCCATGGAGAAAAAAATATCTCTTCAGAGTGAGTGTGGCTCTTGTGTGCTAGCAGTGACCAGGTCACAGTGTATGGAGACACCACAGTACTAAGCCAAATGAATTTATTCTTGCCTTCCAGGAAAGATACTTCACAGCTTTCATCAGTGGCCTCTGCAGTCAGCTTAGATCTTTGTTCTGCCACACTTGCTGCCATTCATGGGTGTGACTAGCCCATCTGGAATTCTGCTGTCTAAAGTTTCAGAAAAGAAATCCTGCATTATCATCCATGCAGTCTCTCACTGAAAACGTTAAGCTCATTTCTTGCTGTTACTAAGAAGTAAAGTCCTGTTTGAAGTATCGCCAATCCCAAAGGTTTTCTGTGTTCCTAGCTTGTATTCCTAGTCTAATTTTAGCATAAGCACTCACTCTGTCCCATTTGTTGTTGATGTAGTATGTAGATGTAGTTGTATGAAACTGACCACATTGTTAAAGTTAATGAAAGTTCTTTCTATGATATTTGTTCTGGGGCAGATGTAACTTGTAGCAAAGATTAAACTGATTTTAGGCAGACAACTAGGAGAGAAAGGTGAGGTTAGAAAAAGTTTTGTTTTCTGATAAGCTCTGGTTCAAAATACCTTTTTATCTAATACAAAAGATAATTTTAGGCCAGTGCAGTGGCTCATGTCTGTAATCCCAACACTTGGGGAGGCCAAAGTGGGCGGATCACTCGGGCCCAGGAGCTTGAGACCAGCCTGGCCAACATGGTGAAACCCCGTCTCTATAACATTGAAAAAAAATTTAAGTCCCAGCCACTCAGAAGGCTGAGATGGGAGGATCACTTGAGCCCAGAATGGTTGATGGTGCAGTGAGCAGAGGTCACGCCACTGCACTCCAGCCTGGGCAGCAGAGTGAGGTGAGACCGTGCTTCAAAAAAACAAAAAACAAAAAAATTGTTTTTGTTTTGAGATGGAGTCTTGCTCTGTTGCCCAGGCTGTAGTGCAGTGGCGTGATCTCAGCTCACTGCAGCCTCCACCTCCGGGGTTCAAGCAGTTCTCCTGCTTCAGGCGTCTGCCACCATGCCTGGCTAATTTTTGTATTTTAATAGAGATGGGATTTCACTATGTTGGCCAGGCTGGTCTCGAACTCCTGACCTTGAGTGATCCCGCCTCCACCTCCAAAGGGCTGGGATTACAGGCGTGAGCCACCACACCCAGCCTAAAGTTGGTTTTGAAATAAAAATTGTGTGTGATTGACCTTGAGAGCTAAACCTTGCTCTGTTGGAGCTTTCCCCAGTTAGGTACCCTGCCTGTCTTTCTTGAGCCTTAGTCCCTTGGCAGCTGTCCTGTGCTCTGGATAAACAAGTACTGAGTTACCGTGCCTCTGACTGGGACCGTAGGGAAGGAAATATCAAGTAGCCCCCCACTGCCCCCCACTCAGGCTGTCTAGGGAGTCGGGTTTCTTTAATTTTTAAGAACACTACATGGAAGCATTAAGCACACCACACTGTCACTGCCAGCTAGCTTAGTGGCTGTGTAAGCCACAAAATATGAAATCTGCGTATCTGGTCAATTTTGTCCTAAGAAGGGTAGTAGTGTTAGTCTGTTCTTGGCGTTGCTATAAATACCTGAGGTTAGGTAATTTACAAAGAAAAGAGGTTTAATTGGCTCATGGCAGGCTGCATGGCACTGGCTTCTGGTGAGGCCTCAAGGAGCTTTTACTTGTAGCCAAAGACAAGAGAGCAGGCCTGAGAGAAGAAGCAAGGGAGTGAGGCGGGAGACTTGAAAACAATCAAATCTCACTTGAAGTAACTGAGCAAGGGGATAGTGCTAAACCATGAGGGATCCAAACATCCAAACCATATCAAGGTAGAAACTGAAATGAACTTCACTTCCTTTTAATTACATATTGAAGGGAAGCTTCAAGGGCCAGAAGAAGACAGAGACACTGAAGTAGAAGGGGAGGATTCAGTGGGAGATCCCAAGAAGCCTAGCAAGCGTTCTTCTAAGGTAAGTGCAGGGATAGCTGTGCTCATTTGCTTGGCGTTTATAGTAATTGTCATCAGGAGCTAATATTTTGCAACTGTACTGATGTGCAGAACTTAAAATTCGTCATGGCCAGAATTTACATTTTGTGTGGACCAAAAATAGAAATGAAAACATGGGAGTTCACTTAGACTTACAAAGTTACAGTAAATTAAACTGATTTGATACTGGCCCAGAAGACACAAAGAGAATAGGACAGTAAGCCTAATAACTGACAGGTGTTTAAATATGTGGTAGAGTAGCATTTCAAAAGAGTCAAGAAAAGATGGACTATTTAATAAGCCAATTTTACCAGCACCAAATACCTACTTAGAGAAGGGGCAAGTGATCTGCTGTCTTCCACCTCTGAAAGTGCTGAGATTACAGGCATGAACCACCACACTCAGCCAAGAATATACATATTTCAGAGGTGGTTCACATCTGCAATCCCAGCAGTTTGGGAGGCCGAGGCAAGAGGATCACTTGAGCCCAGGAGTTAAAGACTAGCCTGGGCAACATAGTGAGACCTCATCTCTCTGTAGATTAAGATATATATATACACGCACACATATACATATATATATATATAAAATATATATATATATTTAAGCTAATTTTAGGCGAGTGCAGTGGCTCGTATCTGTAATCCCGACACTTTGGGAGGCCAAAGTGGGCCTCCCAAAGTGTGTGTGGGTGTATGTATATAAATACATACACACATAGAATACATATTAATAAAAAATAGGTATAGCCAAATAGGAAAAAGGAAAGAATATGGTAAAAATAGTTCACCAAAGAAGAAATACTAATGATCAATGGGAAAAAAAATCATCTTTAGTAGTAACTAAAGAATTCAAATGAATCCAGGCACAGTGGCTCACGCGTGTAATCACAGCACTTTGGGAGGCCGAGGCAGGTGGATCACTTGAGACCAGGAGTTTGAGACCAGCCTGGCCAACATGGTGAAACCCTGTCTCTACTGAAAATATACAAAAATGAGCTGGACATGGTGGCACATGCCTGTAATCTCAACTACTCAGGAGGCTGGAAGCAGGAGAATCACTTGAACCTGGGAGGCAGAGGTTACAGTGAGCCAAGATTGCACCATTGCACTCCAGCCTGGGTGACAATGTGAGACTGTCTCAAAAAGAAAAAAGAAAAAAGTGTTTTGTAGGTGTAAGGCTGTTCTGAGAGCTTTTATATATACTCGTTCACTTAACTGAGTCTATGAAAGAAGCACTTTTGTTATACCTATTTCATAGATTAGGACACTGAGGCTCAGAGAGATTAAGTCACTTAGTATATAATCTTTATCAACTCTGCTTAAGTTGACATCCAGAACTACTGTGGTCTGGCTGTTGGTCTAGTTGTTGGTCTTTAGCACTGCTGTGCAATGGAGTATACAGTGCCATTGTGTTTATCAAGTAGCATGTGTGTATGTACCAGTACAGGCAAGAGTACACAAAGTTTGATTGCTTATCTAAGGCTAAGGTGAGTGTAAGCCAGTACAGCTGTTTTGGATGGAAATTGGCCATAGTTAAGAAACCTGGAGAGTTCATACCCTTAATCCAATAATTCCCTTTGAGAAAATCTACCCAGGGAAATAATCTGGGGACGGGAATTTGGCTTGGGAACTTGAAATGAGACATAAGTTTAAAAACAGGAATTCATACCTAAGGGTAGGAGGTCAGATTAATGGGATGTATCACCCCTTGAGACCAAATCTGCAGCACAAAAGAGCCTTGGTCTCACAGGTCACAAATAGACATTCAGTACAGATTTTTATTGCTATCATCCCAGATTAGAGCCCCGTCTACACTACCTGATAGCTGGCTCTGCTGATACTCAGGCCAACCCAAGGGAAAAAGATGGGTTTTCTTTTTGGGGGAAGGCTGGTCTTTGATGCAGACAGGAGGAATACTGGTTCAATGGGCTTAGGAAAACAATATTATTTATCAGTCACCCAATAGAGAAGGGTGCTTTCCATTCATCAATGTTTATTTTACTGTCTTACAGGAAACTTGGGAAGTAAGTAGGACTTCCCAGGCCTCTTGTCTTGTGTTATGGGAAACTACAGGACCCATCAGGCATTTTTAGCTTCATTTACCAGGCAGTTTATTGATCGCAAGACTTAGCATACATGATTCACAAAGTTCTCATTCTTGATAATTTTCTGCCCAAATGTAGCTTCCTGAGAAGGGCAGGAGTGATCCATCACGTGGTGGGTGTTCATGTTTCCAGTTGGCTCCAGCCCCTCCCCTCAAATCCTGTGCTTTAACAGCTGGAATCCTTCAGTGTGTTTGGGTGGCTCACTACTGATCAAATATTCAAGGCCTTGCAGCCTTTCTTATACCTCCGCTCTTGAAGCCTCTGCTCAGGCTAACTTTGTCTCTTCCCTGCCTCTTAATTGGAACTCTGGAATTCTCTGCTCCTTTGTTTTTACATATTGCCTATTCGAAGTCTGTCATTCTTGGGATGGAAAGCGAGCAACTGATCATTTTTAGGAGCACTGTAAATTGGGCAGCCCTTTCAGAAAATCATAAAAATGTTTGTCTCCTTTGCCCAGTAACTCCACTTCTAGACATCTAAAGAAGTCCAGAAGTATTAAAAGACCACACACAAGAATACCTATCACAGCAGTTGAGATTACCAAAGGAACCACTGTGTGCCAGAGTAAGAAAGGGCCAAGGATGAGTCCCAGGGAACACACACACTCTTATTAGGGGTGAAGGCCAGGAAAGAACAATCAAAGCTGGAGGAGGAGGAGAACCAGGAAAGATAATTATGTCAAGGATATAACTAAAGAAGGAGGGAATGGCCAACACAAGTAAAATAAAGACCAAAACCTGTCCATTGGATCCAGCAATTAGGAACTTGAACCTTACCCCTAGATACACCTGGGAATTGGCAGGGACAGAAGGCAGACCACATGGCATTGAGAAAATGCAGAGATATCAAAAAGCTATGAACTAAAAGAGATACTAAGCAAAAGACTGGCCAAGGAAGATTTTTAGAAAGCAGACTGACTGACTGCTTTGTTCATCCATTCGACACACTGAGTACTTTCAATGTGCCAGTAGTTCTGGGTATAAGAATCAATAAACAAAACATAGGTTCTGCTTTCATTGAGCTTATTTTCTTGTGAGAGTAGGCAATTAACAAATGTTTTATGACAAATGATGATGAGTGTTGTGAGAAAAAAATAGTAGAGAGAGTGATGTGAGCAGAGTATAATGCTGTTTTGGATAGGGTCAAGGAAGACCCTGAAGTCATCTTTGAACAGAGATACTAAGTAAGGAAGCAGGATGGTAAGATGTGGAGAGTGGCTCTCCTCCCCACATACGTGGGCAGGGAGCAGAGCAAAGGCCCTGCTTCCCTAGTCAGAAACGGCACCACCACCAGCAAGGATTGAACAAAATGAGTGGGTTGGAGCTGAGGTCAGGGGAGGCAGTGGGACAAGGCTAGGCCATGCTAAGGCTTGGATTTCTTTCTGAGCGGGGAAGCCGCTGAAAATGTTGACCACAGGATTCTTTAAAAACTTTTATTGCTAAAAGCCTCACTCTGGCTGTATTAAGAAGGAACTATAGGGAGACTATTATAATAGTCCTCTAACATGAGCAAAACTTAGCCGCTGAAAGCTGTAGTGAGCTAGAGGAGATAGCTAGGTGAGAGACAATCAGATAGGTTGCAAAATCAGAGAAAGGGAAGATGCTGAGTGGTTAGGACTGGAGATGTTATGGGTTAGGAGATGGAAGAAAGGCAAATGAAGAGCCTGGAATATGGAAATATACAGAGGACAGTTTGCAGAAATCCCTTCCTTGGAGAGCATCCCCATTACTGAGGGAAGCAACTGCTGCTTGATGAGACAGTACAGCATAGCAGTAATGGTATCAACTCTGCCATGCTGTGGGTTTAAACCCCAGTTTGAGCAAGTTACATACTCTCCCTTTGTCTCAGTTTCTTCATCTGTAAAATTATAATAGTACCCACCTCATAAGACTGTTGTATATAATGAATTTTTTAAATTTTTATTTATTATTTTTTGAGACAGGGTCTCACTCTGTTGCCCAGGCTGGAGTGCAGTAGCGCAGTCTCCACTCACTGCAACCTCCGCCTCCCAGCTTAAAGTGATTCTTGTGCCTCAGCCTCCTGAGTAGCTGGCATTACAGGTGTGTGCCACCACATCTGGCTAATTTTTGTATTTTTAGTAGAGATGAGGTTTCGCTATGTTGGCCAGCCTGGTCTTGAACTCCTGACCTCAAGTGATCCACCCGCCTCAATCTCCCAAAGTGCTGGGATTACAGGCCTGTGCCACTGTGCCTGGCTTTTATTTAATGAATTTAAAAGATACACTCAGAACATGATAAAGATATGATATGTAATTACTGTTATTCTCACTGGGATGCAGAACAGTTTGTAGTTAAGAGCCTAGATTCTGGATCCAAATTGCCTGTGTTCAAATCCTGGCTCTGCTCCTTTACTACCTGGAGAACTTTGAAAAAGTTACAGAATTTCCCTCTGCCTGTTTTTTCATCTGTAAAATGGGTGTAATTATAGACCCTACCTCATAGGGTTATAATAGATAGGATCAGTGTATGTAAAGTGCATATAATAAGCACATTTAAGTGTTTGCTATTGTTTGTATTGCTAAATTGTTGACATTGCCCATTCTGCCTTTTTACATAGCTGACCAAAGCCCAGTGCTTATGGAGATCCCATGAGCGGTTTTCGAAGCAGAACTTTGAACCCCTGACTCCACATGTCCTCACAACAAGCAGGAGTTCTTGGTCCTGGGGCAACTTGAGTAATACTGTAGTTTGGTGTGACAGAACACGTTTTTTAAAACAGCCAACCCCACACATAAGTATACTTAGCAACAGTTTAGATGCCCAGAGATATTTTCTAAGCAGAATACTTTCTAATGTACTTTGAGCCCTTTTTAAAATATTTTTTCTTCATATCATCCAGCCCAAAATGTCAATTTTTAAAAAAATGTTTTAACAGAATAAACTACTTACCCAGCCCTACTTAATGTCTTAGAGACTACTTTTTTCTTTCTCTTTTCTTTTTTTTTTTTTTGAGACAAGGTCTGGCTTTGTCACCCAGACCAGAGTTCTGTGGCAAGATCATGGCTCACTGCAGCCTTGAACTTCTAGGCTGAAGCAATTCTCCCACCTCAGCCCCCAAGTAGCTAGGACTACAGGCACATGCCACCACACCTAGCTAATTTTTTGACTTTTTGTAGAGAGGAGGTCTCACTATATTGCCCAGGCTGGTCTCGAACTCCTGAGCTCAAACAATCCTCCCACCATGGCCTCCCAAAGTGCTAGGATTACAGGCATGAGCCACCGCACTTGGCAGAGACAATATTTTACTATTGAAAACATTGACTTCTCATAAGGGAAATATTCAGTCTCTGTATGAGGATTGGTTTTGGTTGTGTATAACAGTAAACTTACACTGATTCAAACAAAATAGTTTCTTTTCCCTCACACATGCAAGTGTGACTTGGTATGTGTGGCTACTCTGCCCCACAAGATTGTTAGGTGTCCACTTTCAGGTCTAGGTGTCTTGGTGTCCCACAGTCCTTACGGTATTACTCTCAGGTGCACAATCCAATATGGCTGAGCAGCATAACCACATTCCAAGCAGCAGGATTCAGGTGAGTGGGGACAGGAGAAGAGATGACTCAGAAATTGTGCACACTTCTTACACTTCTTTTCACATTCCATTGGCCAGAACTTTGTTATATGGCTATTTTTTAAAAAACCTAAAGACTAAAACAAGTATTTGCATGACCATGTACCAACTAAAACAGCTAAATGAATGATTATAGAAGAAGGAGAATAGTTTATTTTTTTTTCACTTCTATTTTGTACTGTTGCTAATAGGGAGAATATATTTAAAGGCAAAATAGCAACCACTGCCACAGTCATACAATTTTTATTAGAATAATTGTTAATTTCATGAAGGTTTTTCTGATCTGTGACTTCAAAACCCATGATACATACTGTAAGCTGAGATCTGAGAAGTCTTTTAAAATAATGTTTTAGAATTGAAATGTGTCAATGAAAACAAATACAAAAAATATCAAAAGCTTAAAAAATGAAAACTAAGCAAATCCAAGCTGCTAGTGCTGAGTAAATGTTACAAGACATGTTGAAAATATGTACCTTCTTACCAGATTTTAGGCCCAGTTATATCTCACATTGACATTTCTATATAAATAGCATAAAAGTAACAAAAGACACTTTTTAAGTGGCTAGGAGAAAATGACTGATGTAAAAATGAGATGTAAGGAAGAACATCAAAGCTCCAAGGTTAATTACACACTTGTGCTAGAACCTCAAGGGAAGTCAGGGTACACCATCCCTCTGATTTGGTGTCTGAGGACTTTGAGGTAAAAGTGACTTGCTGGCCTCATTTAGAGTAGTCAGAGAGAGGGGAATCCCACATGGTTAATTTTCATTCTTCTTAGGAGGGAAATGTTGCAAGGGCTAGCATATTTTTATAGCTGAGACTATACAAAAAGATGGCAGTAACCCAAGAAGGCAAGAGGTCAGTGAGTTGACACAGAACTTGAGGAAGGAAATGCTGACAAAACCTTATACTAAGAATCTTTGAGGATATCTGAATCTGCAGTTACTTTAAGACTCATTTGTTGTGCTGGAAATCTGAAAACATTTCTATTTAAAGATTCTTTAAAAGTGTCTTAAAGGCTTTTAGCACTTACTCAGATCATAAGAACAGAATGACCTAAAACATAACCAATTTAAAGAGTCATGATTTTTTTTTAAAAAAAAAAAAGCCTTTCTGGGAACATGAGCCTCACAAAGTCATAGAAATAGGAAATGGAAATACTTAATCAAGTTAAAGTCACTAATATTTAGAAAGCCTCAGTTGTTCGAGGGCGCATTTCCTTGTGTCTGTTACAAAAGCCAGTTTATTCCAAGAAAAATACAGAGAACTGTTGTGTTGACATCTAGTAAAACAAGCAAAGACCAATCAGA
>NW_012102876.1:3873308-3880146 GCF_000951045.1 Mandrillus leucophaeus
GAAGCAATTCTCCCACCTCAGCCCCCAAGTAGCTAGGACTACAGGCACATGCCACCACACCTAGCTAATTTTTTGACTTTTTGTAGAGAGGAGGTCTCACTATATTGCCCAGGCTGGTCTCGAACTCCTGAGCTCAAACAATCCTCCCACCATGGCCTCCCAAAGTGCTAGGATTACAGGCATGAGCCACCGCACTTGGCAGAGACAATATTTTACTATTGAAAACATTGACTTCTCATAAGGGAAATATTCAGTCTCTGTATGAGGATTGGTTTTGGTTGTGTATAACAGTAAACTTACACTGATTCAAACAAAATAGTTTCTTTTCCCTCACACATGCAAGTGTGACTTGGTATGTGTGGCTACTCTGCCCCACAAGATTGTTAGGTGTCCACTTTCAGGTCTAGGTGTCTTGGTGTCCCACAGTCCTTACGGTATTACTCTCAGGTGCACAATCCAATATGGCTGAGCAGCATAACCACATTCCAAGCAGCAGGATTCAGGTGAGTGGGGACAGGAGAAGAGATGACTCAGAAATTGTGCACACTTCTTACACTTCTTTTCACATTCCATTGGCCAGAACTTTGTTATATGGCTATTTTTTAAAAAACCTAAAGACTAAAACAAGTATTTGCATGACCATGTACCAACTAAAACAGCTAAATGAATGATTATAGAAGAAGGAGAATAGTTTATTTTTTTTTCACTTCTATTTTGTACTGTTGCTAATAGGGAGAATATATTTAAAGGCAAAATAGCAACCACTGCCACAGTCATACAATTTTTATTAGAATAATTGTTAATTTCATGAAGGTTTTTCTGATCTGTGACTTCAAAACCCATGATACATACTGTAAGCTGAGATCTGAGAAGTCTTTTAAAATAATGTTTTAGAATTGAAATGTGTCAATGAAAACAAATACAAAAAATATCAAAAGCTTAAAAAATGAAAACTAAGCAAATCCAAGCTGCTAGTGCTGAGTAAATGTTACAAGACATGTTGAAAATATGTACCTTCTTACCAGATTTTAGGCCCAGTTATATCTCACATTGACATTTCTATATAAATAGCATAAAAGTAACAAAAGACACTTTTTAAGTGGCTAGGAGAAAATGACTGATGTAAAAATGAGATGTAAGGAAGAACATCAAAGCTCCAAGGTTAATTACACACTTGTGCTAGAACCTCAAGGGAAGTCAGGGTACACCATCCCTCTGATTTGGTGTCTGAGGACTTTGAGGTAAAAGTGACTTGCTGGCCTCATTTAGAGTAGTCAGAGAGAGGGGAATCCCACATGGTTAATTTTCATTCTTCTTAGGAGGGAAATGTTGCAAGGGCTAGCATATTTTTATAGCTGAGACTATACAAAAAGATGGCAGTAACCCAAGAAGGCAAGAGGTCAGTGAGTTGACACAGAACTTGAGGAAGGAAATGCTGACAAAACCTTATACTAAGAATCTTTGAGGATATCTGAATCTGCAGTTACTTTAAGACTCATTTGTTGTGCTGGAAATCTGAAAACATTTCTATTTAAAGATTCTTTAAAAGTGTCTTAAAGGCTTTTAGCACTTACTCAGATCATAAGAACAGAATGACCTAAAACATAACCAATTTAAAGAGTCATGATTTTTTTTTAAAAAAAAAAAAGCCTTTCTGGGAACATGAGCCTCACAAAGTCATAGAAATAGGAAATGGAAATACTTAATCAAGTTAAAGTCACTAATATTTAGAAAGCCTCAGTTGTTCAAGGGCGCATTTCCTTGTGTCTGTTACAAAAGCCAGTTTATTCCAAGAAAAATACAGAGAACTGTTGTGTTGACATCTAGTAAAACAAGCAAAGACCAATCAGACCTTTAACAAACAGCCCTTTGTTGCCATAAAACTGCCCTAGCCTCTCTGTTCCCTGAATGGTTCTAGTGTCTGACTACATGACTTGAGAGGAGACAAAAATGCCTGTACCCCACCTCCTGCTACACAGAAGAATTTTGGAACTAGGTTTACTACTTGTCCCTACAGCCTGAAGTAGATCAGCAGATTCATGCTGGGCCCTTGGAGCCTACTGGATAAAGACCATGCCCCCATACCAGGCGGCGACTGATTTGCTCTCAGCAAAAGACAGAGCAAGCCCTTGGATTAATAAGCATGTAGTTACCCCATATGCATATAAAACTATCATATATCTATACAAATTAAAACTTAAAGTGTGTAGAGCCTGGCTGTCATCGGACTGGTTTACACCTCACACCACGTGACGGATTGGACACAGACTGCTCTGTGTGCCTTTACGTGAATGCACTGCAAAGACAACCATACTCTTTGGCTACTTCCAGAGAATCTTTAGAGATTCCTGTTAAATATCAAGTTTTTCAACTGCCATATATTTCATGTCTACTGTGTGTAGGTTACACACTTTCTAATCCTTAAATAATACTACAATATGGGAATTAGATTCATAAAGTACAATTGAGAAAGCCAGGGTTTAAAGAGGTTAAGTGACTGCCCAAGATGCAAAGACAGCCAGCCTGACTCCACAGAATGTGTTTTCCCATACTCTGTCTCTTTACACCTCCTTAATTTCTTCAAACCTACCTAATTTTGGGGCCTAAAGTAAGCAATTTACTAGCCTGAAGCTCAAGCTCCAACCACCTTGTTCCTGCCCCCCGAATCTTGAATAACAACATGCAAAACTCACATACTTGGTTATTCTGAGAACTGAAACCTACATAAAAATCCTCCTAAACTCATTTTTATTTAAATTGCTTTTTCCAAGCCTATTACTAAAGGTACTAAAAACAGTGTGAGCTAAACATGTGGTAGCCTCACCCACCACACCTAGAATAGCTTTTCCTGTCTTCTCCCACTTTCCTTGCTTGCTTCCCTCCTTGTTATTGCTGAAGACTGAAAGCAGCAATGATGGCTCAGGCTCTCTTAGTGGACCATGAGCTATTTGAGGAAAGAAGCAGTTTGATTTTGCATCCCTCAACCCTTACACACAGTGCCTGACTGGTTCCATAAATGCTTTGTTGAATGAGTGACACCCATAGGAAGTTCACAGTGGTACAACTTTATTGAGAGTTGCTTTGCAATGTAGTCATTAACAAAGCTACCATTGTAAGCTGTTTAGAATTTGAGTTAAGAAAACTGCAGATTCATTTTAGAGATACTGCTATTCTGCAAATCCCAAACACAAGAAATGATATTAATGGAAAGAAAGCATATTGATAGGGTTTGAATGTTTGTCTCCTCCAAATCTCATGTTGAAATGTAATCCCCAATGTTGGAGGTGGGACTTGGTGGGAGGTGATTGGATCAGGAGGGCAAATACCTCATGAATGGTTTAACACCATCCCCTTGGTGATAAGTGAGTTCTCGCTCAGGTCACATGAGATCTGGTTGTTTAAAAGAGTCTGGAACGTCTCCCTTCTCTCTCTCACTTCTGTTCTTGCCACGTGATACGCCTGTCCCCCTTCACCTTCCACCATGACTGTAAGTTTCCTGCAGCCCTTGCCTAGAGCAGATGCTGGCATCACACTTCCTGTAGAGCCTGAAGAACTGTGAGCCAGTGAAACCTCTTTTTTAAAATAAATTGCCCAACCTCAGGTATTCCTTTATAACAATGCAAATGAACTAATACAGACATTCTTTCCCCTTCCATTTCCAAATAATGCCTTCTCAACTCTGACATCTTCTTGGCAGCAAACAAGACTTTTTTAGTCTGTCAGGTTCCAACCTGAGCTGAGGTCTGAGGGGAGCTGGTGGACGAGTGGTGGGTAGCTGAAAGAACACTCGAGGAGCCATAGGCAGTTGGGACATGGCTTTATTCTCTCCCCCTCTCCTACAGAGTCAGCAGTGCCATTATATTCCTCACAGACAACAGTGGCTTAAAGCCAGATATGGGTTCACATAAACAGGTTACATTAAATTACTACGTAAATGTGATTACGTAGTGCACAAGATTTTGTGCCTGCACTCCAAACCCGCTGTGTCATACTGCACTGGATGTCTGCCTTGGTCTACTCCTGACTGAAGCATAGCCATTTTCTTTATACTCCACCCCCTAGGCCAAGGGAGTCCTCTTAGTGGGGAGATGTGCCCACAGGGCGGAGCCCTGGACCCAGAGGCCACAGCAGCAATACAGGGAGCAACAGCTCACTATTAACATTCTCGTTATGCTGCCCATAATTATTAGAGTCCAGCATAGGCCAGAGCCCAGAGATGCGCACCATGTTTGTAGGGGGTCATCGGTAAGACTTTCAACTGCCTTGATTTCCTGGGAAACTCCTTGCAAAGCTGCTGTTACATTTTGTTGATTGTCAGGGATAAAAGTACAACATTGTATTCCCAAAAGATGTCAGGGATGAAAGTACAACATTGTGTTCCCAAAAGAGCACAGGTGCCACCTTGAGGAGCAGTTAATATGTCTAGGGCCATCTGGTTCTGCAGTACTACCTTCCTGGTTTGATCAACCTCATCTGTCAACAGAAGGAGGACAACTTGGGTGTAATTCAAGGCTTGAGCGGTGTGCTCAGCAAGGGCTGCAACTTGTATTTCTACAGTTATGACACCTGCTCCAGGGATGGCTAATGCTAAGGGGTAGAGCCATCTGGTTTTGCACTCGCAAAAACCAGGAACGTAGCTCCTCTCAGTTATGTGGGTGTCTAGGCAATGTGGGAATAATAGCGGCAGGCACATAAGTCCACTCCCAGGTACAGCAGCCAGTACAGTTCACTGGCAAAAACCATCCCGTGTCTCCATAGACCCGTAAACTCCCAGGGGGGCACAAAGTCTACTGGGGCCTGGCCTTGATGAAGCTGCCTATTCCAAAGGTGTGGTGACATACATTATATTTGTGCAGGCTATGGCGGGTAACCACCCCATGGTGGCATTACCCCAGTGCTGCTCTATACATCATGGTACCTGTGTTGGGGGCTAACCCCCCACTAACCAGCCCTATCCATCATAAATGCTATGGGTCAGCCAGGGGGTGGGCATGCCATGGGTTTGCGGCACTCCCTATCCAAAGCTTGCCGTGTCATGTTCCAAACGTTGGCCATGGGACTCCAAGTCTCTAACCACATCTGGTTTTCCACAGAAGCTGGATGTATGTGCCAGGGCAAGTCATCTGCAGCTGCTACTGGAAGGGCGGTGCAGATCCAACAGTTGGACACATTGGTCACCTCAGCATAGCCCATTCCACAGTGCTGTTAGAGCATGTCAACTTATGGTCGAAACGACAAAACAGGCACTCACAGGTAAATCATTCTTCTCAGGCAAAATACAAGCCAACCTTTTATCTCTCGATAACAATGCAGCCACCAAGGGCTTCTGCCCTGGGCAATGGTACCACAGCTTCTCAGTTCCCCATGGTTTCTTTGGGTCCTGTATTCGTGCCAAAGTCACTGGGGGGTCCACAATAGCCCACATAGACAATACAAGGTTGGGGGGGTTCCTTCCCTGAGCACTCCCCTACGAGCAGTCAATCGTGGAAGCCATGTATTGAATACCCAAGGAGTGGCATGTAAATCATACTGTAGGTCCTCCCCCCAGAGGGCTACGATGGCCAACTGTTGGCAATGGGGGCTTGGAGGGTCCATGTTCAAAGCCAGGTTTTTTGTTCCCCTGCCTTTAGGGGCATTAGGGCAGGCAACCACAGGTTACTGTTGGTCCCCATGCCTGGTCAGAGAAGGTCATCCTTCTTTCCATAGGACTTGCCACATGGCCTGGCCCCAAATGGGCCAGTGAGCAACTAGCCAATTGTGTACCTTCCAGGTAGTTAACCACAAGGTCGGGCCTCAGTAAACGGCCCAGCTACTGGGGCAGATTATCATACGTGTCTCCTCCTTGGTGATCACCATCCATACTGCCCTGAGTTCAGCTCATTGACTACTTTTTCCACCCCTGGTATCAAACCATATGGTATCAGTACTAGGCTGGACTGCAACAGCGGTCCAGGCAGCAGTAACACCCTGGCTGGACCCATCTGTATACCATGCTCCATCGGGAATGGAGGAGGTGCCCCTCTTTAAATGGTGGTGGCTCAGGGTTTAAGGGTGCCTCAGGCTGACCCATGGCCTTATCTTGCATCAGCACTACAGGTCCCAAGACTTCTTGTAATTCTGCTGCTAAGGGGCTTGTACTCAGGGTACTCTGCTGTTCTGACTAGGCGCCCCACTTTGCTAAGGTAGATGTCTGTGCTGTCCCAGTCTGGAGGGTCATTACCCATGAAGGTACCCACCCCACTATTGGGTAAGTCATCTACAGGCATGACTAGTGTTGCTTGTCCTGTCACACTCTCACAAGCCTGAAGGGTGGCATATGCAGCTATTAACTGCTTCCCTATCAATGAGTACCAGAGCTTAGCTCCCTTCCAAAGTTGGGACAAAAAGCCTGCCAGTGTTCTAAAGCCCTCTGTATGCTGCCATAGGCCCCGCCAAAAGCATCTGTGGTCACATGCACATCAAGTTCAAATGGGCGCCCCTGGTCAATTACTTGTAGGGCCTGTGCTTGCTGTATGGCCCACTTGGCTGCCAGAAAAGCCATCTCAGTCTCATTGTCCCAATCCCAAGTAGTTCCCATTTTTGTACAAATGGGGTACAAATGCCCACCAATATCCCAAGAGGCCCACAAAAGTCTGTAGTTGCCTCATCGTTGTGGGCTGGGGATATGCCTGAATTTTATCAATGATGACCTCTGGTATGGCCTTTGTTTTACCCAAGCAGATAACTATCAAGAATTTGGCAGACAGGCCGGGCGCGGTGGCTCAAGCCTGTAATCCCAGCACTTTGGGAGGCCGAGACGGGCGGATCACGAGGTCAGGAGATCGAGACCATCCTGGCT
>NW_012102876.1:3880380-3883770 GCF_000951045.1 Mandrillus leucophaeus
GGATTTGTTGACTGCCCAACCGCATGCTGCCAAATGTTGTTGTAAGAGGGGTGCTGCCACTTCTAAACCTGCAAGAGAATCAGAAGTTAACATAATATCATCAGTATAATGGAATGGGTGGATTCCCTTTGGACATTTCCAGGCAGCTAAATCCGTGGCAAGGAGACCATGACATATGATGGGTCTCTGCACATAGGCCTGCGGCAGCATGTGAAAGTCCATTGTTGCCCTTCCCATGGGAAGGCAAACTGTTCCTGGCTCTCTGGAGCAATGTCAATTGAGAAGAATGTATTGACCAAGTCCACCACATAGTGGTACTCTTCCAATTTCATCATCAAGGGGTCCATCAAATCCATGATAGAGGGTACAGCTGCATGTAAAAGGGGTGTTACTTTATTTAGTGCTCAATAATCCACCGTCATCTGCCAAGTTCCATCAGGCTTCTTGACTGGCCATACTGGAAAATTGTAGGGTCCATGGTGTTACACACTATCTGCACCTTTTCTAACTTCTTAATAGTCTCAGTTATCTTTGTATTCCCACCTGGCAAGTGGTATTGACAGGTGGAAGTAATCCGTAAGGGTTGTGGCAGGACATGGAGCTAGTGATGAGTATGTCTGCGGAGTACCAGCTTAACCGCACATACTCAGAGTCTGAATTCTCTGGCCGTGGTTTGTAAAGCCAAGCTGTGTAAAATATCCACCCCCAAAATGTATTCAGGTATGGGAGAAACATCATAGTTTATAAGTGGGGAGCCAAGCAGCCAATGCCAAGGTGCAAAGATACAGGTTTCACTTTCACTGACTGGCATCCATAGCCATCTATATATGCAACCTTGACTGGAAATGTATCAAAGTTCCCATAGACAAGACTACAATCTGTGTCAGTGTCTACCAGCACCAGCACCCGCTGTATGTTGGTGGGGGACCAGTGGATTGTCAATTCCACATGTGGCCACTGGTTGTCCAGTGTCCCCCCAAGCCAGGTACCTCTGCCAGTTCCCTAATCAAACACAAAAAGTTCTGTACCTGCATCCGTCTGCAAGTAGTGCTTGAGCTGGAGTGTCCAGGGGGACTGAGTTGAGCAGCAACATCCTGCCACCTCTTGGGCATTTTCCAGAACTGCTGCTCTAGGGACAGTTGCCTCCACAAATTTAACGGCACTTCATTGGGTTGCCTATCAATTTTCTCTTGGTCAACCCTATCCAAAATCAAATCAATCCATATCTGGTGACTTGCGGGTCATCCACTGGGGCCCGTTTTTGTCCGATGAGGTGGCCCCCCGCAGAAGGGATACCGTTCCTTTTTTTATGGTGTAGATTCCTAGGTCCCACTAATGGCCTTTTGCTTCTCCGAGGGCCGCCATAGCAGCAGTCACTTCGTGTATGTGGCACCCCATATATGGAGTGAGGAGAGCAGTCAGGGAGCCGAAGGCACTCGGCGGGGCAGAGCCCAATACAAGGTCCCTCATGTGGGAGGTAAAGCGTTCATCATCTGGCCCTCGGGTATTCAGATTGAACATAGCCTGCTGTATGCCCGTCTCCCAAATTACTTTGCACCAAATCTGTATACGACTGTCATTTACTCACAGTTTCTGGTATTTCTCTGGTGTCATTCCATACCATTTGTATGGCCACCATCAGCCATTCAATTAGGGTGTGCTCACCTTGTCCCTGTGATAACTGCCTGCTCACCTGCCACTGCTGATGGAGGGAGGGATGGGTCATAATGGAGTCCAACTTTTCCATTTCAGAGGCAGGGGAGACGATACCTTTGGTTCCCTCATTCCAAAAGCAAAGCATCCAGGTGGGTAGCGGTTCCCCTAAGTGCTGCCAACACTGTTTACCTAATTCCTGCAACTCAGTTGGGGTATAGTCAGTGTATGACATGTGCTCCATCATGGTAGGGGGTCCGTGAGCCCACCCCTGGGATCCCAATGGCTGTTCATGCTCTATTTCCTGATGGACCACTGGATGAGCCCATAATAGAGGGTCTTCCTTCTCAGTATCAGACTGAGTTGGGGTCTCTGACTGGGATGATAGGCTCAAGCCCACACTAACGACAACCCCTAATTCTCATTCCAAGCTGTGTATCTGGGACTCCAGGTACTCTGCTTGCCCCTGGAGGTCCCTGACCTATGTTGTATCCTACAGGGCCGAGTGCACACTTCCCATAGCGCAGTCAAAAGCGCCCATCCAATTCTGCCAGCAAAGGCGTGCTCCTTCTTGGTGCTCTCTGCTACCAGGTATTTCAGCACCTTCTCCATGCTCACAGAGGACCTGTCCACTGCTCCCCATGTTTCCACCAGGGCCCATCCCAGCAGCACTGCTGCCACTGGGTACCATAACATGTTGGGGCCACATGACTCCTTACCCTGGATCATCAGGGGCTGAGGGCTCATTCTCCTCAGAATCCTGCCGACTATGACAATTATCAGGTTCCAACTCAGGCTGGGGTCTGAAGGGAGCTGGTGGATGGGCGGCAGGTAGCTGAAAGAACACTTGAGGGACCATAGGCAGTTGGGACATGACTTTATTCTTTCCCCCTCTACTACAGAGTCAGTAGTGCAGTTATATTTGTCACAGGGAACCGTGGCTTAAAGCTAGATATAAGCTCGCACAAACAGGTTACATTAAATGGCTACATAAATGTGATTACATAGGACATGGGATTGTGTGCCTGTGCTCCAAACCTGCTGTGTCATGTTGTATCAGATGTCTGCCTTGGCCTACTCCTGATTGAAGCACAGCCATTTTCTTTTTCTTTTTCTTTTTTCCAGTTTTAGAATTTATTGACACTATTAAATGACCACTTAATAATAAACCAATGGGCTTTTTATTACCAATATTAAAATTAGCATGTAGTAGCTCCTACTTTATTTATCTTTTTTTTGTTATTATACTTTAAGTTCTGGGATACATGTGCAGAACATGCATGTTTCTTACATAGGTATACACGTGCCATAGTGGTTTGCTGCACTCATCAACCCATCATCTACATTAGGTATTTCTCCTAATGCTATCCCTCTGCTAACCCCCACCCCCGACAGGCCCCGGTGAGTGATGCTCCCCTCCCTATGTCCATGTGTTCTCATTGTTCAGTTTCCACTTACGAGTGGTTTTCTGTTCCTCTGTTAGTTTGCTGAGAATGATGGTTTTCAGTTTCATCCATGTCCCTGCAAAGGACATGAACTCATCCTTTCTTATGCCTGCATAGTATTCTATGGTGTATATGTGCCACATTTTCTTTATCCAGTCTATCACTGATGGGCATTTGGATTGGTTCCAAGTCTTTGCTATTGTGAATAGTGCTGCAATGAACATACATGTGCATATGTCTTTATAGTAGAATGATTTATAATCCTTTGGGTATATACCTAGTAATGGGATTG
>NW_012102876.1:3883880-3889866 GCF_000951045.1 Mandrillus leucophaeus
CTGTTGTTTCCTGACTTTTTAATGATTGCCATTCTAACTGGCATGAAATGGTACCTAATTGTGGTTTTGATTTGCATTTCTCTAATGACCAGTGATGATGAGCCTTTTTTCATGTTTGTTGGCTGGAGAAATGTCTTCTTTTGAGAAGTGTCTGTTCATATCTTTCACCCACTTTTTGATGGGGTTCTTTGTTTTTTTCTTGTAAATTTGTTTAAGTTCTTTGCAGATTCTGGATATTAGCCTTTTGTCAGACGGATAGATTGCAAAAATTTTCTCCCATTCTGTAGGTTGCCTGTTCACTCTGATGATAGTTTCTTTTGCTGTGCAGAAGCTCTTTAGTTTAATTAAATGCCATTTGTCAATTTTGGCTTTTGTTGCCATTGCTTTTGGTGTTTTAGTCATGAAGTCTTTGCCCATGCCTATGTCCTGAATGGTATTATCTGTGTTTCCTTCTAGGGTTTTTATGATTTTAGGTCTTACATTTAAATCTTTAATCCATCTTGAGTAAATTTTTGTATAAGGTGTAAGGAAGGGATTCGGTTTCAGTTTCCTGCATATGGCTAGACAGTTTTCCCAACACCATTTATTAAATAGGGAATCCTTTCCCCCATTGCTAGTTTTTGTCAGGTTTGTCAAAGATCAAATGGTTGTAGACGTGTGACGTTATTTCTGAAGTCTCTGTTCTGTTCTATTGGTCTATATATCTGTTTTGGTACCAGTACCATGTTGTTTTGGTTAGTATAGCCTTGCAGTATAGTTAGAAATCAGGTAGCGTGATGCCTCCAGCTTTGTTCTTTTTGCTTAGGATTGTCATGGCTATATGGGCTCTTTTTTAGTTCCATATGAAATTTAAAGTAGTTTTTTCTAATTCTGTGAAGAAAGTCAATGGTAGCTTGATGGGGATAACACTGAATCTATGAATTACTTTGGGCAGTATGACCATTTTCATGATATTGGTTCTTCCTATCCATGAAAATGGAATGTTTTTCCATTTTTTTGTGTCCTCTCTTAATTCTTTGAGCAGTGGTTTGTAGTTTCCCTTGAAAAATCCTTCACATCCCTTGTAAGCTGTATTCCTAGGTATTTTATTCTCTTTGTAGCAATTGTGAATGAGAATTCACTCATGATTTGGCTCTCTGTCTATTATTGGTGTACAAGAATGCTTGTGATTTTTGCACATTGATTTTGTATCCTGAGACTTTGCTGAAGTTGCTTATCAGCTTAAGGAGATTTTGGGCTGAGACAATGGAGTTTCTAAATGTACAATCATGTCATCTGCAAACAGAGACAATTTGACTTCCTCTCTTCCTATTTGAATACACTTTCTTTCTTTCTCTTGCCTAATTGCCCTTGCAGAACTTCAATACTATGTTGAATAGGAGTGGTGAGAGAGGGTATCCTTGTCTTGGAAGCACAGGCGTTTTCCTTATATAGTCACTTGATATTTTCTTCTGACTCAGATTGTGGACTGAAAAACGGCCACAACTAACAAATTAGGTGAGATTCTTACCATGTTATGACTGACTTGCTTTAATCTCATGATCCAAACTCTCCAAGTGTGAGAGAAAAAATCAATTTCTGTTGACCTGCTGAAATCAGAGTTGCCACATAGGCTGTTTTTGTTGGTTACTAGAAGCTGTTTGATTTGCCCCAGTTTGATTTGTCCCAGTGGAAAGTAATTTTTTTTTTTTTCTGAGAAAAATAGAGATAAATTTTATCTATAACAAGTTTACCATTCTTTTAAAAATGGCAACTTCACTCCATTTTGAAGTGTAAGATACACCCGTCAAATACACAAACCTTAAGAGTCCTGCTTGATGAATGTTTACAAAGTGAGCACACCCAGGTTAATTACCACTGAGATCAAGATAACCAGAAAAGCCCTTCATGTCTCATCCTAGTCATTACCCGCCACAAAGATAGCCACTGTTTTGACTTCTGTCATCATAGATTTGTTGCTTGTCTTCTTTTTGAGCTTTATTAAATTGAATCATACTGTATGTCTGCCTTCTTTCAATATTACATCTGTAAGATTCACTTATATATTATAGCTACATGTGTCAGTAGTTTATTCTTCTTTATGTGGTGTTATATTCCATAGTGTGATTAAGCACAATTTACTTTTTTTGTTGTTGAGTGCTTAGTAGTGGGAATAGCACAATTGACTTACAGGTTTTATTACTGATAGTCATTGGGGTTGTTTCCAGTTTTTAGCTATTATCATTACAGCTGCTGGGAACAGTCTTATACATGTCTTCTGGTGAACACAAGCATTCATTTCAGTTGGATATAAAGCCCAAAGTGGAACTGCTGTGTCATGTAGTGTATATATATGTGTATATACATGTTCAGGTTTAATACATACTGGTAAAACATATTTCAGTGTTCATTCCCAGTTACATTCTCGCCACCAATTATATGAAAGTTTGAGGTGCTCTGTATTCTTGTTGATGTTTAGTTTCTTCAACATTTTCCTTTCTTTTTTAATTTTTACTTTTTTTGGGGGACAAAGTCTTGCTCTGTCACCCAGGCTGGAGTGCAATGTCATGATCACAGCTCACTGCAGCCTCAACCTCCAGGACTCAAGCAGTCCTCTCACCTTAGCCTCCCAAGTGGCTGGAACCACAGGCACATGCCATCAAGGCCTGGCTAAGTTTTTAATTTTTATTTTTGTAGAGATGGGGTCTCACTGTTTTTCCCAGGATGGTCTCAAACTCCTAGGCTCAAGCAATCGTCCCACCTCAGCCCCCCAAAGTGTTGGGATTACAGGTGTGAGCCACTGCTCCTGGTCTATTTTTACTTTTTTAGAGACAGGGTCTCCCTCTATCACCCAGGCTGGGGTATAGTTGCATGATCATAAGTTACTGTAACCTCAAACTCCTGGGCTCAAGCTACCTTCTGCCTCAGCCTCCTAAGTAGCTAAAACAAACGACAGGTATGCACCACCACACCCAGCTAATGTTTACATTTTTGTAGAGATGGGGTTTCACTACGTTGCCCAGGCTGGTTTTGAACTGAAACTGCCTTTGCAAAGATTATGACAGTGAGAGAAGTCTATCATGGTTGACTTCATCCTGCTTCTAGACTCACAGGCAGGCTGGCCTTGCTTATTCCTCAGCATAGGCCAAGCTAACAATAGGAGAAATTTAGTTTATAGTTTAGCATTGAAGCAAAAATAATAACAGTCCTCCGTAAAACTCATCCCCTCTTTGTTCTGGGACTGAAACCAGCTTTGTAAGACCAATGAAAAGTCACAAGATTAGGGTTATGAGAGGAGACTGAATTCTACTAAAATGTAGGTGTAAAGATAACTAACCATTGTTCCCTAGATTGCTTTTCTATAATCCCTTACTGCTCAGGAGTCATGTGGCCAGAGGTCACAAGATTTGTGACTTCTCCAATCGCTCCTATAGAAAACATCACTATTGTAGAACCTAAGATGGGTCTTTTGAGATGTTTTCAGACTTTTGCACTCTGGCTACTGACTGACTCCACATGGACCTGTGGCTCATGACTCTTGTGGCCCCCACGCAGAGGCTGACACAGCACACAAGGACTGGTTTCTACATTTCTACAATGTAATCTCTAACCAATCAGCAGCACTCATACCCTAGCCCCCTGCCCACCAAATTATCTAAAAAAACCCTAGCCTCTGAGTTATCTGGGAAGCTGTTTTGAGTAATAAAGTCCATCTTCTGCTTGGTTAGCCCTGCATTAATTAAACTCTTTTCTTTCTTTCTTTCTTTCTTTTTTTTTTTTTTTTAAAGACAGAGTCTTGCTCTGTTGCCCAGGTTGGAGTGTAATGGTGTGATCTCAGCTCACCACAACCTCTGCCTCCCGGATTCAAGAGATTCTCCTGCCTCAGCCTCCCATGTAGCTGGGACTACAGGCATGTGCCACCATGCCTGGCTAGTTTTTGTATTTTTAGTAAAGACAGGGTTTTACCATGTTGGCCCGGCTGGTCTCAAACTCCTGACCTCAGGTGATCCGCCCACCTTGGCCTCCCAAAGTGCTGGGATTACAGACGTGAGCCACCATGCCCGGCCGAATTAAACTCTTTCTTTGCTGCAAAAAACCTGCTGTTCTCAGTGTGTTGGGCTTTCTGGGCAGCAGGTAAGATGAACCCATCAGGCACTACACTAGGGTTTATCAGAACCAACTTTTGGGTTTGTTGATTTTCTCCTGTGTACGTCAGCTTTCTCTTTAATTGGTTTCTGCTTGTGGTGTTATGATATATAGTTTCCATCTGTAATTCCTGGTTCATCATTCCCATATCCATTGTTGCGGTTTTTTTTCTTTTTTTTAAAATTACCTGTTCTAGGAACACCTTGTTACAATCTTTTGTTGTTATAATGTTGGATGTGTTAGACCCAACCAGCAGGCCTCAGTAAACAGAATCTCTCTCCTGTCTTCCTTTCACTTGCCCCAAGGCAGGACTCTAATGTTTCCCCGCCACTCTGATTTTGGGGTTTAAGGGGGGCAGTCTTGGGGACTGAGCCCCCTCACCCTGTGGGTTCTGACACCATCTCCAGGTTGATCGTGTTGGAACTGAATTGGAGAACACCCAGCTGGTGTCTACTGCTTGGCATGTGGCAGAAAAACCCACATTTGAGCACAGAAGTCTTCTGTATTATTGACTATTTTTGTTTTGGGTAAAAAAATATAAAATTTTTAAAACAAGGTCCTCTGTGTTGATTGTTGTGGTGGGAAAGTAAAGGAAAAACACAGTTTGAGACAGTTTTTCCTGAAACAGTGTTCTCATCTGTATTTTCTTACCTTTACTTTGAATTTATTTTTTTCCCTTGATCCTGTGAAAGGAAAATATCTTGGGCCCCCAAAATCACAAACCTAAAGGGAAAAGTCAAGCTGTGAACTGCTTAGGGCAAACCTGCCTCCCATTCTATTCAGTCATCCCTCTACTCACTGAGATAAATGGGTATCTGATTACCTCCTTCCGAGAGGCTAATCAGAAACTCAAAAGAATGCAACCTTTTGTCTCTTATCTACCTATGACCTGGAAGCCCCCTCCCTGCTTCCAGTTGTCCCACCTTTCCAGACGGAACCATTGTTCATCTTACATATGTTGATTGATGTCTCATGTCTCCCTAAAATATATGAAACCAAACTGCCCTGACCACCTTGGGCACATGTGGTCAGGACTTCCTGAGGCTGTGTCATGGGTGTGCGTACTCAACCTTGGCAAAATATCTTTTTTTAAAAATTCTGCCTTGGCACGGTGGTCCTGAGAGTGGTGGGTGCCACCCTGTCCTGGGTGGAGGGAGGGCCTAAGGGCCAGTTAAGGCCAAAGGCGGGAGCCGGGGGGTGTAGCAGACCCTGGAATGCGGAGAAGCCAGGGGCAGGCCCAGAGGCAGCAGTGATAGGCCCGTGGAGGGTGAAAAGCACCGGACTGGGACCCAGGCCACAGGGCACCCCAGGAGGCGGGGCACCGGGTCACATGACACAGAACCTGAAACACAGGCACAGGCTCACAGTAAGCACATGGACAAGTAGGCACAGGTTCACAGGCCAGATGCATACCAAGCAGGGCTGGGCCAGACACTGGGATACAGTGGTGGTGTTACACACAGACCACAGGGGAGACACGGCACTATGGGACACATGGACTTGATGGCCACAATGCACAGACCAGGTCACAGAGCTCGAGGGATGTAGGAAGGAGCCTTTTGGCACTACTGCACTGGAATCATGTGAGACAAGGGTGGTGGGGCCTCTGGAGGTGCCTGGGGCGGTCCCCTGTGGCCCCACTGGGCTTAGTCCGTCTTCCACACTTCGTTGAGCAGCTTCACCACCTCGTCATAGATGATAAACACTATGGCCACAACCAGGCTGACCTGGCCCGGAGCGGGACAATGCCCTTGTAGAATCCTTGAGCTCCTCCTTTCTCAGGATCTGCCAGAGGCAGTCCATCGAGTTCCGGTATTTGTGCGCCTCCAGGCCCTACCTGCGGGTCTTAATCACGTCCAGA
>NW_012102876.1:3890436-3891957 GCF_000951045.1 Mandrillus leucophaeus
GTTCGAGGCGCGGCCATGGCGGGCAGGAGGCTGCGCGCAGTGGCGGCCTCGGGTCCGAGACTTTTGAACTCCGCCCTCGAAATGAACTTTCTAAATTCACTGAGACCTGCCTGAAATTTTCGAGGTTCACAATCCTTAAGGTAACAGCTTAAGATTTTTCAGCCTTTCTCTTTTAATACATGAATTTAAAGTTACAGATTTATCTTTAAATCCCTATTCGGGGATTCAACTTCTTCCTGGGTTAGTCTTGGGAGAGTGTATGTGTCCAGCAATTTATCCATTTCTTCTAGATTTTCTAGTCTATTTGCACAGAGGTGTTTATAGTGTTTTCTGATGGTAGTTTGTATTTCTGTGGGATCAGAGGTGATATCCGCTTTATCGTTTTTTATTGTGTCTATTTGATTCTTCTCTCTTTTCTTTTTTATTAGTCTGGCTAGCAGTCTATTTTGTTAACCTTTTCAAAAAACCGGCTCCTGGATTCATTAATTTTTTTTTCTTTTTTTTTTTTTTTTTTGCCATGGAGTCTTGCTTTGTCGCAAGTCTGGAGTGCAGTGGTATGATCTCAGCTCACTGCAACCTCCGCCTCCCTGGTTCAAACCATTCTCCTGCCTCAGCATCCTGAGTAGCTGGGTCGACAGGCACATGCCACCACACCCAGCTAATTTTTATATTTTGAAGGGTTTTTCGTGTCTTTATCTCCTTCAGTTCTGCTCTGATCCTAGTTGTTTCTTGTCTTCTGTTAGCTTTTGAATGTGTTTGCTCTTGCTTCTCTAGTTCTTTTAATTGTGATGTTACGTTGTCGATTTTAGATCTTTCCCACTTTCTCCTGTGGGCATCTGGTGCTGTAAATTTCCCTCTAAACACTGCTGTAGCTGTGTCCCAGAGCTTCTGGCACATTGTGTCTTTGTTCTCATTGGTTTCAAGTAACTTATTTATTTCTGGCTTAATTTCGTTATCAGTAGTCAATCAGGAGCAGGTTGTTCAGTTTCCATGTAGTTGTGTGATTTTGAGTGAGTTTCTTAATCTTGAGTTCTAATTTGATTGCACTGTGGTCTGAAAGACTGCTTGTTATGATTTCCATTCTTTTGCATTTGCTGAGGAGTGTTTTACTTCCAGTTATGTGGTCAACTTTAGAATAAGTGCGATGTGGTGCTGAGAAGAATGTGTATTCTGTTGATTTGGGGTGGAGAGTACCGTAGCTGTCCATTAGGTCCACTTTGTCCAGAGTTGAGTTCAAGTCCTGAATATCCTTCTTAATTTTCTGTCTCGTTGATCTGTCTAATATTGACAGTGGGATTTTAAAGTCTCCCGCTGTTATTGTGTGATAGTCTAAGTCTCTTCATAGGTCTCTAAGAACTTGCTTTATGAATCTGGGTATTTCTGTATTGGGTGCATATATATTTAGAATAGTTAGCTCTTGTTGCATGATCCCTTTACCATTATGTAATGCCCTTCTTTGTCTTTTTTGATCTTTGTAGGTTTAAAGTCTATTTTATCAGAGACTAGGATTGCAACCCCTGT
>NW_012102876.1:3893347-3894070 GCF_000951045.1 Mandrillus leucophaeus
TCATAGATGATAAACACTATGGCCACAACCAGGCTGACCTGGCCCGGAGCGGGACAATGCCCTTGTAGAATCCTTGAGCTCCTCCTTTCTCAGGATCTGCCAGAGGCAGTCCATCGAGTTCCGGTATTTGTGCGCCTCCAGGCCCTACCTGCGGGTCTTAATCACGTCCAGAGGAGTGTTTCCAAAGACGCTGGCTGTGCACACCATGGCTCCAAAGACCCCAGTGATCAGCACGTTCATAGGCTTGTTGGGGTTGTCCCCTCCGTACCAACTGTGCAGGGAATGTCATGACGAAGAAGCAGATGGCCTGATTCCAGCCCTGCTTCAGCACCGTGACTGTGAGGCCCTGATACAGCCCCTTCAGTCCTTGCTACCGCACAATCTTCCTAACCCGCGGAAGAATCCTCTGTACTGGGGGTTTAGGTAGGTGTGGCGACTGAACTTCACCTTGATGGTCTTCATGGGGCACATGATCACCACGGCCTCAGCCACTCCAGCGCCCAGGCAGCACAGCAGCCCGCGCGTGCTGTCCAGCGTCCCTGGGAAACCCGCATGTGGTTGCTGAGGAACCAGAACATTCCGAACCTGGCGGCCGCCTTGGGGATGGAGCCGTAGAGCAGGGAGCTGAGGCCGCGTACAGGCCCAGGACGCCATGGTTGCAGACACTCGGCCACACCGGTCCCGGATGCTCTGGTACCGCAGCGGGTGCGAGCGCTAGTCCAG
>NW_012102876.1:3898335-3901509 GCF_000951045.1 Mandrillus leucophaeus
TTTGCTTGGTAAGTATTCCTCTATCCCTTTATTTTGAGCCTATGTGTATCTTTGCACGTGAGATGGGTTTCCTGAATACAGCACACTGATGGATCTTGCCTTTTTATCCAATTTACCAGTCTGTGTCTTTTAATTGGGGCATTTAGCCCATTTACATTAAGATTAATATTGTTATGTTTAATCCTGTTATTATGATGCTAGCTGGTTATTTTGCCCATTAGTTGATGCAATTTCTTCATAGTGTCAATGGTCTTTACAATTTGGTATGTTTTTGCAGTGGCTGGTACCGGTTTTTCCTTTCCCATATTTAGTACTTCCTTCAGGAGCTCCTGTAAGGCAGGCCTGGTAGTGACAGAATCTCTCAGCATTTGCTTGTCTGTAAAGGGTTTTATTTCTCCTTTGCTTATGAAGCTTAGCTTGCCTGGATATGAAATTCTGGGTTGAAAATTCTTTTCTTTAAGAATGTCAAATATTGGCCCCCACTCTCTTCTGGCTTTGTAGGGTTTCTGCAGAGAGATCTGCTGTCAGTCTGATGAGCTTTCTTTTGTGGGCAACCTGACCTTTCTCTCTGGCTGCCAGTAACAATTTTTTCTTCATTTCAACCTTGGTGAATCTGATGATTATATGTCTTGGGGTTGCTTTTCTCGAGGAGTATCTTTGTGGTGTTCTCTGTATTTCCTGAATTTGAATGTTGGCCTGTCTTGTTAGGTTGGGGAAGTTCTCCTGAGGAGTGTTTTCCAACTTGGTTCCATTCTCCCCGTCATTTTCATATAGTTCCATATTTCTTGGAGCCTTTGTTCATTCCTTTTCATTCTTTTTTTCTCTAATCTTGTCTTCTTGCTGTATTTCATTAAGTTGATCTTCAATCTCTGATATTTTTTCTGCTTGATTGTTTCTGCTATTGATACATGTGTATGCTTCACAAAGTTCTCGTGCTGTGGTTTTCAGCTCCGTTAGGTCATTTATGTTCTTCTCTAAACTGGTTATTCTAGTTAGCAATTCTTCTAACCTTTTTTCAAGGTTCTTAGCTTCCTTGCATTGGGTTAGAACGTGCTCCTTTAGCTCAAAGGAGTTTGTTATTACTCACCTTCTGAAGCCTACTTCTGTCAATTCATCAAACTCATTCTCTGTCCAGTTTTGTTCCCTTGCTGGCGAGGAGTTGTGATCCTTTGGAAGAGAAGAGGCATTACGATTTTTGGAATTTTCAGCCTTTTCATGCTGATTTTCCTCATCTTCGTGGATTTATCTACCTTTGGTCTTTGATGTAGGTGACCTTCAGATGGGATTTTTGTGTGGAGGTCCTTTTAGTTGATGTTGATGCTATTCCTTTCTGTTTGTTAGTTTTCCTTCTACCAGTCAGGCCCCTCTGCTGCAGGTCTGCTGGAGTTTGCTGGAGGTCCACTCCAGACCCTGTTTGCCTGGGTATCACCAGTGGAGGCTGAAGAACAGCAAAGATTGCTGCCTCTTTCTTCCTCTGGAAGCTTCATCCCAGAGAGGCATCTGCCAGATGCCAGTTGGAGCTCTTCTCTATGAGGTGTCTGTTGATTCCTGAAGCTGTGCCCAATGTCGCCCCTTCTCCCAGGTGCTCTGTTACAGGGAGATGGGACTTTTTTCTATAAGCCCTTGACTGGGGCTGCTGCCTTTCTTTCAGAGATGCCCTGCCCAGAGAGAAGGAATCTAGACTGGCAGTCTGGCTACAGCGGCTTTGCCGAGCTGTGGTGGGCTCTGCCTACTTCGAACTTCCCAGTGGCTTTGTTTACACCGTGAGGGGAAAACTGCCTATTCAAGCCTCAGTAATGGCGGATGCTCCTCCCCTCACCAAGCTCGAGCGTCCCAGGTTGACTTCAGACTGCTGTGCTGGCAGCAAGAATTTTAAGCCAGTCGATCTTAGCTTGCTGGGCTCTGTGGGGATGGGATCTGCTGAGCTAGACCACTTGTCTCCCTGGCTTCAGCCCCCTTTCCAGGAGAGTGAAAGGTTCTGTCTTGCTGGCATTCCAGGCACCACTGGGGTATGAAAAAAAAACTCCTGCAGCTAGCTCCGAGTCTGCCCAAACGGCCACCCAGTTTTGTGCTTGAAACCAGGGCCCTGGGGGTGTAGGCACCTGAGAGAATCTCCTGGTCTGCAGGTTGCGAAGACTATGGGAAAAGCAGAGTGTCTGTGCCGGAATGCACCATTCCTCACTGTACAGTCTCTGATGGCTTCCCTGACCCCTTGTGCTTCAGCCCCACCTTGTTTCAGCTCCTCTTCTGTGGGCTGCACCCACTGTCTAACCAGTTCCAGTGAGATGAGCTGGGTACCTCGGGTGGAAATGCAGAAATCACCCACCTTCTGTGTTGATCTCACTGGCAGCTGCAGACCAGGGCTGTTCCTATTTGGCCATCTTGCCAGCCACCATATAATATTATTCTTAAAGTCCTAGCCTACTGACAAATAGCTGGATCATCTGTGGGCATGCCTTGTTTGCTTTTCCTCCTGATTCTTAGTCTTATTTTCCTGCTTCTTTGAACTGTACATGCACACGCACACACAGGTATAAAGTTTAGTGTGCTGAACATTGTGTATACAAGGTGCATAGTGTCTGGGTTGGTATTCTTTATTCCCCAGAGAAAAAGAATCTATCCTCTGTAAGTTATATTAGGTGAGGGGAAAATCACCTCAAACCAATCAAGAATTGAGTGGGGGAATCGAGAGGCTCTGGTGAGGAGTAGGTGCCATGTGCAGGTGGTGAGTGAGGAGGGAGAAGGGAGGGAAAGAGAGGAGAGCGAAGAAAAAAAAAAAAAATTGAGCTGGGTCAGGGCTAGTTTGCCATTTTACTTAGATTCAGTCCACCTCTGCTCTGAAATCTCTTGAGAGTGATACCTTTTAGTTTCAGGGCCTACACGTACAGAATGAAGTATTCCAGGTGTATCCATGTCTCTCTTCTCTATTGACACTCAGTCCCTAGGTTATGTCATTTAGGTTTTCATGGCTTTAAATTCAGTTCTGGGCTGTTGATTCCCAGATCTGAATCTCCAGCCTTGACCTTTCCTAGCAGGAAACAAAGGACACATTCAAACAGGATACCTGGAGAAAATTTAACAAAGGCAATATATAAAAAGGTGTGGGCAGGATCAAGGAAAACCAACAGGAATGGTAACATTCCCTGGGGCTATCAACAGATGGGAACTGTTCCA
>NW_012102876.1:3902704-3907891 GCF_000951045.1 Mandrillus leucophaeus
AGGGTGACATATATACTGAGCTTCAAAAGGCGTGTTTTTACATAAGACTGGTGGAATTGTGGTCTACAAGAGGCATTGCATTGGTGAAAGCATGTAAGCCCCACAGAATGTGGGGGCAGAGAAGAATCAATACCATCCACTAGAGAGGGCTACAGGGGAAGTGAGGTCTTTCTGGGGAAAGCCAGGTGCCAGTCAAAACCAGAGAGTAAAAGAAATCTTCAACAGGCTGGGCGTGGTGGTTCACATCTATAATCCTAGCACTTTCAGAAGTTGAGCCAAGAAGATCACTTGAGCTCAGGAGTTTAAGACCAGCCTAGGTCACATGGTAAGACCCTCCCACCCTCCCCCCAACACCATCTCTACAAAAAATAAAAAATTAGCTGGACATGGTGGTGAGCTTCTGTGGTCTCAGCTATTTGGGAGGGTGAGGTGAGAGGATCCCTGAGAGGCTAAGACTGCAGTAAGCCATGATCATGCTACTGCACTCCAGCCTAGATGACAGTAAGACCCTGTCTCAAAAAGAAAAGACACCTTTGAAACCGCCTTTGCAAAATTATGACCGAGACAGCAAAAGAGATCTAATTTAATCGACTCCATCTTGCTTCTAATCTCCAAGCTGTCCTTTTCATTCTTGGGCAGAGGCCCAACTAACTTTGGGAAAAACTTAGTTTATAGTTTAGAACAAACATGATAACAGCCCTTTCCCAAAGCAGACCTCCTTCTTGCCTACAGAGTAGATTGCATTTGTAGGACTAACATTAGCCATAAGATTAGAACTTATGGCTTAGGAGTCATGCAGCTGGAGGTTACAAGATTCTGACTGTCTCTAAACTGCTCCTAAGATCAGTGCTTGAGATATTTTGCAGACCCTGCACGTGATGAATCAGCTGGCACTACCTAGATTGATAAAATGGCTCATCTGATCTTGTGGCCCCCCCCCACCTAGGAACTGATTGGGTGCAGGAGGACAGCTTTGACTCCCTATGATTTCATCTCTGACCAATCAGCACTCCCGGCTCACTGGCTTTCCCACACCTACTATGTTGTCTTTAAAAATTCTGCTACCCGAATGCTCAGGGAGACTGATTTGAGTAATAATAAAACTCTGGGCTCCCGCACAGCTGGCTCTGTGTGAATTACTCTTTGTCTATTGCAATTCCCCTGTCTTGATGAATCGGCTCTGTCTAGGCAACAGGCAAGGTGAACCCCTTGGACATTTACACCTTCAACAGTGGCGTTTGTCTTGTTTATTGATTTTTTTAGAGGTTATGGTTGGAAGGTTTGGGAGAGAATGGGAAGAGTCCAGGAGAGCACTGAACACAATGGAGATTAAAGTACAGGAGAGGCTGAGCGGTGGCTCACGCCTGTATTCCCAGCACTTTCAGAGGTTGAGGCATGATGATACAGACCTGCAGTCCCAGCTACTCGGGAGTTTGAGGCAGGAGGATTGCTTGAGCCCAGGAGTTTCAGGATGCTGAGAGCTACGATAGTGCCACTGCACTCCAGCCTGGGTGACAGAGTGAGTCCTTGTCTCCAAAAATTAAGTACAGGAGAAACTCAAAGGTGTTCAATTGGTGATGGTACTACCACGTAACACGACCAGTGTTTTTGACTTCTACAATGAAGAGTGTTAAGGTAGCAGCATTTGAGATTGAGGGAGCAGGAGTGCTAACATCCTGCAGGCTCAAGACAGTGCCACGCAATTGTCCTTACTTTAAATGCCAATAACATTCCCCCACTGATGATTAATTAATCCTTATATCACTAAAGATTACAGAAATATGACATATGATGGTATTATCTGGTCTCGAGGATCCAAATGGAATGCTGATGTCACATCCAGGTAGTCACAGTGTCTTTGGCTTGTGGTAGCCCTGAAAAAAGTGGTATTTTCTTGGGATAGGAACATGATAGTTTAGGCTAGATATAGCTGGAGGGAGGGAGTGCTCCCTATCAGTGGATATTTTTATATGACAAATTAACACTCTCAAGTTTGTTGACATTCATTTTTTATATTCATTATAAACAGGGTGATATGGTTTGGCTACGTGCCCACCCAAATCTCATCTTGAATTATAGTTCCCATAATCCCCATGTGTCATGGGAGGGACCTGGTAGGAGGTAATTGAATCATGGGGGCAGGTTTTTCCCATACTGTTCTTGAAGTAGTGAATAAGTCTCACAAGATCTGATAGTTTTATAAATGGGAATTCCCCTACACAAGCCCTCTCTTGCCTGCTACCATGTATGATGTGACTTTGCTCCTCATTCGCCTTCTGCCATGATGGTAAGGCCTCCCCAGCCATGTGGAACTGTAAATCAATTAAACCTCCTTTATAAATTACCCAGTCTCAATTATGTCTTTATTAGCAGCATGAGAACAGACTAATACACAGGGTTAAACTAAGAAGAATTGACTTGAATTACAGACTGGCTGTCTATCACATTGAGCATCCTCAGAGGGAAAGATGTGTAGTCAATGCTATACAAAGATTTTCTTAGAAACATTTCTAATGGAACTATTTCATATTGGAATCGCAGATTAATCAGTGAATGTTTTGTGTGTGAAAAGGAACCTCAGAGACTACCTTGAAACTACTGTCATGCTTCTGAATACTTCAATGTAGAAATACAAAGTGTGCTTCCATTTTGGTCACTCATACCATGCAAGTAAATGAATAGCTGAATACCTTTGATTTTAAATGTAATTATGACCTTTAGAAATAACAGCTGGTTTAAAAATGAGCCAAAGCGTAAGTAAAATGGGCAACGGATATACTTCAGTTCCCAAAAAACATTTATAAGAAAACGTCGTGTTTCCTTTGCAGCTTTCAGTCTTAGAGAAAAGACTTCATCATCTTATATGTGATGCGACTTTCCGGGCTCCTGACATCTTTATAGAGTTTGACTGGAATTTCCTTCTCTTGAAAATGAATGGGCATTTTCTTGCTCTCCACACTCATAAGCTTCACTCCCAGGGGGCCCAAGTTTACATAATCCTATGGTGAACAGACACAAAAAAGAATAGGAGAGGTGATTCAGCAAATTACCAGCTTTGATAGATTAGGCTTGCTTTATTACAGTTGGCCTTTATCTGACAGAGTTCATTGCCCCCTAATTGCCTGATGCTGTGTAAAACATGAAATATGAGAGCTACTATAAATGAGAAAAAAACAAAACACTCAGTAAACTTATATACCCAGTAAGGCATACACAGTAGGAAAGATCTCCTAAAAAGCAGAGAGCAAGGCTAGAAAGCTTGTCTCATAGTGGGTTAATGGGGGAGGGATGCTGGCTATAGTTAGTGCAAAACTACCTACAGTCTGTGAAAGGAAAATAAAAACATGGGACCCCAATTCACTTTGCCAAAAGGAAAAAATTAAGCTGAAAGCTGAGTCATGTAAGCAACTGCCTTTCCTTTTTTTCCTAAGCAGATACATACAGATAAAAGGTTAACTATCTCCACAGGTAGCTACTCTATGTTCACCTGATCTTTTGTAAAGTGCGAGGTGAATACATAGTTGATGGTTCCCCTACCTGCTCCTTTTCTCTTGCAATATGTGGATGACTATAACTTCCTGCTTTCCCCTCCAGCCCACTTTTCTCCTCTAAATATTGAAGGCCTCCAAGTCATCTTTGGAGACAGGCACAGACCACACGCTGTTTCTGTGATTTCGAGGTGTGTTTTTTTTGTTTTTTTTTTTCTCCCAGGTATTATCCTTAACATTGGCAAAATCAACTTCTAAATTGATTGAGACCTGTCTCAGCTACCTTTTGGTTTACAAGTCTAAGATATCAACAAACAGAATTAGAAGCCTAACTGACATGAAATCCATAGCCAACCCAAAACTGGGTGGACAGAGCTCACGCCCTACCCAATGTCCCTTCCTCCAGGAAGTCTCCCATGCCATAACTCTTGCTTTTTAATTCCTTGAACACATCACTTTAGCAAACCTCTCCCAGGTGTTGACTATATGCCAGGCCCTGTATCAAGTGCTGGGGTGCAATGATAAGCACAGACTGATCAGGGACACAGGTACAGGTGGTCTGTTTACTCTTATATGGTAATTGTTGATTTTCTTACCTGTCCTCTACAAGTCTATAAGTGATTTGGGTGCAAGGCCTGGTGTATAGGCATATTTGAGATTTCATTTCTTGCTGTTCTCTCCCTTAAATGCACAAGCATTTAACAAGGACTTGGCATGTTATGGGGTTCTCAATAAATATTTATTTGAGTTTAGAAGAATCAAATAATGAAAAAGGAAGGTGATGTCTTATTTCTCAAAATACATATAATTCTATTTAGCTTTCAAAATATGTAGTTGTGATAAATGAAAGATAGGAAAAAAGCAAGTTGATGGAGACCTACCACGTATTTCAGAATCACTGGGAAGAGGATTCTCAAGTAATACACCATGGCCATAGCAGTTTGACTACATCAAAAACTTTCATGGAAAGTAAGGTCTTTCATTCAACCAAATGGTATGCAATTTCGGGATTTTGTAGACAACTGTCCACTAGCCTGAGATCATCAAGACATCCCAGGAGTCATGATTCCAAGATACTCATGGAGGTGTTTCAGTGCTAGAGGAACTAGAACTTTAGTCTTTAAATAATCACTTGATGGCAGCAGGATTGAATTGTAGTTAGTTAAAATGGTTTGTGTTGGTTTATTCAGTTTCTTCTGCTTTCTTATATCATTTTTTCCACTACCAGACTTTAAGTTCTAGGAGAGCTTTTAAAGTACCAAGAGGGAAAATAACAAGGGATAGCTATGGAAGTAACTGGAATGTACTAGAAAGAAGTTTTAAAATTAAAAGGCTTAATATTCCAGGTTTTAATGAATGGTATATGTGCAATCTGTACTTTCCAAAGATAGCCTAATTCATATCCTATTCCAAGTTCCTTCTCTTACAATGTGATACTGACCTTCCTCCATCAAGATGTAGGAGCTATGTTCCTTCCTCTTGGATGGAACTTTGTAACTATATCAACCAGTAGAATATGATGGAAGTGACAGTGTATGATTTCCATAAAACTTTCTTTCTTTCTTTTTCTTTCTTTTTCTTTCTTTCTTTCCCTTTCTTTTCTCTTTCCTTTTCTTTTTTTCTTTCCTTTTCTTTTTCTCTTTCTTTTCTTGCTTTCTTTCTTTCTTTTTGTTTCTTTTCTTTCTCTCTCTCCTTCCTT
>NW_012102876.1:3908111-3911074 GCF_000951045.1 Mandrillus leucophaeus
CACTCAGTCCCTAGGTTATGTCATTTAGGTTTTCATGGCTTTAAATTCAGTTCTGGGCTGTTGATTCCCAGATCTGAATCTCCAGCCTTGACCTTTCCTAGCAGGAAACAAAGGACACATTCAAACAAGATACCTGGAGAAAATTTAACAAAGGCAATATATAAAAAGGTGTGGGCAGGATCAAGGAAAACCAACAGGAATGGTAACATTCCCTGGGGCTATCAACAGATGGGAACTGTTCCACTCCTGGGTCTAAAGGGGCAGAGGGAGGGAGCACTTACCAGACCTAGAGAGTAGCTATACTGATTATTTCTTGTCTGAGATGATTGGGACCAGAAGTGTTTCAGGTTTCAGATTTTTTAGGATTTTGGAATATTTGCATATACATAAGACATCTTGGGGGTAGGACCCAAGTCCAAACGCAAACTTCATTTGTGTTTCAGATACACCATATACACACAACCTGAAGGTAATTTTATATACTGTTTTAAATTATTTTTTTGTGCACAAAACAAAGTTTTTACTGCAACCCATCATCATATGAGGTCAGGTGCGGAATTTTCCACTTCTAGCATTGTGTCAGTGCTTAAAATGTTTCAGATTTTGAAACACTTTGGATTTTGGATTTTCACATTAGAAATGCTCAACCTTTGTTAGGTGAGCCTTCCAACAGGAATAGTGGCCTTTGATGGAGGGACCCTGCTAATCTATATGACCTGGTAGAGAAAGAGCTGGGGGAAGAAATCTCACCCTTCTCACTTTCTTTGATCTCCTGCTAAAAACTCCCATTAAACAAACTCAGTTGGAGGTTAGAAGCAAAGGACATTGATGCAGTCCATAAAGGTCACCATTTGGGACACAGAGATAAGAGTAGAGAGTAGATCTGGAATGGTCAAACGGAAGCACACATACATGCAACAATTTTATATTCATGAATGTCTAATAGGTATCTCAATAGATGGATATGTTAGGGAATGGAGTAGAGTGGAAAAGAGGCCTGTGAACCAGGTGCCAAATTAAAGATTATGGAGAAGAGTGATAAGAAGAGTTAGAAAATTATAGCAAAGAATAGTAGTACAGGGTGACATATATACTGAGCTTCAAAAGGCGTGTTTTTACATAAGACTGGTGGAATTGTGGTCTACAAGAGGCATTGCATTGGTGAAAGCATGTAAGCCCCACAGAATGTGGGGGCAGAGAAGAATCAATACCATCCACTAGAGAGGGCTACAGGGGAAGTGAGGTCTTTCTGGGGAAAGCCAGGTGCCAGTCAAAACCAGAGAGTAAAAGAAATCTTCAACAGGCTGGGCGTGGTGGTTCACATCTATAATCCTAGCACTTTCAGAAGTTGAGCCAAGAAGATCACTTGAGCTCAGGAGTTTAAGACCAGCCTAGGTCACATGGTAAGACCCTCCCACCCTCCCCCCAACACCATCTCTACAAAAAATAAAAAATTAGCTGGACATGGTGGTGAGCTTCTGTGGTCTCAGCTATTTGGGAGGGTGAGGTGAGAGGATCCCTGAGAGGCTAAGACTGCAGTAAGCCATGATCATGCTACTGCACTCCAGCCTAGATGACAGTAAGACCCTGTCTCAAAAAGAAAAGACACCTTTGAAACCGCCTTTGCAAAATTATGACCGAGACAGCAAAAGAGATCTAATTTAATCGACTCCATCTTGCTTCTAATCTCCAAGCTGTCCTTTTCATTCTTGGGCAGAGGCCCAACTAACTTTGGGAAAAACTTAGTTTATAGTTTAGAACAAACATGATAACAGCCCTTTCCCAAAGCAGACCTCCTTCTTGCCTACAGAGTAGATTGCATTTGTAGGACTAACATTAGCCATAAGATTAGAACTTATGGCTTAGGAGTCATGCAGCTGGAGGTTACAAGATTCTGACTGTCTCTAAACTGCTCCTAAGATCAGTGCTTGAGATATTTTGCAGACCCTGCACATGATGAATCAGCTGGCACTACCTAGATTGATAAAATGGCTCATCTGATCTTGTGGCCCCCCCCGCCCCGACCTAGGAACTGATTCGGTGCAGGAGGACAGCTTTGACTCCCTATGATTTCATCTCTGACCAATCAGCACTCCCGGCTCACTGGCTTTCCCACACCTACTATGTTGTCTTTAAAAATTCTGCTACCCGAATGCTCAGGGAGACTGATTTGAGTAATAATAAAACTCTGGGCTCCCGCACAGCTGGCTCTGTGTGAATTACTCTTTGTCTATTGCAATTCCCCTGTCTTGATGAATCGGCTCTGTCTAGGCAGCAGGCAAGGTGAACCCCTTGGACATTTACACCTTCAACAGTGGCGTTTGTCTTGTTTATTGATTTTTTTAGAGGTTATGGTTGGAAGGTTTGGGAGAGAATGGGAAGAGTCCAGGAGAGCACTGAACACAATGGAGATTAAAGTACAGGAGAGGCTGAGCGGTGGCTCACGCCTGTATTCCCAGCACTTTCAGAGGTTGAGGCATGATGATACAGACCTGCAGTCCCAGCTACTCGGGAGTTTGAGGCAGGAGGATTGCTTGAGCCCAGGAGTTTCAGGATGCTGAGAGCTACGATAGTGCCACTGCACTCCAGCCTGGGTGACAGAGTGAGTCCTTGTCTCCAAAAATTAAGTACAGGAGAAACTCAAAGGTGTTCAATTGGTGATGGTACTACCACGTAACACGACCAGTGTTTTTGACTTCTACAATGAAGAGTGTTAAGGTAGCAGCATTTGAGATTGAGGGAGCAGGAGTGCTAACATCCTGCAGGCTCAAGACAGTGCCACGCAATTGTCCTTACTTTAAATGCCAATAACATTCCCCCACTGATGATTAATTAATCCTTATATCACTAAAGATTACAGAAATATGACATATGATGGTATTATCTGGTCTCGAGGATCCAAATGGAATGCTGATGTCACATCCAGGTAGTCACAGTGTCTTTGGCTTGTGGTAGCCCTGAAA
>NW_012102876.1:3918907-3925122 GCF_000951045.1 Mandrillus leucophaeus
GCCTCCCGGGTTCATGCCATTCTCCTGCCTCAGCCTCCCAAGTAGCTGGGACTACAGGCTCCTGTCACAATGCCCAGCTAATTTTTTTGTATTTTTAGCAGAGACGGGGTTTCACTGTATTAGCCAGGATGGTCTTCATCTCCTGACCTCGTGATCCACCCTCCTCGGCCTCCCAAAGTGCTGGGATTACAGGCATGAGCCACCGTGCCCAGCCTAATTTTTGTATTTTTAGTAGAGAGGGGGTTTCACCATGTTGGCCAGGCTGGTCTCAAATTCCCAACCTCAGGTGATCCGCCCGCCTCAGCCTCCCAAAGTGCTGGGATTACAGACATGAGCCACCACAGCCAAACTGCTGCTTTTATCTTGGTCTCTAGGATTGCTTATTTTGGGAGAAGACAGACACTATAACAAAGGAAATTCAAAACACCCTGTGGGGAGGCACATGTGAAGAAGAAGTGAGGCCCTCAGTTTAGCCAGCATCAACATGCTAGCCATATGAACAAACCACCTTGGAAGTAAAGACTTCTGCCTCAACCAAGGCTTCAGATGGGTGCAGCCCTAGCCAACATGTGGTTGCAACTGACTGAGAGTCCACCAAGTGAGAACTGTCTAGTGGAGCCCTTCCTAAATTTCTAACCAACAGAGCCCTAAGGGAGAATAGTTATTGTTATAAGCTACTAGGTTTTTGGGATTGTTATGTAGCATTAGATAACTTACTTTGTATACTATTAATGAAGGCCTATAAAGGAATATAGGAAGAAAATTGGGCAAGAGTAGGAGTGAAAATGGTATCCAAATGAGAGATATGAATGGTGGGCCAATTTTACTAATAATTGCAAATGGAATTTTCAATATCCATATTTTAGGTTAATTTTCTCAATTAATAAAACAGCATTTTCTTGGTAGTCAAAGTAACGTTCTTATGAATCTTACCTTGAAATCCTTCTCATCCTCATATAGTAAGTACTTCATATCAGTGTCCCCAAACTCTGTGCATGAGTTTTCCTCTTTATCTGTCTTTACATACTGTAGATCTTCGATGCTATTTTCATGACTAAGGTGTAAGGTACTGCTCTCATCTGATGAGGACATCAAGTCTCTACTTTCTACTTCTATGGGTTGCAATTCTGACTTCTCTTCTTGGATGAATACAAAGGAATTAATTATGTATACATTTTGAACATATAAAAATAAAAATGCAATTCATACTTTGTCACATTTTTAATTGGATAGAACTTTGAGAACTGCAAATGTAGAATTTATGTATTATAGTAAGAGGGAGTCCCATTTGTAGAAACTCCAAGTTGTATTTCTTTCTGTTAGCTAATAAGTTACAGTAATTATATTTGTGCCTATGTATATGTTGTCATTTTGGTTGGCTAAATAGGGCCCTAAACCTTGCCAGTGTAGATAACAGCCTCATCCCTCTCTGCCAGTATTTATTTAATTTACTGTGAAACATAGTGACCTTCATTTGAAAGTGGTACTACAGACAGGAGATAGATTAGGACAAGCACTGCAAGAGGAGAAATTGAGAGAAGCTGGCAGGTAACTAGTCTCTGAATAACTTTTGTATGTGGGGCACCTGCTCACAATAGTTAAGTGTATTTTAAATAGAAAAACAAGAGTTTGAAAAAAATCACCATCATTATTGCAATTAAATAATACCTATATGTGTTTCTGGCAATTCCAAAGGCATTTCTTCAGGTGGCACTTCTAGTCCAGCAGCTTGGGTAAGATATAGTCGCCTAAAAGAACAAATAAGAAAAACAGTCTATCAGTCAATAAATATTGTATTGCATGCTTACTAGGGTCTATCTCTCTACTAGGTGCTAGAAATGCATAATGAAAAGTGATACATCATTTCTACCCTGAGGAGCATAAAGTCCAGTGGGGTGACAGACAGCCTTACAGTATTTTTAAGTCATGGTGTGTACCATGATGGGTAATTAGCATAATGTGAGAATGCTGGGATGCAGAAAGCAGCAGCACCTGGGTCAGCTTTAGGAGGAAGCAAAGTTTTCCTGGATGAAACCTGAGCTTAGTCTTTGATATGGTTTAGCTAGGCCCTACCCAAATCCCATCATGAACTGTAGTTTGCATAATCCCCATGTGTTGTGGGAGAGGGACCCAGTGGGAGGTAAGTGAATTATGGGGGCAGTTACCTCCATGCTGTTCTCATGTTAGTGAGTTCTCATGAGATCTGATAATTTATAAGGGGCTTTTCCTCAGCCTTCGCTCTGCACTTCTCCTTCCTGCTGCCATGTGAGGAAGGTCATATTTGCTTCTCCTTCTGCCATAAATCTAAGTTTCCTGAGTCCTCCCCAGCCTGGTGGAACTGTGAGTCGGTTAAATCTCTTTCCTTTCTAAATTATCCAGTCTCGTGCAGTTTTTTTATAGCAGCATGAGAATGGACTAATGCAGTCTTGAACCTGGAGGTGCTTGCCAGGGAAGAGCTAGGGGTGAAAGAAGAGCATTCCAAATAAGGGAATAACACACTTAAAGTTCAAAAAAAATGAGAGTGAGCATGGCACCAGTCAGGTCACTGTTGTAGTATTTCAGGTGTGGAATGATAGTGGCCTGAAAGACACGGTTTTGAAATGAAGAGAGAAAGAGAAAGCGAGCAGGAATCCAAGATGCCATCTAGGTCCTGGCTTTCGCTTAGTGATAAGCTTCACCTACAAGCAGTGAATTGATGTCCATATGCTGTTGTAGCTCTCTCTACATTGTTTAATTCTGTGCTCTCCTTTTTAGAGTGTCCGCTGAATTTTTAATCAGAAAATATGATGCTTTGAAAACTCTGTATGGCATTTCCATGAGGTTTATCTGAAGACAGCATGAAGTAATTGAACACTTGCAAATGTGCAAACCACCCTTCATGCTTAGCAGCTAAGCAACCAAAGTGAGTCCCCTAAATTAGAGGCTGTCAGTTATTTAAGAACATGAATAAAGTGTTATCCAGATGCGAATGGCTCCAGCAAATACTGTAACTACATAAAATATTTACACCTATGAAACCTTCTAAAAACTTAACTTTAGTTAAGGCAAGTTTAGAAAGGTACCTTAGTAAAGATAAGTTTCACATGTAGCTGTGGTCTGCAGGGAGACAATGTCTGAGGCTATAGAATTCTTTTCTTTCCTAGTTTTACCATTGTGAACAATTAAGATCTTTCTAAATGCCATAACCTTCAGGAATCTAGCTTTTTCTATTAATCACTAGTTTACTGTCACTTCTGTACTACTACAGGGTAACAACACTTGATACTTAATGATATGGAAAATAGTTCAAAAGATGTTCTTATGGTAAGTTAATGTTAGATTTGTAGGTATTGGCCCACTTAGCCTCAGCCCTGTGGCGCTGGAGTCCTGGGCAGTCACCTCTGGCTGACAGTTTCCTCATCTGTTTGTCCCAGTGTGTCAAACAAATCCTATGACATTCTATGTGAGTTGTGATGGGAAAAAGTTTGAGTAGCTCTACATAGGAAATGTGGTAACTCTATTAACCACAGTATCCCATTCCTCATCCAAATAGGAAAATAGAACTTCTTCTGTGTCCACTGGAGACAGTTCATGTCTATTTCTTAACACCCTACCAGTATTTTACAAAACTTAATTCTCAACAAAGAGATGGAGGGGGAAGTTACCATAAAATATAATATGTGTAATATTCCTTTGGCTTGGAAATGGGTACAGTGAAAGCTCCTGAACGCCCTCAGGTTGTCTTTCTGCATAAGAAGTCTAGTAGATAACTGAGGGCTTTCACATTTTCTGGTTTCTTTATGCGGGTCTTTCTAAAGTGTCCAAAAACAGTTGCCTCAAGGAGTTTACAAGCTAGTAAAGCAGCAGACATTAAATAAATAATCAAAAGTGTGATAAAGGTTGGTTACAAAGGAAAAGTTCAGAGTGTTATGGAAGCATATAGCAAGGACACATATATCAGTTCCTATAAATGTCACCCATGCTGTTTCTTTTCCCTTGGAAATATTTTGACTTCATTTGTTCCAACTCTGAAGCTAGACTAAGCATTCCATTCCTCTCAGTAAGGAAAGCCAGCCCCTTAAAGCACTGATGAACAATGTGGATTTTACGGAAGATTTTTACGGGGAAGAGCGAGGATGAGGTTAAATTATATACTGCACAGTAAACAACTCAATGAAAAATCCCCATTAAAAGTTTCTCAGTCTCCCATTCTGTTCTTGCCAAGTCCCCTCTGGCCTATGAAATAATTCCCTTTTTTAGAATTATTAGCACTTTACAACCATATCAGAACAAAATCAAATATACCAGACTGAGTTGATCCAGGTAGAGACATGGGTCTGGCAGTTTAGAGGGTAGCTCTTTCCTAAAGTTTCGCCAGTTCAGAAAAGGCGGCAGTGGACAGCAGGTATAGCAGTAGTTAGAAGCCACATACCAGCAATGCCTGGCAGAGATTAGACATGATTCTAAAGGCAGCAGCAGCAGATGACGAGGATTAGAGGTGGGACAGGAATGTAGCACTGGAGACCTGATCACAGAGAGGAGGGCTGGCAAAAGCGAGCACTGCCTACTGGGCAACAGTGAGCACCTACCCCCAAGGGGCTCTCTAGGGCACCAGCTGAAGAGACTGGAAATACAGGAGTTCAGTAATCAATCCTCATTCAGCTTCACCTCATCTATATTGGTGTCTACTCTCTCTGAAGCACACAAGTAATCATGCAAAGGGGGCAGATGGCCTCTTTCTCTATCCTGCCCCACCCAGTTTATCTCCCAATTTCTCTAATCTTGTATCCTGACACCCATCATTTAGCTTGGCAAAGAAGAAACCCATAATTTACCTGTATCCACCTTTCTTGGAAAACAATAGAAAGTTTAAAAATAACAAATACATGATCATGTCTCAAATAGTAATTTTCCATGTCACACAAACAATAGGAACTACTTGTGTGGAAAATTTTTCCTGGCTATTCCCCCAGGTTCAACTTAACATCTGCTTTAATTCCTAGACCTAGACATTTCTCTCCCATACTTGCACACATGCACCCTACATTTGTGTGACTTACCCTCTCTTCCTAAACATGCTACTATTAGATTTTTTTTTTGGTTTTGACTACTTGTCTACATTATGAGTGCCATTTTGAATTTTAATTTTATATTCAAGGGCCCTAGGTTACTGTCAGGATTAATATATTAAGACTTTTTTTGTCAGATAAGGAAAACAGCTAACCAAACATATAAAGGTGTATGCACCACTTGGTTTCTTGTGTGCACGAACAAATGTGACTTGAAATGCCAAGCTCTTTTCTTGGCCTCCAGGGTAGTTTTGACTCTTTCAACCAAAAGAAATAATTCTACAATACATAGGAGCCCAGATCACCTCCATGAAGCTTCCGGCAAGTGGATCACCTCCTCCTCTGTGCTAACTCTCTACCTCCTCCATCTTCTGCTGTACTGTTATGTACTTACTTTCATGACCATTCCCCCTGCTGGTCTGGAGGCTCCAGAATGTTGGCAGTTATGATGCTCATGTTATGTGCTGGCTATTGGGACTACAGTGCATTGCAAGAAAAACCAAGTCAAACTTTACATTGTACCAATGGTCAATAGTAATAATCCTATACCTTCATCCATTTTATGTGTCCCTTTCTTTTTGACTACTGCTGGAGCACTGAAGAATTAAATCATCTTTTTTTTTTTTAAAGCAACTTTTTACAATAGATACAAATGTTTACAAAATACTCTATATATATTAACAATTTTCACCTGGGTATCTTGAGATCCACAAGTCTACAGTTGAATAGTTGATCAATAAGCACCAAATTTTCTGCTTCCAGTTCATGAATAGCATTTTCTAATTCTTCAACTTCCTTCCTGTGAATTGCAACCTGTTCTCAGAAGGAGGGAATGAATGTTGGTACGTACTGATTCAATTCTATTAAGTTTTCTTTTCTTTCTTTTTTTTTTTTTAAGACAGAGTTTCACTTTTGTTGCCCACACTGGAGTGCAGTGGTGCAATCTTGGCTCACTGCAACCTCCACCTCCCGGGTTCAAGCAGTTCTCCTGCTTCAGCCTCCTGAGAGGCTGGGATTACAGGCATGTGCCACCATGCCCAGCTAATTTTGTATTTTTATTAGAAACAGGGTTCCTCCATGTTGGTCAGGCTGGTCTGGAACTCCTGACTTCAGGTGATCTGCCTGCCTCGGCCTCCCAAAGTGCTGGGATTACAGGTGTGAGCCACC
>NW_012102876.1:3925172-3925772 GCF_000951045.1 Mandrillus leucophaeus
CAATCTTGGCTCACTGCAACCTCCACCTCCCGGGTTCAAGCAGTTCTCCTGCTTCAGCCTCCTGAGTAGCTGGGATTACAGACATGTGCCACCATGCCCAGCTAATTTTGTATTTTTATTAGAAACAGGGTTGCTCCATGTTGGTCAGGCTGGTCTGGAACTCCTGACTTCAGGTGATCTGCCTGCCTCGGCCTCCCAAAGTGCTGGGATTACAGGTGTGAGCCACCATGCCCTGCCAAGTTCTATTAAGTTTTCTATAGTAAACTCAACTTCTAAAAGTGCATTTGCCTGAGGGGAAGACCTATTGTGTATCATTTATTACTGGGCTTGCTTTGTTCTTCCTCCCTAAAAAGGAATAGGTGGAAATCATTTTTAGATCATCAGTAGAACTTGTCTGAATAGTTAGGCAGTTATTATAGAATAGCAGGAATTGTCCTTTTCTACCCTTCAAAAACACTGCTGAACTTAGATATGAGACAGAGGCAGAGATAACTAAGAAAACATGGCTTAATGTTTACTGAAGAAATGGACTAACTTTGGTACATCAATTGGGCCTGTAAAAAAGAAGAAGAAAAATAATGTGGCTAATTCAAATAAGAA
>NW_012102876.1:3930342-3930887 GCF_000951045.1 Mandrillus leucophaeus
GAGGATTATTGCATGGATGTTCATCAGGGATATTGGTCTAAAATTATCTTTTTTTGTTGTATCTCTGCCAGGCTTTGGTATCAGGATGATGCTGGTCTCATAAAATGAGTTAGGGAGGATTCCCTCTGTTCCTGTTGATTGGAATCATTTCAGAAGGAATGGCACCAACTCCTCTTTGAAACTCTGGTAGAATTTGGCTGTGAATCCGTCTCATCCTGGACTTTTTTTGGTTGGTACGTTATTAATTATTTGCCTCAATTTCAGAGCCTGTTATTGGTCTATTCAGGGATTCAACTTCTTTCTGGTTTAGTCTTTGGAGGATGTATGTGTCCAGGAATTTATCCATTTCTTCTAGATTTTCTGGTTTATTTGCATAGAGATGTTTATAGTATTCTCTGATGGTAGTTTCTATTTCTGTGGGATTGGTGGTGATATCCACTTTATCATTTTTTATTGCGTCTATTTGATTCTTCTCTCTTTTCTTCTTTATTAGTCTTGCTAGCAGTTTATCAATTTTGTTGATCTTTTCGAAAAACCAGCTCCTC
>NW_012102876.1:3930937-3936805 GCF_000951045.1 Mandrillus leucophaeus
CTTTACAATTTGGCATATTTTTGCAGTGGCTGGTACTGGTTGTTCCTTTCCATGTTTAGTGCTTCCTTCAGGAGCTGTTGTAGGGCAGGCCTGGTGGTGACAAAATCTCTCAGCATTTGCTTGTCTGTAAAGGATTTTATTTCTCCTTCACTTATGAAGCCTAGTTTGGCTGGATATGAAATTCTGGGTTGAAAATTCTTTTCTTTAAGAATGTTGAATATTGGCCCCCACTCTCTCTGGCTTATAGAGTTTCTGCCAAGAGATCCACTATTAGTCTGATAGGCTTCCCTTTGTGGGTAACCTGACCTTTCTCTCTGGCTGCCCTTTACATTTTTCCTTCATTTCAACTTTGGTGAATCTGACAATTATGTGTCTTGTAGTTGCTCTTCTCTAGGAGTATCTTTGTGGCGTTCTCTGTATTTCCTGAATTTGAATTTTGGCCTGCCTTGCTAGGTTGGGGAAGTTCTTCTGGATAATATCCTGAACAATGTTTTCCAACTTGGTTCCATTCTCCCTGTCACTTGCAGATACACCAATCAGATGTAGATTTGGTCTTTTCACATAGTCCCATATTTCTTGGAGGCTTTGTTTGTTTCTTTTTACTGTTTTTCTCTAAACTTCTCTTCTCGCTTCATTTCATTCATTTGATCTTCAATCACTGATACCCTTTCTTCCAGTTGATTGAATTGGCTACTGAAGCTTGTGCATGCGTCATGTAGTTCTCATGCCATGGTTTTCAGCTCCATCAGCTCATATAAGGTCTTCTCTATGCTGTTTATTCTAGGTAACCATTTGTCTTTTCTTTTTTCAAGGTTTTTAGCTTCTTTGCGATGGGTTTGAACATCATCCTTTAGCTTGGAGAAGTTTGTTATTACCAGTCATCTGAAGCCTTCTTCTCTCAACTCATCAAAGTCATTTTCCTTGCAGCTTTGTTCCGTTGCTGGTGAGGAGCCACATTCCTTTGGAGGAGAAGAGGTGCTCTGAATTTTAGAATTTTCAACTTTCCTGCTCTGGTTTCTCCCCATCTTTGTGTTTTTATGTACCTTTGGTCTTTGATGATGGTGACGTACAGATGGGGTTTTTGGTGTGGATGTCCTGTTTGTTAGTTTTCCTTCTAACAGTCAGGACCGTCAGCTGCAGGTCTGTTGGAGTTTGCTGGAGGTCCACTCCAGACCTGTTTGCCTGGGTATTGCCAGCGGAGGCTGCAGAACATCAAATATTGCAGAACAGCAAATGTTGCTGCTTGATCCTTCCTTTGGAAGCTTCATCTCAGAGGGCCACCCAGCCGTATGAGGTGTCAGTCAACCCCTACTGGGAGGTGCCTCCCAGTTAGGCTACTTGGGGGTCAGGGACCTACTTGGGGAGGCAGTCTTTCTGTTCTCAGATCTCAAACTCCATGCTGGGAGAAGCACTTCTCTCTTCAAAGCTGTCAGACAGGGACATTTAAGTCTGTATAAGTTTCTGCTGCCTTTCGTTCCACTATGCCCTGCCCCCAGAGGTGGAGTCTACAGATGCAGGCGGGTCTCCTTGAGCTGTAGTGGGCTCTACCCAGTTCAAGCTTCCTGGCTGCTTTGTTTACCTACTCAAGCCTCAGCAAAGGGGGGTGCTCCTCCCCCAGCCTCACTGCTGCCTTGCAGTTCGATCTCAGACTGCTGTGCTAGTAGGGAGTGAGACTCTGTGGGTGTGGGACCCTCCAAGCCAAGTGTGGGATATAATCTGCTGGTGTGTGATTTGCTAAGACTGTTGGAAAAGTGCAGTATTAGGGTGGGAGTGACCTGATTTTCCAGGTGCCGTCTTTCATAGCTTCTCTTGGCTAGGAAAGAGAATTCCCTTCCCCCTTGCACTTCCCGGGTGAGGCAAAGCTTCTCCCTGCTTTGGCTTATGCTCCATGTGCTGCACCCACTGTCCTGCATCCACTGTCTGACAAGCCCCAGTGAGATGAACCTGGTACCTCAGTTGTGGTACCTCAATTGGAAATGCAGAAATCACCCATCTTCTGGGTCACTCATGCTGGGAGCTGTAGACTGGAGCTGTTCCTAATCGGCCATCTTGAGGGGGGGAATCCCAGTTCTCATCTGTTTTTAAGAAGTGTATTTTGTTGGGAGGCTGAGGCAGGAGAATCACTTGAACCCGGAAAGTGGAGGTCGCAGTGAGCTGAGATCACACCACTGCACTCCAGCCTGGGTAACAGAGTGAGACTCTGTCTCATTAAAAAAAAAAGAAAAAAGTGTATTTTGATAACTTTTGTCCAAAGAGGGCTTGATAGTGGGAAGAGTATATAGAAGAATGTTACTAGATAGAACCTGCAAACCCACCTCTCCACCACCCAAAGCAGCATGAGCTACACAGGTGCTGGATCAGGAGGTGCTCATGGGGACAGAACAGAGCAACAGGAGAATTAGAAGGAAGAGCATATAATAGAAAGAGGTATGCTGGTGAGAATAGTGGTGATATAAACTGGAGGAAGTAATAAAAGTCTTGAGGGAATATGATAAAAGAAAGAAGGCACAGGGGTTTAGATTCAGTATCTCTTGTCAAGAGCTGCCAAGAGTGTAACTGAGATGGGTACTTAGAAGGAGATGATAACATTTTCTGATTTGTCACTGAGATTTAACTGTATTTTGGTATCTTAAAGCATTCAGTATGTTACCACATGCATATCTCTATCACATGATCATTTATTAAATGCATGAATTCTTAGCAAATAACAGAGAAACCAAGAATAAAAATAAAAAATTAGCCAGGTATAGTGGCGTGCACCTGTAGTCCGCACTACTTGGGAGACTGAGGCAGGAGGATTGCTTGAGCCCACAAATTCAATGTTACAGTGAGCTTGATTGCACCATGACACTTCAGCCTGGGTGACAGAGAAAGACCCTATCTCCAGAAAAAAAAACAAAAAACAAAAAACAAAAAACAAAAACATGAGATAGGGCTTGCTCTGTCACCCAGGCTGGAGTGAAGTGGTATCATCTCATCTTACTTCAGCTTCAACCTCCTGGGGCTCAGGTGATCCTCCCACCTCAGCCTTCTGAGTAGCGAAACTGCAGGTGTGCCACCACACCTGGCTAATTTTTTTTTTTTTTTTGGTATTTTTTGTAAAGATGGAGACAGGGTTTCGTCATGTTGCCTAGGTTGGTCTCAAACTCCCGGGCTTCAAGCAAGCTGCTTGCTTTGGCCTCCCAAAGTGCTGGGATTACAGGCGTGAGCCACCCGGTCAATAATTCATTTATTTATTTATTTATTTATTTATTTATTTATTTATTTATTTATGCTGTGTCGCCCAGACTGGAATGCAGTGGCGTGATCTTGGCTCACCACAGCCTCTGCCTCCTGGGTTCAGGCGATTTCCTGCCTCAGCCTCCATGGGTGCCTTCCACGGGCACCGGCCATCATGCCCAGCTATTTTATTTTTATTTTTATTTTTAGTAGAGACGGGGTTTCATCATCACACCTGTGATTATAGGCGTGAGCCACCACACCGGGCCATAAATTCTTATTATGGGCAAGGTTCAGAGCTAGATGTAGAAGGATGCAAGGGTGAATAAGCCTTGGCTCCTTCCCTTAAGAGAGCTTATAATCCAGTGATAAAAACCACCAGTAATTATAAAGCAATACCAGTCCCATGGAAAAGGCTCAAATATTGCTGGTGGCTTGAAGTTACAAAGAAAGGCATATATTATTTATCTGCCTCAAACAATTTAGTAAAACCATTTAAGTCCATAATACTAAATTACAAAGCTAGGGTTTGGTGTTTTAGGATCTCATATGTTGAGAGATAATTATGTTGATTACAAGCTTGAATGCCTTAAGGAAAATTTATCATTTTCAGATGTCAAAGGATGAGAAAAAATATTATAGTTAGACACTGTAAACAGAAGGAGTTAATACAATATTTGGGAGGTGTTTGACCTAAGGGCCGGCATGCTTGGGAGGTAGCACACACAGTTCTTGGTCTCTTTCCAAAGCTGGAAATAGGGGCCCTTTTGAGATGTTGCATCCACTCTTTCAGGCTAAGGCTCTCCTATGACATCACGTATCCCTTTAGAATAGTAATGTGCTCCTCAATAGCTATCCCCCTCAGTCTTTTGAAATGTTAGGGAATAAAAACTAATTCTTTTTCATAACCCTACAGACACCTTTGGATTTCTGGGGTCAGAAAGTAAAAAGGAGGAAGAAGCAGAAGACCATATTTCCCTCCCTGCCTCAGCTGCCCCCCAGCAAAATGCCCAAGAAATGTACATAGGAACTGGGAGAGATAATTTAGTTAAAACATTAAGTTGGGGACCTGGGATCCTGATTAGAATATATGTTCTTGAAATTTTCTCCTGAAAGATACAAGTTAGCCTTATGTCTCCTCATACTTGAAATCCTGATGGTAACTTCCTTAATTCCCTTTGTCTAGTTTCTCCAGCTTTCCATTTGTTAATCTCAATCATTTGGAAATTCCAGTTTCCTTCATTTTCTAATAAGCATGCTAAATAAAACCAGATAATTAAAATCATGCAGTGTTACTTATTACAACTAATACATGAAAAAAAGAAAATAATTATAAATTAAAACAACAACAAGAAAGACAATCTTGTAACAAAACAGCTCTGTATCCTTCCCAGTGATCTAAATATTTCTTTATTGCTGAGATATAAATGGAGAAATATTTTCATTAGTTCCGTTATTAAATATCCTTTGTTACTCTTTCTAAACTTTCCCCAAAGAAATTAATTAACATGTATTGTTCTGTTTCCAGGCAATTTTCAATTCTTGTGATGGTACCAGAAATAGTTTTAATTACTTTTGCAAGTAAATTTAATAATGTTAAAAATGAATATTTATTAAAACAAAGACAAATTAAATCTATTAAATTTCCATAAAATGATTTGTTATTTTATTTTATTTTTTGAGACAGGATCTCATTCTGTCACCCAGGCTAGAGTATAGTGGCCTGAACATGGCTCAGTACAGCCTCAAACTTCCAGGCTCAAGTGATCCTTCCATCTCAGCCTCATGAGTAGCTGCGACCACAGATGTGTGCCACCATGCCTGGCTACTTAAAAAAAATTTTTTTTTTTTTTTGTGGAGATGGAGTCTCACTATATTGCCTAGGTTTGTCTCAAACTCCTAGGCTCAAGCAATCCTCCTGCCTTGGGCTCCCGAAGTGCTGGCATTACAGGTGGGAGCCACCATGCCCTGGTGATTTGTTCTTTATTACGAAGTTCTTTTTGTTCCTGATGTCATTAAACTTAGACTTTTTTTTCCTGTCATTTATTTCCATTGAACTGTGAGAAGCAGAAACATAATTTCTGGCTTTAGTAGGAAGAGTCAAGTCATGAAAACAGCCCTTATTAGTCAAATGCAAATTTTTTTATAGTCATTTTCCCTAAACCTAAGATTTATAACTTCTCATGAGATTAAGTGAATTGAGGCCAGGTGAGGTGGTTCACACCTGTAATCCCACCATTTTGGGAGGCCGAGACTGGTGGATCACCTGAGGTCGGGACTTTGAGACCAGCCTGACCAACATGGTGAAACCTCGCTTCTACTAAAAAATAGAAAAATTAGCCGGGTGTGGTGGTGGGCGCCTGTAATCCCAGCTACTTGGGAGGCTGAGGCAGGAGAATCGCTTCAACCTGGGAGGCGGAGGAGCAGTGAGCCGAGGTTGTGCCATTGCACTCAAGCCTAGGCAACAGAGTGAGGCTCCGTCTCAAAAAAAAAAAAAAAAAAAGTATTGTTAAATTATTTGATTAGGATCATACTTTGTATTTAATAAATGTATAAGAAGTAAATTACTCTCTAATACTCTTTTTCTTTTTTTGAGACGGAGTCTCGCTCTGGTCGCCCAGGCTGGAGTGCAGCTGCACGATCTCGGCT
>NW_012102876.1:3937510-3939205 GCF_000951045.1 Mandrillus leucophaeus
TCCAGCTAATTTTTGTATTTTTTGTAGAGATGAGGTTTTATCATGTTGGCCAGGCTGGTCTTGAATTCTTGACCTCAGGTGATTTGCCTGCCTCAGCCTCCTAAAGTGCTGGGATTACAGGCATGAGCCAGCAAAATGCCCAGCCTTAAAAATTGTTAATACCTTTTTTAAAATTGTGAATTCATCCTAGTTAGTTTGGGGAGATAGTATGAACTCCTATTCACCATGACTTAATACTGACAATTTAAAGATAATTGTCAATTATCATAGAAACTATATGGATGTTTAAATTCCTTGTTTCCTAGACTCACTATACTCAGTCAAATAGAGAGCAAGAAAAAGGAAAGAGTGGAAGCTGACAGTGACATTTTTATCTTGAGTGTCTGGGCAGATGGTGAAAAAGGAAATGTAAGGAGGAGAGAATATTTGAGGAGAAACTTAATGAGTTCTGCTTTAGGTACATTGAATTTGAAGTGTCTTTGGGACATCCACGTGAAAATATTTGGCAGGGAAAAAAATGTAGTTTTGGAGATGAGGACACACACCAGTTAGTGCTGAAGATGTACGTTTGTGAATCACATAAGAATAACTCATTAACAAGAACTGCGTGTAGCTGAAGTGCGTCCCCTCAAAAGGCAATGAACTTTGTTTCATAGATGGCATTGAAGCACAGGTTGGGTGGCTACTTTGTATCTAAAGAGAATTTCAAGTAGAAGGGTAGATTGGGCTAGATAAGCTTAAGGTACCGCTGTCCTCATAAACCGGAAACAGGCTACTAAGAAATAGAATTCAATGACTCTATTTGACTGCTAGAGTTCAAACTTCTCTGCATGGCACATAATGTGGGCCAGACATACTTCTCCATTTATTATGATAGATGTGCCATACAATGTAAGATGTCAATAATAGAGGAAACTGGCTGTGGCGTATGTGAGAACTCTCTTAGTATCCTTGCAATAATTCTGTAAATTTAAAACTGATTTTAAAAGTTTATTTTTTAAAAAAGCAGTCAAGAGCAAAACCCCTTTCATGCTTCCTGGCATCTCTGAACTTACTGGAGAGTCATTCATTGAACAGTTTTATGCAGAAGATTGACAAGACCAGGTTTATGTTTCATTTATTTATTTAAGTATTTAATTATTTAATCATTTATTTTATTTAAGTTCTAAATTTTTTTAAAATTTAATTTAATGTTTTGAGACAGAGTCTCACTGTGTTGCCCAGGCTGGAGTGCAATGACACAATCTTGGCTCACTACAACCTCCACCTCCTGGGCTCAAGCAATCCTTCTGCCTCATCCTCCCAAGTAGCTGGGACTACAGGCAGGTTTATGTTTTAGAAAGAGGACTCTGAGGCAGTGTGAAGGAGAAAAGGGAAGATTCCAGTCTAGGCAGGAAAGAAAACCAGGTAAGACACAATTGAAAGATCCGGGTGAGAGATAATGAGGCCTGAAATAGGACGATGGCAGAGAAGGAGAGGTGGTCAAAGTAGAACTGATGGGATTTGGAGGCCTTCTGAATGTGGTGAGTGAAAAGAACATTTCTAAAATAGTTGGCTCTTTGGCCGGGGATGGTGGCTCACATCTGTAATACCAGCACTTTTGGAGGCCGAGGCTGGTGGATCACTTGAGGTCAGGATTTCGAGACCAGCCTGGCCAACATGGTGAAACCCCGTCTGTACTAAAAATACAAAAAA
>NW_012102876.1:3939895-3941570 GCF_000951045.1 Mandrillus leucophaeus
AGGCAGTTCTGGGAAAAAGGGAAGATGCAGTCAGTTTAGGAGTTTGAGATGTCTGTGGTGCATTTAGGTGGAGTTGCACAGCTGGTTGTTGAGTATGTGGGTTTAGAGCCTGGGATTGAGATCAGTTTCAACTTGGACGGCATGCTTTTTAGGCCTGCAACATAATTATCATCCTCAGACACTTCTTCCCTGGTATACTGGGAAGTATACTGTTTCCTGTTTTTCTCTTCATCAGTTTACTTTCTTGTTTTGCTGACATACATGGTTAAGTAAATTCTTGAGAAAGCATGAGAAGTATTGTGAGCCCTTGCATTTCTGAAAATAGCTTTATTTGTACTTAATCTAGTTTAGCTGAGTATAGAACTCCAAGTTAAAAATAATTTTTCATCTGAACTTTGCTATTGAAAAAATCAAATGTCAGTTTTGGTCTTATTCCTTTGTAGTTAACTTCACCCCCACCCCCACCTGCTTCTGCCAGAAACTTTTAGGATTTTCTTTTTGTTCTTGGTGTTCTGAAAATTCATGTCCTTTTCAGAACCCTGATATTTTCTTCTATTATTTCATTGATGATTTCCTTCCCTCTATTTGCCCTTTTTTCTTTCTTTTTTCTTTCTTTGAGAAAGTCTATCACCCAAGCAGGAGTGCAATGGTGTGATCATAGCTCACTGCAGCCTTGACCTCCTGGACTCAAGTGATTCTCCCACTTCAGCCCCGCTGAGTAGCTGGGACCACAGGCATGCACCACCATGCCTGGCTAATTTTCTTTTATTTTTTGTAGAGCCAGGATCTTGCTCTGTTGCCTAGTCTGGTCTTGAATGCCTGGGCTCAAGCAAGCCTCCCATCTCAGCTTCCCAAAGTGTTGGGATTACAGGAGTGAGCCACTGCTCTGGTTCTTATTCTTTCTTTCTGAAATTACTATGTATTAGTTGGATATTGTACATCTTACATTAGTACTCTATGTCTCTTATTTTTCTTCTTCCTTTTTTTTTTTTTTTTTTGTATTGTGGTCTTCCCTGTTTTGAGAGTTGTTCTCTGTTCCCTATTTTATTTTATTTTATTTTTGAGACAGAGTCTCAATGTGTTGCCCAGGCTGTAGTGCAGTGGCTTAATCACAGGTGACTGCAGCCTCGACCTGCTGAGCTCAAGCAGTCCTCCCACCTCAGCCTCTGGGGTATTTGGGACTACAGGTGCTCACCACCATGCCTGGTTAACTTTTCTAGTTTTTGTATATATGGGGTTTCACTATGTTGCCCAGGCTGGTCTCAAACTTCTGGGCTAAAGCGATCCTTCTGCACTGACTTCCCAAAGTGCTGGAATTACATGTGTGGGCCACCACGCCTGGTCTTTTCCTGTTTTATATTTTATTTTTGTTCTTAAAACATCTTGTTCTATAAATAAAATACCTTCTCAGATTTAAAAAGTATATATATATATATTGAGATGGAGTTTCACCATGTTGCCTAGGCTGGTCTCAAACTCCTGCACTCAAGTGATCTGCCTGCATTGGTCTTCCAAAGTGCTGGGATTATAGGTGTGAGTCACTGCACCTGGCCAGCTTTTGTTTTGTTTTGTTTTTCCACTCTGTTGCCCAGGCTGGAGTGCACTGACGGGATGTTGGCTCACTGCAACCTCTTCCTCCTGGGCTCAAGCGATTCTCATACTTTAGCCTCCCAAG
>NW_012102876.1:3943335-3944752 GCF_000951045.1 Mandrillus leucophaeus
CCAGGATGGTCTCGATCTCCTGACCTCGTGATCCGCCCGTCTCGGCCTCCCAAAGTGCTGGGATTACAGGCTTGAGCCACCGCGCCCGGCCGAGTTGGAGTTTTCTAGACAGATGAGGGTAAGGAGATATGGAAGTAAGAGCAGAGGACCGGCATGTACAATCTAGGGAAAACAGTACAGTACCTCGTAACAAAGAATTATCTGGTTCAAATGTCAGTGGTACAGACCAAAGGAGACCATGTCATCCAAAAGAGGCAATTTAACCCAGCAGAGAATCAGCTTAGAATGGTCCTTTAGACTTGCCCCATCACCCAGGAGGAAGTAGGCTCATGAGGAAGACCAAATCAAGTTTTAGGACATAAAGAAACTTTGCACATTTGAGTTTACTGTGTGAATTATAAACCCCAACTTTTTTTTGGTTATTATTGAGATTATTTATGATATTTGTTGAGTAACAGCTTGTAGTGAGATGAGGACTCCACTTGAATTTTATTTTGTCTCAGTCAGTCAAGGTACCATGCTCTTCTCATGACTTCAGTTCATAATGAAAAGTCATTTCTAGTTTAAAAAAAGTGAGAACGAAGAAATTGCTTTTGATGAATTCCACTTACCTCTTTTTTGAGCCAGTCATTCTCCCAGATCTCTAGATAGCTGCCCTTGTCTATGAGCTTTACAGCATTCTAAAAGAAAGTTTCCGGGTTAAGGAAGAGTTGCCACATGCTGATTCATAATTTTAGCAACAGTGATGTGCAGTTAACCTGCATTTAGATTGTGTCTGCAATTACTTTAGGAACATACTTAAGAATTTTTGGTTTGGTTGTTCATTCTTTACTATCCTATTATATTGCTTTTTCTGATTTACACTGTCTATTATAGGTGATTTGGAGAACTGGACAATGTGTAACTGACCATTCAATTGACCTCCATTGTGACCAAATCTGACTGCTATGGTGAAATCATGTTTCACAATTCAGATGGTTAAACTGCAGTGATCAAACATTCTTTAAGTTTATAGTCACAGACATAATCCAACATATAGCAAAAACATGAAGAGATTACTATCTTTTTAATTTGAAAAGATTTTGCATGTCAGTAATAACAACATACATATATATAAATCTAACAGCAAGTAGTTTCAGGATAGGCTGTAGCTGGATAGTCTCCTGAAGAAAGGCATTTTAGACAAAGAAGGCAAAAAAGTCTTACTTTGTCAGTAGGTTCATAAAATATAAATTTATTTTCAATTACATGGATATTGAAAAGAATTTTATAGTGAATAACCAACTATATTTCTCTGCAAGATGCTTTTATATGGATACCATGGTACAAGTTCAATATTTAGTAACTGAAGGGCACAACCAAAAGAAGAAAAATTAAGAAAAATAATCTAGATCATAAACATGGACAGAAATGATTG
>NW_012102876.1:3946157-3961489 GCF_000951045.1 Mandrillus leucophaeus
TTTTTTTTTCAGGTATTTTGTGTAAAAACAAAGGAATTAGAGAACATACAAGATTGAAAATTATGCCTCAAAAATATATTATGTCCCAAATTTTTAAAGTGCCAGCAATGTAGAGTATACTCTTCTAGGTTTAGATATATAAGAAAGTACTTTTTAGATAAATTATATTTCATTTTATAATTCATTCAAAACTTTTATTTTAATATTTTGTTACAACCATTATTACAGGTTGAACATGCAAAATCTGAGAATCTGAAATCTAAAATGCTCCAATGACCATTTCCTTTGAGCATCATGTTGGCACTCAAAAAATTTCAGATTGTGGAGAATTTCACTTTTTCAGTTTTGTTTGTTTGTTTGTTTGAGACAAGGTCTCACTTTGTTGCCCATGCTGGAGTGCAGTGGTGCAGATACGGCTCACTGCAGCCTTGACCTCCTGGGCTCAAGCAATCCTCCCACCTCAGTGCCCCAAGTAGCTGGCACTACTGAGCTGGGACTAGCTGAGACAGGGTTTTGCCCTGTTGCCCAAGCTTGGTCTCAAACTCCTGAGTTCAAGCAATCCACCCGCCTTGGCCTCCCAAAGTGCTGGGATTGCAGGAGAGTGCCACTGCACCCAGCCCGGACTTCTTTGGATTTTGGATTTGGGGATTTGAGATGCTCAACTGGTATAATACAAATATTCCAGAATCTGAAAAAATTCAAAATCTGAAACGTGTCAGATAAGGGATATTCAACCTATATTTCTTATACTTAAAAAAATAACTGATTAATAATTCACTGATTAGCCAAGAGTGGTGGCACACACCTGTAGTCCCAGCTACTCAGGAGGCTGATGCGAGAGGATTGCTTGAGCCCAAGAGGTGAAGATTGTGTCACTGCACTCCAGCCTGGGCAGTAGAGCAAGATCCTGCCTCGAAAAAAAAAAAAAAAAAGAAAGAAAAAAGAAAAAATTCACTGAGCTCTTGTTTCTTGTGAGAGATTATAGTACTTAAATCATCTCATTTAATCCTCACACTATTTCTTTAAGGTAAATACTAGTATTATTCTCCATCTTATAGGTTAGGAAACAGAAGCCCAGAAAAGCTAAGTAACAAATTCATTATACAGCCAGTAAGTGTAGAACTGTGATTTGAACTCAAACTGTCTACCTTCAGAATCCACATTCCTAGGTTTGGATATAAAAGAAAGTATTTTTTAGACAAATTATATTTCATTTTATAAATCATTCAAAACTTTTATTTTAATATTGTGTTACGGCCATTATTACAGGTTGAGCATCCCAAATCTGAGAATCTATCCAAAGTTCTTAACCACTATAATATACCCAAAGAAAAAATAGCAGGAAAATGTTTGTTTTGTTCTGTTTTTAAGAAAATTGAATTATACCTGTGTGGCCCATTCCTTCTTTTGGTCCAGTTGCAACAAAGTTTCTTTGGTTATTTTCTTTCTAGCATCTTCCAAAGTGATTTTATAGTGTTCTTTTTTTAAAAAAAAAAAAAAAAGAAAATTAAAAGCCTTATCAAGGCTGATTCTAGGTAAAACTATGATGTCAGTAAATTTTATTTTCCATCATCCTCAGTTCTCCTTTCTACACATTTTTTTTTTCTGAATTTTCAGGGTACATTTTTACTGAAGAATCTAGTTCCTCCAATTGGAAGATAGACTCTAAGAATTTACTAATACGTTAATGTGAATTAGTTTAAGACCTCTTACACAAGAACATTTGTATTTTCAAAGGACTGTCTCTCCAAAGACAGAATTTCAAACAGTTTAGCATTTGTGTGGCAGTCTACCCTTCATACACACAACTTACTACTCCACAACAGAAATATGAAGACTTTATTATCTATTCGAGTAGCATTCTAAGTCTGACTTCATCTAACTAGATTTCGACTATTCTTGGCATGTGTTTCCTGGGGCAGGAAAGACAGAACAAGGAGAGGAGAGTAGGGAGGGAGTAAGGGTGCTAAGAAAGTTGATAGACCTGGTCATAAGTTAGGCTCAGGTGAGAAAGACAGACAGAAAATGAAGCACAGGATTCTCTGTCCTCTCAAGATTTTCGTATGCTCACAAATGTCATTATTGAGAGAACAAAGAATCATAAAATTTTAGGCCTTGAAAGATGCTTGGAGATCATGTAATCAATATTCCTTCTTAAGGACTATGAGACACTGTGACAGCACAAGGCTGCTTTAAAGAATGGAGAATAAGAAAGCTGGACAGATGAGTCCAATTCGTTCACTCCTTTTTTCAACAAATAACTATCAAGTTCTTTCTGTATGCCAAACAGTATGTAAGACACTGCAAATATTACTGGTTAAGACAGAAAAAAACCCTGTCCTTGTGATATGTACATTCTAATGGGGAAGCCAGATCATAAATAAGTAAACAGGTAAATAAATAATATTTCAGGTGGTGATGTGTGTGAGGAAGAAAAACTAAAATTCTCAATTTTAGATTGGGTGATCAGAGAAAGCTTTTTTTGAGGAGGTAATCAGGGACTGAGTTAGGTAGTCAGCAATGTGAAAAATGAGGAAACTGTACTACTCCAAATGAGTTAATCTAGGAAAAATCAAGGTTAGTTGTGTTTTATTAGTTCCATGTTATATGTTCCCATTAGTTGTGCTTTATTTATATAACATAGGCAGACAATTATTTGGAATTCAGAAAGTGTTTTCCCATACAAATGATGTTGAAAATCATGGCTGCTAGATTTCTGGACAGGTTCAGAGGCTTACTAAACTTATTCTACAGCTAAACAACAGTATTGTACTAACAGTACTATAGAACCTTATTTCCATTTAGGACAGCAGTCCCCAACCTTTTCTGCATGAGGAACTGTTTTCGTGGAAGACAATTTTTCCCCAGACTGGGTGGGAAAGGGGGATGGTTTTGGGATGATTCAAGTGCATTACATATGCACTTTATTTCTATTATTATTACATTGTAATATATAGTGAAATAATTATACAACTCACCATAATGTAGAATCAGTGGGAGCCCTGAGCTTGTTTACTTGTAACTAGATGGTCCCATCTGGGGGTGATGGGAGACAGTGACAGATCATTAGACATTAAATTCTCCTAAGGAGCATGCAACCTAGATCCCTCACATGTGCTGTTCACAATAGGGTTCGCGCTCCTAAAAGAATCTAATGTTGCTGCTGATCTGACAGGAGGTGGAGCTCAGGCAGTTATGCAAGTGATGCAGAGCGGCTGTAAATACAGATGAAGCTTCACTTGCTTGTCCACTGTTCACCTCCTGCTGTGTGGCCCGGTTCCTAACAGGCCACAGACTAATATTGGTCTGTGGCCTCGGGGATTGGGGACCCCTGACTTAGGGCATTGTTTCAAAGGGAAAATTTTCTTCACAGACCAAGTCAGCCAAAGCAGAACCCTCAGGGATTTTATGCTGTAGGGAAGGACATCTGCAGGTCTGGTCTTTCAATTGATCAGGAGCCCAACTAAGGCATCTACCACCGGAACTCTGGCCAGAGAGCTGGGCAAGAGTTACTCAGCCCTCATCTATACTTTGTACTAGCATAGCAGTTTCTCCTATTAGATGAAAATGCTGAGAGCAGAAAGTAAACATTTCTCTTCCATATCTTTTCATTACTGTATCCCTGGGACACAATACATGCCAAAAAATATTTTGAAGAAAATCAAACTTGGTAAACTGCAAGTCTTTGGTGGGCAGTGATCTGAGGCTTCAGCACCAGAAAGCAAATATTGGCTCTTCCTCTTCTCTGGCAGCTTTGGTGGGGAAGGGAAGAGGGAGTAGAGAGAGAGAAAGGGAGCATTCTCCTAACTTGTGGGGTGGCCAGAAAAGGTGGTCAGGAGAGGGCAGTTTCTGCCTCTAACAGAGATGGACTAGAGTGAGGCAGTAGTTCATAAGCAAGAATTCATTAGGTTTTTGGAGTTAGTCTAATTTGACATCTAGAGAATAAGAAGTGGAAGGCTTTATTATTCCAACTTACATATTCCCGTTTATACAGCCTGCATTTTTCTTACTTATTTAAACTAATCTCATGAATATTTTAATCCTTTCAAACTCATTTCTGATGGAATTTCTTTTTTCAATTCACCCCAGCCCATCAGCTTAATGTTGGTTATTTATTTGAACTTCTACCCTACAAAACACAATAATCAATCTAAAAGTTGCAGTGGATCAGGAGCATAATAGATTTTACATTCTTAGCATCTAAAAGAAACCATAAAACCTGGAGCTTGATAACATGAAATATTAATTCTTTGCTATAAATAATTTAAAAATAGATTATCAAATACACTCTAAAGATGTAGCTTTTTCTATTGCCTTATTAATACTGAAAAAGCAATACTCATATTTGATTCTCTTCTAACTTCCATATAAAACTGTATGGACCGTTTTTCTTCTTAAAAATGCAGTACTCAGCACAAGGGTGAATGTGAGAATCTCATTGTTACCCTTTGTGATTCAGATGATGCTTCTGGTAACAATCATTTATTGGTGAATGCAGCCAAAGAAAGTGGGGGCATGTAAAAGTCTCCTTGTAAAAGCTCCAGACACTGCAAGTGGGAGCTTGGGAGATTAGGACTGTGCAGAAGACTCCTTGCTTCTCAGACATCCCATCTAATGGGGTCCCTTCCCAGAAGCTGACTCCAAACTGTACTGGCTAAAGTTTGCTTTGCACTGTTCCGCCTTTCCTGCTGTGTCTGGCTCTGCTTTGGTTTACTCCTCCATGGCCTGTTGAGAGCTTTGTTATCTACTCTTCTCTGACTTCTGGGGTCACATAGGTCCATTGTGGTGACCCTCTCCTGTGGCAGTGGCCTCTTCTCAGGCCCTTTTGGAGCAAACTGAGCAGGAGCTAGCTGAAACACTGGCCAGGTAGCAATCTCTTTAGAGCCGCCCCAACTCACTGAATCAGATTCAGGGGACTATTTGAAGCAGATGGATTTGGGGCCTAACACATCTTGGTTCAAATCCCTGTTCCATTTGTTACTAACATTGTGAGTTTGGTTAAGGCAGTTAACTTCTCTGGGCCTCTGTTTTCTTATCTTTAAACTGGCCTAATTATATCTAACTCAAGGGAACTTGTAAGGATTAGACAAAACATGGATAAGCAGATGCTAGAAATATAAGTCCTCTTGGAGATCACCTAGGGACTCTGATTTTAGAGGCAAGAAAAGTAACATTCAAAGAATCAATGTTACTTTTTTGTAAGGAGTATTGAACCTAATTTAAAAAAATTCACTGTTAGTGTACAAAGAACTCTTAAGAATCCCTGTCCTGTGCCCCAGTAAAGGACAAAAATAAAAATGCTCTGTGACTGTAGTTATCTAATGACTTGTAATAACCTCTCACCTTCTGTATTCCTGGGCTTAATCTGAGGTTCCTTTTCCTTTTGTTGAGAAGTAGCCTTGGCCTGGATATATTAGTGACTGTTTTCTATACTGGTATCCCAATATCCCATTCTAGCTAAAGTTCCGGGAAGCAGATCTAAGTGTTTTCTGCTCCCACCCCTGGGTTTCAGCGGAGGCTGCTGAATAAGGCAGGTGACTGAGGAACAGTTTGTGCCGGGGCTGACTGGTGACCCATGAGGTGGCATTGACAAAGACTGTTGGTCATCTTTGATGAGGTGGATGATGGCACCAGCTGTCTTTAGAACTGGGCTGGAGAATACTGCAAGAACTGTTCTGTGGGAAGTAGAAGAGAAGGGGTACACGTATGCAGAGCAAAGCAGTGGTGTCAGTGAGAGGGACAGTCACAGATCAGGGGAGAGAAATGTGGGGAGGAGCCATGCCTAGAACCACCGCTGATATTATTCTGTCTTCAGTCTTCCCTTTCCTATTTGTGTTACAGCCAATAAGCATTACTCTTGGGAAGTCAAGCAACTTAATTTTTGTCTCTTTCCTTTAAAACTCATACTGTGAGGCTATTGACTTCTGCTCAATAAAATATATGGTAAATCCTATCACTTCTGATTTCTTTGTGATACAAAAGGTCCTCCAACAAGTAATTAATATGTCTAGAATATTGGAACAATTTAAGCTTCTTTCAAAGTTATGCCAATCCCCTTTCCTAACTTGGGCCTGCTGCCATTTCCTCTGCCTTGAGCTTCCATGATTCCTCTCTCAGTGCTGAAGGGAAGAGGGGAGTATGGAAAACGGTAAGAAAGCTCTCACTTGACTGATACTGTCTCAAGCTCATGTCCACTTTCTGGACCTAGATGGCATTTAAGGCTGATGCATTGTCTCATGGGAGTGTTTTAGTAGGTTCTTTGGAGGACAAGCTTCCCATTTCAAATGGTATTTCATCTGCATTCCCTTGATCCAGGGCAAGTACTGTCCTTAGAAGTTGGTAACAACTTTTCTGTTGGTCCCTGGTTTTCAGTTCTGTACTCCCCTCCCACACAAACAAAATCCCTATTTTTCTGTTGGGGACCTATCACTGGCCCCCAACACCCTAGTCAGCTGTCTCAGGCAAGATTCCACATGACTGTTCCCCAACACTCTCTCATAACAAGTTGACAAGAAACACTCCTCCATTCTCTGCCCTGACAAACTCGGGAGTGCAGGCCCAGCCCAGGGCAACAGCCATCTCTTCTGTGTTCTGCTGTCAGTGCCGTTAGCTCCTCAGCCATGTATTCCCTAGATTTCTCAGGGATAGTCATAAACTAGACCTGAATGCCCAAACTATAGGGGACACATACTGAACCATCTGAGAAATCTCTCTGAAGACCTTTCACCCAGATTTGAGATGGAGGATGAATTACCTTTTATCTACTCCTCGGTGGGGGAAAGAGTAGGACTGATAGCACACGAAGAGCTCTTTTCAAAAGTTGTCCCCTAATTTCTAACAACCTTTTCCTCTCTAACTTCTTGTGTAGACTGGAATTCGATGGTCAAAGGTGTGAAACTGGTTTTCTTCTTCATCAAATTGCAAATCTATGTGGCGGTATCTCATCTTATTTTGCTACCTCATTGTAAACTGAGACTTTAAAAAGTTTTAATATCCTGTTTCACTTACAGCAACCTCCCAGCGCCCAACAATAGCCTGAGTCTATCTCTGTTCTTTGCATATAAAGCAGCCTAACTAACGCAAACCCCATAATCATTGGAGGAGAATTCCAGGAAAATCATGAAAGAAGGAAGCCTGTGTAGAAGGTAGGAGAAAAAGAGGGGATGATGGCAGTAAGCCTTCAGATAGATTGATTTAGGAGTCTTGCTCATATTCATTGTGTCCAGTTAGTGGTCCCCAACATGTTTTAATAGTTCCCCTGGTGGAGTGGCTGCTGCTACCTTGATGGTTAAGAGAAGTCCCTAAAACTAATGGAAAATAATACAAGCCCATAACAACCATTTTCTTATGGCTGTGCCCCATGGCTTGACCAGCAAATAATTCAATATATAAATGTTTTTACCACCCCAAAGTTGAATACAACTACATGAAAATTTAAAGTCAAATAAATCATCCTAGTTAATAATTAATTCATTAATTTAAGACAAGGTCTTTGCCTCCCAGACTGGAGTGCAGTGGTGCAATCTTGGCTCACTGCAACCTCTGCCTACTAGGCTCAGGTGATCCTCCCACCTAAGCCTCCCAAGTAACTGGAACTGCAGGTGTGCGGCACCACACCCAGCTAACTTTTGTATTTTTGGCAGAGATGGAGTTTCACCCTGTTGCCCAGGCTTGTCTCGAATCCCTGAGCTCAGGTGACCCACCCACCGTGGACTCCCCAAAATGCTGTGATTACAGGCATGAGACACCACGCCTGGCCCAATCATCCAAACTTCTGATCAAGATAATGGGTTAAGTTTATATGAGAAGATCACTTTTCCTACTTTAAAAATGTAAAATAAATACTGGCTAAAATATTTAAAAATTTGGAAACTACCAGAACAATAACTTTTAAAAAGTATTCTACTGTTTAACAAATGCGTAGGCAGATCAGTGAATCAGAATAGAGAGTAGAGAAAAAGATTCAGATATATATGAGGAATTAAAGTGTAATAAAGTTAGCACTTCAAATCAGTAGGATAAAAATTGATGATATATGATGTTGGAACACCTGGAAAACCATTTGGTAAAAAAATGAAGTTAGATTGCGCTCTCACACAAAAACAATGACTTAAATGTGAAAACAAAACCATAAAAATTGTAGAATAAAATATTGGAGAATTCATTCGTAATCTCATAAACATAAAATCAAAGACTGATAAGTTGGGCACTTTAAAAGCACAACATTTCTTCATTAAAAAACCCATAAACAAAAAAACTAATGACAAATTGGAAAAATATTTGCAATTTATATCACAGTTAAACAGCTCATTTCTTTAAAATGTAAAGAATGCCAAAACACAATAGAAAAATGGGTGATGGATGTGAACAAATGGTTCATGGAAAAGGAAATTCATATGGTTCTTGAAGTTATGAAAAGACACATTCAGTGTCACTTTTAATAAAAGAAATGGAAATTAAAACTACAATGAAATGCCATTTTCTATCCATAAGACTGATAAAGAACAAAAATTTGGATACCACCCCCTGTTGTTGAAGATGTGGGAAAATAGGTATCCTCATGCATACTGGTAGAAGTACCACTTGGTACAACCTTTATGGAGGGCCGCATTTATCACAGTAAAATAAACAGTCTGTTTCACACAACCATTTCTTTCAGAGATACACATAAGTGAAATGACATAAATACAAGAATATTTGTCACAGGACAATGAGATATGTGTAAGGATAGTCATTGCAGCATTATTTGTAATAGTAAAAGACTAGAAACAACCTTAATGCTTACGTGTAAGAAACTGGTCAAAAAAATTATGGTTACCAGCCTGGGAAACACAGTGAGACCTCTACAAAAAATAAATAAAATTAGCTAGGTATGGTGGCACATGCCTGCTCTCCCAGCTACTCAGGAGGCTGAGTTGGGAGGATCGTTTGAGCCTGGGAAGTTGAGTCTGCAGTGAGCTGTGTTCACGCAACTGCACTTCAGCTTGAGTGACAGAGTAAGACCCTGTCTTGGAAAAAAAAAAAAGGTACGATAAAACAATGCAACCACTGGAAGAATGAGGCAGTATTAAGATATACTGATTTAGAAGGATGTTCTTATTGTTATGTGAAAAGCAAGTGAGCCATCATATATATAGCATGCTATTTCTGAGAGAGAGAGAGAGAGAGAGAGAGAGAGAGAGAGAGATGCATAGAATATTTCTGACTGCTACATAAGAAACTGGTAATAGTGGGAGAGGATTTGAGTGGGGACAGAGGGAGTAGCAGGCTGGCACTCTTATTCTCTTTTCAGAAGAAGAACCTTTTGACAAATTGGAACTCCAAGCCCAGACTGATATGGGGCCAAGTTTACATGACCACTGTGGTGCAGAGGCCCTAAGCTGAGAAACTTACATACAAATTGGTCCACAAGCAGAAAGCCCTGACAGGGGAACATGGGAACCACCCACAGGAACCCCTCCACAATGCAGGGCACTGTTTCCAGCTGGGTCCTGGACTATCATCCACCCAGAGCAACTCTTTTGGGTCAGATTTCCCCCATTAATTCTGTCGTATGACTCTTCTGTGTCTAGGTCTCTGGTGTTCTTTGAAGCCACTATGCTTGCCTCAGTAACAGACAGCTGGCCCTCATCGTGTCCAGATCCAGTCCTGGTAAGCTTCATTGCTCCTGATGGCATCCTACTCTATAGCCTTTCCACTTCTCATCTCATGTTTGTTCCCCAGTTTTTCCCTGGTTACAACTTAATTGACTTGGACATTTCTCCATGATGATTCTGGCTATCCAGCGTGGCTAAGCTGAATTAGCTTACCCCACGTGAATTCTCTTTCTAATATAACCTGGCCTCAGGACACTTCTATCTTAGTGGAATTGGTCCTGCCCCCAGTGTGGAAACATACAGACCCCATCCATTGAATGAAGCTTCTTTCTTCTTTTTTTGAGACAAGGTCTGCTCTGTCACCGAGGCTGGAGTGCAGTGGCACAATCACGGCTCCCTGCAGCCTTGACCCTGGGGCTCAACTGATCCTCCCATCTCAGCCTCTCAAGTAACTGGGGCTACAGGCATGAGCCACCATGCCCAACTGATTTTTTTATTTTTTTGTAGAGATATGGTCTCATTATGTTGCCCAGGCTGGTCTCAAACTTCTGGGCTCAAGCGATCCTCCAGCCTCAGGCTCCCAAAGTGTTGAGATTACAGGCATGAGCCACCGCATCCAGCCAGAAACTTCTCTCTTAAAGTCAGTTGGTCACAGGGCTTCTCCACACCACGCCCCACCCGCCCATTTCTTTATTTCCCCTTCTCAGTTTCACAGGTGGTCCTGGGATCATTTTTCTGCTTCCTCCCTCCACCTTTACCCTTAGGCTCACAGCTGCTTGTGCTGACAGCAGAGTAATGAATGATTCAGGGAGTACACACTTTTTTCTTCCACCAATGTATGCCCTACTAAAGATGTTTTTTATTGAACTAGAACTAGTTTTGTTGCAACTGACCTGACATTTTCTCTGCATTCTCTTTAACTGTGTTGATGTCATTTTGTAAGGAAGTAATGAGTTTAGCATGTCGTTCACTCCCTACATTCTTGTACTCCTCCCAATATTCCTTTTCACTGAGTTTCTCAAGGAATAGTTTCTCAGCATTACTTATTTGCATGCGCATATCTGTTGAAAAAAAGACATTGTGTCATTTCTATTTTCCTTGTAACCATTATATGTTGCAATCTGGCTTTAAGAAGTTAAGATCTGATATTAAAATACTGTTAACTCATAAGTACTATCTGATATCTAAAATTTACGGAATTCTAAACTATTCAAACTATTGTTATCTATCTCTCCTGATTCAAAATCTAAGTAAAATTAAACTTCCGTTTATAAAGTAGATGTGTGGTTTGATGGTTGATTGAAATACATAATAGACAACCCATATGCATAGGAAGCTGCAAGTTTACATCATTCCTGTGATAGCTTAATAAAGGTCCTATTTTGTATAGTGTATCATATGATGTGTATTCTTTATTAGTAAAATATCATTTTTCTGGCCATTATATCCTCTGAGCAAAAGTGATTTCAACTTGTGTCCTTCCCAGGTCCTTGGCAACCATTTTTGTAAGTAAATTGTTTGATGCAGTCATCTAAACTTCATTTGTTTGGATTTCTCTTGTATGAAATAATAGCCTCTGATGGTCATACTAACATGTCTTCTCCCACCCCTCTTTGGTAAAACCAGAGTGATAGGTAAGTTCCCTTAAATATACAAATATTGAACTATTTCAAGAATATAAACTTTGTTTGCTAAACATGATATTCTATTCAGTCTTTAGGCCAAATATCATGTTGCTGAATATTTTTGAAAAAGAAGCATTACAAAAGAGTCAAGTACAACGAACTTAATGGCTGTTTGTCTCATCACCATATATCACCTTGTTTGAGAGTTCTTTGAAGGCAAGACTACATTATATTCATCTCTGTAAATCCAGCACTTAGCACAGAGCCTGGCAATTAGTTGGTGCTCAATAAATGTCTGTTGAATGACTGAAGTGTTTCAATCAGGCCAGGGTGATATTCTTCAGTTCAGAGGTCCAGAAGGACTCAGGACTCATCTTTTTCCAAAGATGTACACGAGATACTAATTTTCTTTTTTTTTGGGGGGGATGTAGTTTCACTCTGTTGCCCAGACTGGAGTGCAATGGCATGATCTCAGCTCACTGCAACCTCCGCCTCCCAGGTTCAAGTGATTCTCCTGCCCAGCCTCCCAAGTAGCTGAGATCACAGGCACCCGCCAACACGCCCAGCTAATTTTTGTATTTTTAGTAGAGACAGGGTTTCACTATGTTGGCCAGGCTGGTCTCGAACTCCTGACCTCAGGCAATCTGCCCGCCTTGACCTCCCAAAGTGCTGGGATTACAGTCGTGAGCCACCGGGCCTGGCCACAAGATACTATATTTAAAATCTCTTAACAAATGGTGCTTGTTATTTTCATTAAACAATTATTAATACTACTATAACCTAGATGGGCAGTTGCTCTCATTCGAGCAGACTGCTACTGTCTCAGGCCTGTGCCCCATTTGGCCTTTGAGGGGAGGGTTGGTAGATGTCACTGAAGACTGTAAAAGGGAGATGGATGTAGTGGCTGTTTTTCTACTTTCTTAGAACCTTTTCCCTTCCCTTCTAGTAACACACATGCCCCAGAGATTTTTGTTTGTTTAAGCTGAGATCTGACAGCCTATGAGGCCTTGCATCCAGGTGAGAAACACTCTTTCTGTGTTAAATGATGTGAAAAGACTAACATCCCCTTTATGCTTAGGCTAGTTTGAGTTAGATTTTTTATCCTTGCAACTGAAAGAGCCCTTACTAAAAGTTGGATGAAAAGGGTTGCAGCAGTAGTTTTCAAACCTTACTGTGCATAGGAATCCCCCAGGATCTTGTCAGAATGCAGATTCTGACTCAGTAGGGCTGGGTGGGGCCTGGGAATTGGCATTCTAACAAGCTGACAGGTGAAGCACCTGCTGCTGCTCCACACCAAAATGAGTTGCAAGGGACTACCTGGGACATAAAGTGACTACCTTGGAAATGTTTTCCAGACACTTCTGTTCTCTTACTTTCCCTTTCTTCCTGCATGTCTGTGAGCTTCCTTTCTTCCCATACATGTCCAGTCCTCCTCTACTGTGCTTAGCCATGCAGTGTGGCCCAGTCTTGTATGACACATCCCCATGCTCAGCCCAAACCATAAACAGGCGCATCTCAACTAACTGGGCCCATTCCTTTAGAAGGCAGTTTAGCGAGTATACCTGAGCATCCTTTGGGGTCTCACTCCCATCTCAAGGGACTTATTAAAGTATTCCTTCCAAACATAAGCAAAACTCTCTTGGAAAGAAGTCGTGCAAAATATACTATCTACCATGTCATGACATCCGTATTGCCAGTGAAGAGACTTGGGTAGGAGGAGGTCTATGGGAACAGTTTTGGACTCCCCTAAAAATGAAACTTGCCTATTGATGTTTGGTCTTGGAAATGATTTCACTCAAAACAACAAATATCTATTGAGTGGAGGGTCTGCTTTGTGCAAAGTGCTCAGCTAAGTAGGCACTTGGAGAAATCCAGAAATACATGGATTTCCTAAGGGCTAACAAATGATAGCACTTAGGTCTCTTTCTCGTGTTTTCCAGCTTCCTAGCAGGGATGTTATTTATGGAGGTTTTGGAAAAAGTGGTCCTAGAAATCTTAGCAGCAAGTTTAGAATGAAGGAATAGGAATTTCAAAATAAGTATGTCAGAACTGCATGATTTACCCTCAGTACCATAGTATTTCCTAAGCCTACAACAAAAGTATGCCCTGGGTCTTTCATTGCCTGCACCTAGTGTCATTACTACCCATGTTCTCCAAACTTCCCCTTTCCCAACTCTAATCCCTATTTCCCCCTAATGGGGTGCTTGGCTCCCTTAGAGATATTGGGGGAAACACTTTTCATGGTTATATTCGCCTTGTCATTCCCAAATCTAAACTGAAGCTGAAGCCAATGAAACCACCAAACAACAGAATTAAAAAAGAAAAAGAAAAAGAACAAAATCCTACTATGAGTAACGGTGTTTAACAGGATACTGTCCTGTTGTAAGAGTCAGATGAGGCCAGGCGTGGTGGCTCATGCCTGTAATCCCAGAACTTTGGGAGACTGAGGTGGGACTATCCCTTGAGCCCAGGAGTTCAAGACCAGCCTGGGCAACATAGCAAGACCTCATCTCTACGAAAAAGGAACAAAATTCGCAGGCATGGTGGTGTGCACCTGGAGTCCCAGCTACTTGGGAGGCTGAGGTGGGAGGACTGCATGAGCCTGGGAGGTTAAGATTGCAGTAAGCTGAGATTGCACCACTGCACTCCAGCCCTGGGTGACTGAACTATACCCTATCTTAAAAAACAGTCAGATAAATTTCATCTGTTTTTGATCACTACCCTTCTTCCACCTCCTTGTTTGGCTTCATTACCTCTACTCACTTTATTATTTCCCTCTCCTGCCCATTTACCTACATGTGTTTGTGGTTGTGGTGGTAATGATGCCATTTAAAATACACTCACAGCACTTGGAACATATTGGAAGAATAAAGCATTAATATATTCAAGAAATAGCTTGGCACAACTCTATGATAGTTTTCTATGTTCCTAAATCACCTCTCAAGTTTTTTTCCTGGTCTCTTTCAAACTTCCATTTTTCCTTCATTGCTTCTTCAACATCCTCTCTTGTTACAACTGGCAATCCCTCTGCCTTCTCTTCACTCAGTTCCTTTAGTAGATGCCGTATGTGCCAAATCTGTTCTTCTTTTAAGCGGCTATTCTATCATGAAAATCAACAGTAATTCACGTTTGATCAACTATGTACACTGTTTTTCCTCAAAATAGAGTCAAGAAGCTCCCCGCCTTTGGGTGTCACGGGAAGCCAACTGGGAAGCCTGGACTTCTACTTCCACCAAGCATGATGAGGTGGTATCCCTACTTCCGCTGGCAGAGCAATGCCAATAAAAGCTAGGTAAAACAGAAGATTACAAGTAAGATCTAGAGTCTTATGACATTATACAAAAATGTCCTACTAAGGTGGCTGACATTTTAGAATTATTATTTTTAATCCTTTTTTTTTTAGAGATGAGTTCTTGCTATGTTGCTATGCTGCTCTGAAACTCCCTTGGCCTCTCAAAGTGCTGGGATTACAGGTATGAGCCAGCAAGCCTGGCCTATAACAAAAGATTCATGTTATTGGAGTATTAGAGGGAGAGAAAGAGGGTGGGACTGAAAAAGTACTCAAATAAATAATGGCTGGAAACTTCCCAAATTTCCAAGAGACATAAGCCTATGAATTCAAGAAGCTGAGCATACCCCAAACAAGATAAGCAGAAAGAAATTCATGTTAAGACACATCATAATCAAACTTCTGAAAACTAAATACAAGGGAAAAGTCTGAAAAGCAGTCAGAGAAAAGCCACACCTTACCTACAGGGGAAAAAAAATTAGCGTACAGGGCATACCTAATTAGAATATCCAAAATCTGGGCAGCGTGTAGTGGTTCATGCCTGTAATTCCAGTGCTTTGGGAGGCAGAGGTGAAGGGATTACTTGAGGCCAGAAGTTCAAGACAAGCCTGGACAACATAGTGAGACTCTATCTCTACAAAAAATTTAAAATTTAGTCAGGCATGGTGGTGCCTGTAGTCTCAGCCACAGGCTGAGGGAGGCATCGCTTTAGCCTAGGAGTTTGAGGTTACAGTGAGCTATAATTGCACCACTGCACTCCAGGTTGGGTAAGAGAAAGACTCGGTTTCAAAAAATAAAAATAAGAAAATTCAAAATCTGAAA
>NW_012102876.1:3961949-3964617 GCF_000951045.1 Mandrillus leucophaeus
AAGGGAAAAATAAAGTTAACTTCAGGCTATGTGTATAAGGTGTATATGCAACATAAATGAATTTCATGTTTAGACTTGAGTCCCACCCCCAAGATATATCATTCTGTATATGCAAATATTCCAAAATCTAAAAGAATCTGAAACTGGAAACACTTCTGGTCCCAAGCATTTCAGTTAAGGGGTACTCAAATTATGTCAGCACATGTTTCATCAGAAACCATGCTAGCTAGGAGAAAGATAATAGGAAGTGGCACATTATTTTTTATGTGATGAAAGTAAAGAACTGTCAATCTAGAATGCTAGACCCAGTGAAAATATCTAACAAAACATGTATAGGACTTGCATAGTGAAAACTAGAAAATGCTGATTTAAAAAAAAATCAAGATCTGGGCCCGGCACAGTGGCTCCTGCCTGTAATCCCTGCACTTTGGGAGGCCAAGGCAGGTGCGTTGCTTGAGCTTAGGAGTTCAAGACCAGCCTGGGCAATATGGTGAAACCCTGTCTCTACAAAAAATTTAAAAATTAGCCAGGTGTGGTGGTCCATGCCTGTAGTCCCAGCTACTTGGAAGGCTGAGGTGGGAGCCCAGAAGGTTGAGGCTGCAGTGAGCCGTAATTGTGCCACTGCACTCAAGCCTGGGTGCCTGAAGGAGATCCTGTCTCAATAAATAAATAAATTAAATAAAAATAAAACAAGGTCTAAATAAATGGAGAAACATATCATGTTCATGGATTGGAAGACAGCATAGTAAAGATATCCCAATTTTGATATACAGCTTTAATATAATCCCTATGTAAAACTTAGTAAGTTTTCTTTGGGTGGGGGGGCAAATATATACAAGATAATTCTAAAATTTATATGGGAAGACAAAGGAACCAGTATAGCTAAGATGATTTTGAAAAACAAGAATAAAGTAAGAGGAAATAATTTACCTTATTTCAAGATGTATTATATAGCTATAGTAATCAAGACTATATGGTATAGACAGAGGAATAGGCATAGAGATCAACTGAAGAGAACAGAGAACTCAGAAACAGACCCACACAAGATGGGGCGTGGTGGCTCACGCCTGTAATTCCAACACTTTGGGAGGCTGAGGCGGGCGGATCACTTGAGGTCAGCTTAAGACCAGCCTGGCCAACATGGTGAAACCACATGTCTACTAAAATTATAAAATTAGCCAGGCATGGTGGCCAAATAGGAACAGATCCAGTCTACAGCTCCCAGCATGAGTGACGCAGAAGAGGGGCGATTTCTGCATTTCCAACTGAGGTACTGGGTTCATCTCACTGGGGCTTGTCAGATAGTGGGTGCAGGACAGTGAATGCAGCCCACCGAGCATGAGCTGAAGCAGGGCAAGGCATTGCCTCACTCGGGAAGTGCAAGGGGTCAGGGGATTCCCTTTCCTAGCCAAGGGAAGCTGTGAAAGATGGCACCTGGAAAATCGGGTCACTCCTGCCCTAATAATACTGCACTTTTCCAACGGTCTTAGCAAACGGCACACCAGGAGATTATATGCCGCACCTGGCTGGGAGGGTCCCATGCCCACGGAGCCTCACTCCTTACTAGCACAGCAGTCTGAGATTGAACTGCAAGGTGGCAGCCAGGCTGGGGGAGGGGCGCTCATGATTGCTGAGGCTTGAGTAGGTAAACAAAGCAGCCAGGAAGCTCGAACTGGGTGGAGCCCACTACAGCTCAAGGAGGCCTGCCTGCCTCTGTAGACTCCACCTCTGGGGGCAGGGAATAGCCAAACAAAAGGCAGCAGAAATCTGTGCAGACTTAAATGTCCCTGTCTGACAGCTTTGAAGAGGGTAGTGGTTCTCCCAGCTTGGAGTTTGAGATCTGAGAACGGACAGACTGCCTCCTCAAGTGGGTCCCTGAAACCCGAGTAGCCTAACTGGGAGGTACCCCCCAGTAGGGGCAGACTGAAACCCCACACGGATGGGTACCCCCCGAGACAAAGCTTCCAGAGGAACGATCAGGCAGCAACAGTTGCTGTTCAGCAGTATTCGCTGTTCTGCAGCGCCTGCTGCTGATACCCAGGCAAACAGGGTCTGGAGTGGACATCCAGCAAACTCTAACAGACCTGCAGCTGAGGGTCCTGACTGTTAGAAGGAAAATTAACAAACAGAAAGGACATCCTAACCAAAACCCCATCTGTACGTCACCATCATCAAAGACCAAAGGTAGATGAAACCACAAAGATAGGGAAAAAACAGAGCAGAAAAGCTGGAAATTCTAAAAATCAGAGCACCTCTCCCCCTCCAATGGAACACAGTTCCTCGCCAGCAACGGAACAAAGCTGCAAGGAAAATGACTTTGATGAGTTGAGAGAAGAAGACTTCAGACGATCAAAATTCTCTGAGCTAAAGGAGGAAGTTCGAACCCATCGCAAAAAAGCCAAAAACCTTGAAAAAAGAATAGACAAATGGCTAACTAGAACAAAGAGTGTAAAAAAGACCTTAAATGACCTGATGGAGCTGAAAACCATGGCATGAGAACTACGTGATGCATGCACAAGCTTCAGTAGCCAATTCAATCAACTGGAAGAAAGGATATTGGTGATTGAAGATCAAATGAATGAATTGAAGCAAGAAGAGAAGTTTAGAGAAAAAAGAGTAAAAAGAAACAAACAAAGCCTCCAAGAAATATGGGACTATGTGAAAAGAC
>NW_012102876.1:3967337-3970498 GCF_000951045.1 Mandrillus leucophaeus
AACAGACCTGCAGCTGAGGGTCCTGACTGTTAGAAGGAAAATTAACAAACAGAAAGGACATCCTAACCAAAACCCCATCTGTACGTCACCATCATCAAAGACCAAAGGTAGATGAAACCACAAAGATAGGGAAAAAACAGAGCAGAAAAGCTGGAAATTCTAAAAATCAGAGCACCTCTCCCCCTCCAATGGAACACAGTTCCTCGCCAGCAACGGAACAAAGCTGCAAGGAAAATGACTTTGATGAGTTGAGAGAAGAAGACTTCAGACGATCAAAATTCTCTGAGCTAAAGGAGGAAGTTCGAACCCATCGCAAAAAAGCCAAAAACCTTGAAAAAAGAATAGACAAATGGCTAACTAGAACAAAGAGTGTAAAAAAGACCTTAAATGACCTGATGGAGCTGAAAACCATGGCATGAGAACTACGTGATGCATGCACAAGCTTCAGTAGCCAATTCAATCAACTGGAAGAAAGGATATTGGTGATTGAAGATCAAATGAATGAATTGAAGCAAGAAGAGAAGTTTAGAGAAAAAAGAGTAAAAAGAAACAAACAAAGCCTCCAAGAAATATGGGACTATGTGAAAAGACCAAATCTACATCTGATTGGTGTACCTGAAAGTGACGGGGAGAATGGAACCGAGTTGGAAAACACTCTTTAGGATATTATCCAGGAGAACTTCCCTAACCTAGCAAGGCAGGCCAACATTCAAATTCAGGAAATACAGAGAACGCCACAAAGATACTCCTCGAGAAGAGCAACTACAAGACACATAATTGTCAGATTCACCAAAGTTGAAATGAAGGAAAAAATGTAAAGGGCAGCCAGAGAGAAAGGTCGGATTACCCACAAAGGGAAGCCCATCAGATAATAGTGGATCTCTCGGCAGAAACTCTATAAGCCAGAGAGAGTGGGGGCCAATATTCAACATTCTTAAAGAAAAGAATTTCCAACCCAGAATTTCATATCCAGCCAAACTAGGCTTCACAAGTGAAGGAGAAATAAAATCCTTTACAGACAAGCAAATGCTGAGAGATTTTGTCACCACCAGGTCTGTCTTACAAGAGCTCCTGAAGGAAGCACTCAACATGGAAAGGAACAACCAGTACCAGCCACTGCAAAAATATGCCAAATTATAGAGGCCATCGATGCTAGGAAGAAACTGCAGCAACTAACGAGCAAAATAACCAGCTAACATCATAATGACAGGATCAGACTCACACATAACAATGTTATGTAAATGGGCTAAATGCTCCAATCAAAAGACACAGACTGGCAAATTGGATAAAGATTCAAGACCCATCAGTGTGCTTTATATAGGAGACCCATCTCACGTGCAGAGACACACATAGGCTCAAAATAAAGGGATGGAGAAAGATCTACCAAGCAAATGGAAAACAAAAAGAGGGGGTTGCAATCCTAATCTCTGATAAAACAGACTTTAAACCACTAAAGATCAGAAGAGACAAAGAAGGCCATTACATAATGGTGAAGGATTCAATTCAACAAGAAGAACTAACTATTCTAAGTATATATGCACCCAATACAGGAGCACCCAGATTCATAAAGCAAGTCCTTAGAGACCTACAAAGAGACTTAGACTCCCACACAATAATAATGGGAGACTTTAACACCCCACTGTTAACATTAGACAGATCAACGAGACAGAAAGTTAACAAGGATATCCAGGAATTGAAATTACCTCTGCACCAAGTGGACCTAACAGACATCTACAGAACTCTCCACCCCAAATCAACAGAATATACATTCTTCGCAGCACCACGTCACACTTATTCCAAAATTGACCACATAGTTGGAAGTAAAGCAGTCCTCAGTAAATGTAAAAGAACAGAAATTATAACAAACTGTCTCTCAGACCACAGTGCAATTAAACTAGAACTCAGGATTAAGAAACTCACCCAAAACCGCTCTATGACATGGAAACTGAACAACCTGCTCCTGAATGACTACTGGGTACGTACCAAAATGAAGGCAGAAATAAAGATGTTCTTTGAAACCAATGAGAACAAAGATACAACATACCAGAATCTCTGGGACACATTTAAAGCAGTGTGTAGAGGGAAATTTACTCAATGCCCACAAGAGAAAGCGGGAAAGATCTAAAACCGACACCCTAACATCACAATTAAAAGAACTAGAGAAGCAGGAGCAAACACATTCAAAAGCTAGAAGGCAAGAAATAACTAAGATCAGAGCAGAACTGAAGGAGATAGAGACACAAAAAAACCCTTTAAAAAATCAATGAATCCAGGAGCTGGATTTTGAAAAGATCAACAAAATAGATAAACCACTAGCAAGACTAATGAAGAAGAAAAAAGAGAAGAATCAAATAGACACAATAAAAAATGATAAAGGGGATATCACCACCGATCCCACAGAAATAGAAACTACCATCAGGGAATACTATAAACACCTCTATGCAAATAAACTAGAAAATCTAGAAGAAATGGATAATTTCCTGGACACACTCTCCCAAGACTAAGCCAGGAAGAAGCTGAATCCCTGAATAGACCAATAACAGGCTCTGAAATAGAGGCAAATAATTAATAGCCTACCAACCAATAAAAGTCCAGGACCAGACAGATTCACAGCCGAATTCTACCAGAGGTTCAAAGAGGAGCTGGTACTATTCCTTCTGAAAGTATTCCAATCAATAGAACAAGAGGGAATCCTCCCTAAGTCATTTTATGAGACCAGCATCATCCTGATACCAAAGTCTGGTAGAGACACAACAAAAAAAGAGAATTTTAGACCAATATCCCTGATGAACATCGATGCAAAAATCCTCAATAAAATACTGGCAAACTGAATCCAGCAGCACATCAAAAAGCTTATCCACCACGATCAAGTTGGCTTCATCCTTGGGATGCAAGGCTGCTTCAACATACACAAATCAATCAACGTAATCCATCATATAAACAGAACCAAAGACAAAAACAACATGTATATCTCAATAGATGCAGAAAAGGCCTTCCACAAAATTTCACAACCTTCATGCTAAAAACTCTCAATAAATTAGGTGTTCATGGGACATATCTCAAAATAATAAGAGCTATTTATGACAGACCCACAGCCAATATCATATTGAAGGGGCAAAAACTGGGAGCATTCCCTTTGGGTTTTTGGGACAAGGATGCCC